>NC_061522.1:18357500-18685000 GCF_022379125.1 Scophthalmus maximus
AATGCAGGCAGGCGCAATTTGGCACACCGTTGAGACCGACGCACATCGTCATCACGGATGCATGCACCCACACACGCGCACACACACACACACACACACGCACAAATACTTACACCTCCACTCCATCCCCCACACCAAACTGACCCCCAGCCCTCGTCACACACAGCCGTACCCGCATACACATTCATAAATGCACACGCCTGTCTCTGGCACCCTTTACTTTTGCAGGCTGAATCTCACTGATAACATGCTGGCGCCCTCATTTAAATTTGAAGCGCTTCTTTAATCTTCAAAGGCCTGATTGCTTTATGAATATGCATGGACCAGGCTGACTCTCAGTTCATTACCTTGTTGTAAATTCTAATGACCATTAGGGCCCTGCGCGGTAATTGCCAATTGTTTTGCATTTTTGATTAGCCCATTACCGGAGTGCATTCTGAACATGTCTGCCCTGCCTGCCTGCCAGGCCACAGCAAGAGGAGGGAGGGGAGAGGCAGAGGGAGAGATGAGGAGGAGAGAAAAGGGGGGGGGGGGGGGGGGAGTGTGAGGTGTGCTAGTGTGAGGGCATGGAAACACGGTAAATTTCAAGGCTTGGCTCAAAATGTTTGTTTCTCTTAGAAGGGAAAAAGGGGGATGAAAGACGCACAAGGCAAGACATTTGGATGTTTGGATGTCCGCCCTAACAGAAGCTCTGTCCGGGCTGTTTCTGCGAGAGCTTGAGTGCAAGAGCATGTACCTGGCCGCGTTCACGTCAGCCTGTGTATTTGTTGACTGTGCGCGCGGATGTCCGCCCGACTGTGTGTGCATGTCCAAGTTTGCGTGCAGCTCGTTGAGTGGTGAGGGGGGGGGGGGGGGTGCACGTCGGGAGTGGTGGGGAGGTCCAGGCAGCGCGTCCCAGTCCACGCCGTGCCTAGGACCTATGAAAGATTAATGGCTCCTTGCAGAATGGCATCACCCCGCTACAACTTGATAACATCTAATGGATAATTTAGCACTCTAAAACCGGCAGGCTGGTCCCACTCCGTGGCAGGCGGGAGAGGACAGCAGCTGCTGGGCCTTTCGGGGCCGCTGCCGTGGCGGTTTGTCGGAGAGAGGCATGGAAGCGGGAGGAAGAGAGGGAGTGAGAGAGGCAGGAAGAGAGATGGAAAATGCGTCCGTGTGTGTGTGTGTGTGTGTGTGTGTCTGTGTGTGTGTGTGTCCATGACACGACTCCTGGTCCCTCTCCTTTACCAGGCGTGAGATGGTTGAGAGAGTTGATTAGCCGGCAGAAAACTCTCTCTCTCTCTCTCTAGCCGCTTAACTACATGCACCTTGACTCGTAACTACTCTTGGAATAGTCCTTGTCAGTGTTGCGCGGGAACAGAGGCTGGAAGGGTTTCGGCAAGGAAGACACTTGAGCAATTTACCTGCCCAGCACCTGGCAGGATTTGTGGAAATCTTCCAGCACCGGTGGAATCAAAAGCAATAGCTAAGAAATATATATATATATATCTTACATTTAATTAAAGGGATTTAACCACATTTGTTTATTGGCTTAGTCCACGAGAGAGATTTAGCAAAAGAACATGCCATCTCCTAAAAGACGGCGGAGTGATGTCCACAATGCCATGAATGCCAGCCAACACACAACCTAACCAAACCTTTAAGAATTTAGACGCAAATTGTGATAAAACTGCAATTATGCAAAAAATAAACTGTGCATTTAGTAAACCCACATTGATGTGAATGGCCTGGACTAAATATGAGAGAACATCTCCCAGTTTAACACTTGACAGTTCAGCAGCGGAACGACCGTGAAGCTGAATCAAAATATCTCAAATTTAGTTTCAGCTGAGTGAAAGTTTTGGAATGAATCATTTAGTTCATCAGCAGTTAATCATTTAGTTATCCCGCATGGTATATTCACAATGCTCTCTCTCTATGGCGTCCTTATTTTCCTACTCGCTGCCATATTATATTATTTCCCTACAGCAAACCTACTTAGATAATTGAATGCTTAAATGCTGCAGGATCTTTGTGTGGATGAGGCTTCTGTCTGTTTGTTCTCTCTCTCTCTCTCTCTCTCTCTGTCCTTTATGTCGCGTTCAAAATCTCCACGGTGTTTACACACAGCTCCTAGCACTACTGTCAGTCTCTTATTCCCAGACTATTAAACTGTTGACAGTTTGGTTAATCGTCCCACAGTTTGACTTCAGGGGGACCCGGGGAGGGGTCAGCCGAGTCCGTCTCTGAGGTGTGGAGAAAAAGTGGCCCGTACGTGTGCGTGCCGTTCTTCACCCTGTGGCGTGCCTCCGTGTCGCGAGTTGGTCTCGTTTTAACAGGAGGGGGGGGGGGGCATGTTGGCAGAAGAGGAGGGAAGGGTGAGGAGGGGGGGGGGGGTCTCTGTCTTTGCTCTGGTCCTGAAGGGGGCCAGGAGGGGCCACAAACACAATGGGGAAATTGTCCAGCTCGGGATCGGCCAGAGCAACTAGTAAGTCTGGGTTTGCAGCGTGGCCGGTCGGTCTATGTCCAGCCTGTGTGAGTTCACGCTCACACACACATGCAGATTGAGAGAGAGAGACGGCGAGAGAGAGAGAGATGTGGCGGCAGAGCCTGCTATGGCCAAAGGAGTCCCAGGCAGACAGCATGATAGATGGCTTTGTTAAAGGGTCCCAGGGTGTCCCCTGAACTTGAAGCACTCTGTTTATCTTGAATAGGAGAAGCACAGAGTGTTGGGGGGGCAGTGCGGAGGAGGAGGAGAAGAATGGGAATGATATAGCTTGCAGGGGAAGGGAGAAAGAAAGGGAGTGAAGGAGGAGGGAGAGGGAGAGGGAGAGTGAGGGCCTGTATCTGGGCAGGCCTGGCTGGGGGTTGGGGAGGTTAAGGGCGGGTCGTGAGCAGGCACGACTGCCGGAGACACGGGGAGGAGGGAGAGAGGGGGATGGGGCCGCTCTCCTAGTAGCTGTCCATTAACAGATGAACTTGGCAATGGTCCAGGCCTCAAAGGTCTTGGGACACACACACACACACACACACACACTCACACACACACACTTACATGCACGCACGGATGCATACTTCCCTGGTACCTGCTGCCTGTGGATGGAATGCCACCATGGTCCTTTGTCCAGAGGCGTAAGAGGACACGTCTCTGGTTCACCTATGTCAGAACCAGTTCAGACCGGTTTGCCAGCCCCGGCCGAAGGAGGCGAACGGACAGGCCCGGTCGCCTGGCCCTCCTCTGGTCTCCCCTCTCCCTCTCTCTCCCCCTCTCCCCTCTCCCGCTCGCCTCCTCTCGTCCTCCTCCTCTGTTCTTTCCAGGCTTTAGAGGAGGAAACAGAGAGAACCTTCCAACCTGAGGGCACAGGACAATGCAGAGGAGAGAGAAAAAAAGGAGCGAGGGAGCGTGGGAACAAAGTGAAAGACGAACGGATCCGGCCGTAAACAGGGTGGGAAGAGGAGGGAAAAGTGTTTGGTTGTTGTTGGTGCTCTCCTCGTGATGGGGCAACATGAGCTTAACACCGGCCGCTGCTATTGTGTACTGAAAACATTACAGCAAACATGAGAGTGGTGAAAACCGGGAGAGAGAACTTGATATGGAACATGTACATAATGGACCGTTGTGCAGCGTGGGCAAGAAACCCTCTATCTGTGTCAACTTTACACGCAAACAAATATAACCATAGATAGATAGATGTACACATGTGGCAGTAATGGAAATCACGCCCGCGAATGTGTTTTGTGTCTTGCGAGCGCCATAAAATATGGACGCGGCTCCCTCTTCCTAATTACGACTCGGATGTGTCCCTTGAGTTTTGAGAGCAGGCTGTTCGCCGTTCCACTTCAAATGCTTGCAGCTCGCGCAACGAACCCTGCCTCAAGATGGCAGATCAGAAAGCTCTGTCACATCTGAGGAATTCGAGGCACCAAGAGTTTATCACTGCAAGACTGCGAGAATTCATTAATCCGAGTCCTTCTTGAGGCTATACTGCTATCATTCGTCCATCACGCTGATCAAAGGGTATTTCTGTGGGTATGCACATGGTCACAATGCTGAGAAGAAGAAAAAAAAAACAACAATTCCAGACATCAGGGAAAGAAATGTGACCATGGCTGGAGCCAATGTGAACGTGAGGTGCCGAGGTGAGATAAGTGATTTTGTTTCAAAAAGTGGGAAATTTGAGTGTGAAGTCGGAAGTGAGCGATTAGGAGGAGGAGGAGTGGGTCAGGTGTCGCCTTCCCAGCAAGCCTCGCAGGTGTCTGTCTCCCTCGGTCTCTATTTGTCTCTCTCTCCTTTTTCCTTCCCGGTGGTTTTTTGATCGTGCTGAATGCGCACAAGACAAAAGACGTACAAGAATTCACGCGCAGCCACGTACCACTTGGTTAAACTTCGTGACAGATGTTTTTATGTCATCAGCTTGATTCTTTTACGTCTTGGACATTGTAAGGTGTCAAATACACAAAGTTGACAGTGGAAGCTTGGTCACAGGGGATGTCAAATGTGAGGGCACTTGTGTTACATCTGGCGTCGATTGACGGAGCGAGTTCTTGCGCGTGCATTCGGCACATGCATGCTGCAGGGCGAACATGGTTTATGTATGTTTGCGTGTCTTCATGCGCATGTGTTTATGCGTGTCTCCGTGTAAATGCATGCAATCCCATTTGCATGTATTTCACACACGCTCACATTAATTTGTTATTTATAAAGACGGTTCCTCTTTCCCCCCTTTCTCCTTGCCTTCTAGCTCTCGCTCCAGTTCTCGGAAAACATGTTTTCTTTTTCCAGAACTCTTGCGTGGCTACTTTGGTGCCGAAGCCAACTAAATATCTGGCTTCTGTGTGTGTGTGTGTGTGTGTGTGTGAGATGATGGCTGTTTTTTATAATGCTGCCCACCCCCCCCACCCCCCTGCAAATTTGCATATGTATATGCGCAGATTGTATGAGAAGAGCTCTCACACTTAGAGCAGTTGGATAGGGAGGGCGATGGGGGCCATTGCAAGGGATGTGTATAGTTTATGTGTGTGTGAGTGTGTGTTGAAGGGGGGTTGTGTCGGCGTTTCCAAACCCCCCCCCCCAGACAAAGCCGGCCACTGCTCCCAGATGGTAGTCTGCTCTCTTCGGCCATGTGTCTGGTGTGTGTGCGTAGTGTGTGTGTGAGTGTGTGTGTGTGTGTTTATGGACACATACAAAGACGGTGAGAGTGAGGGACAAATTTGCAAGTGAGAGTGTGTAGCCTTCGTGTACAGGCAGAAGATGCTGATGGAGGAACACTGGGTGTGTGTGTGTGTGTGTGTGTGTGTGTGTGTGTGTGTGCGTGTGGGCATGCACGTGCATGCGTGTGTGTGTTTCACTAAAATGTAAATAATGTGAGACTTACACAATTCAGTGTATCATCTCTTATGTGGGTTTGCATGATTAAAAGCAACACATTGTGTTGTCTGTCCTGTTCCAGATACATTAGAATACATAATGCAAGGCAGATAGACAAAAGGAGGGATACATAGACAAATGAAAGGTGGAAAGGGGATGGGGGGGGGGGGTGCAGAGGTAGGGAGTGGTGATTCTTTGTCTTTGCGGTGTTGACCTACTGTAGAGATGTCCATGGACGTCTGGCTATTGGGGTCAGCGTTAGAGACCAGGCGTCAGGATTATGTTTATATCAACTGTCCTCTGTACAGTGAGAGAGTAAACGAGGCGGCTGTCACCGAGAGCGAAGCACGTGGGATGAAACTTTGCTTTACTTCGCTTTCTTTTTTACCATGACATCATTCACAGTACAACTAAACAAGTGTCATTCAGACGTCAGGTGACAGGCGTTCAGGTAACACTGCAAGAGTGCTAGAGCTTCGATATCCAATATGAAATCCTGGGTTCTGTCTACATCCTGGTGTCCCCACACCCCCCCTCCCCCGGCCGGAGGCTTTTGTTAAAACAGGCCTGCAGCCTGTTAAGAGAGGGCTATCTGTTGCTTGGACAGACTCCAGCTTCTCTGACCTTGATGTTTGTTTTTCTTGTATGCCCAGACATAAACATGTCTCTCGCATCCAGTCACACACACACAAACACACACACACACACACACACACACGCGCGCACACACACACAGACACACACACACACACGGACAGAAGGAAAGACAGACAGGAAGCCATCCTCTCTGATGTCTTTTACTTACAGCTGGCTCCTTGGTGCACACCGGGGCAGATGCTTTGGATTGAAAAAATAAAATCTGTGTGTGTGCGTGTGTGTGTGTGTGTGCATGATACAGTACATATCACCTGAACCCAAATGGTGTGTGGATTTCAGTGTGCATTTCTTCACCCTCACACCTCCCTGCCAGGCCCCGCTCTTTTCCCCTCATACCTGTCAGACTGGTTCCCTCTCTCTCCCTCTCTCATTTATGCAAAGCCCTTCTCCTTTTTCTCGGCCGTATTTTGTTATCGGACGAGAAACCAGACTTCCTCATGACAACCCTTTACCCCACGGTTCAAAGTGCCAGGTTTATTGAGGCAAGCCCTCCTCTGCCAGCGAGCGGTCTGGCAGCCAGTGCTTTCCATGCTGGACATGCCCTGTTCTCCCAAGGCTCTGGTAGTGCGGTGGTCTGCCAAGTTGCAGGGCCAGATTGCCTGTAATAGGCCTGCCATTTCCCTCTCATCATCTGTCAGCACTCGTGGGTCCAACTGCAGGGTCCAAAGAGGGCCACCACTCTCCAATTAAAAAGGTTAATTTGCCCTCGCCCACCTCTTCGCCTCCCCCCTTCCACAGCCTGCAATGTCTTCATTAGAGCTCATTTGTGCTTCTGTGTTGCTTTTCCTTTATCTTGCTTTTTCCTGCTTCTTTTATGACTTTTTGCGCCTCAACACTGTATTACATGGAAAAGGGTGACTGTCCTGAGCCAGCGAATCCTTTTTTTAACTTATTCTCGAAGGTTTCAGAGTGCTGGTTTTTTTTACAGCCCCCTCCTACGAGCAGTTCAAGTTTAAATCAGCTCAATTTCTTTTGGACGTCACGCCCCTGATGTCATTTTGATTAAGCTGACCGGTGTCAGTGGAGGATGCAGGAGATTAAGGAATACTTAAACATTTAGGGAAAGATACTTATCGGCTGTCTCGGTCAGAATTAGATGAGTGGATTGATACCACTTTCATATGCAGCGGAGACGCCATTAAAAAGACACCATTTGTCAGATTTTGTTGTAGACTAAACCGACAACGTACACTTTGTAAATTAGAGTCCATTTCCAGTTATACTCTCTCTGCTAAATTAGGTAATCGGCTGCCGGATGTAACTTCAAACTTCACCTGACACCACATTGTGATATCAAACTTCTCATGGTTCATGACATCCTTCTATTGTTCTTTGCCACGGAGTTGCAAGTACCTCCGGTCTAACCAGAAGTTGTAGTGAAACACGTAAAGCTGTTGAGCATCACAATGATTTTCTTTTAAGTTTGGGAGGAGAAAGGCTCACGACTCTGTCCACTTATGGGATGCTTTGTTGTCGTCATCCTCACACAGAGGTGTGCCAGTCCCTTAATCCTCAGCCAAACCTGAGAGCGTGAGCGGCGACACTTGCTCCTGTGGGGCCTGCGGGGAAGTCTCAAGCTTACTCATGTCTTCCGTGCTCTGCCCCATTCAAAGATCTTGTCCCGACCGGCTGATGGTACTCCCTCTACCTCTATCTCTGCTTAAAGGGCCTTTTCCTTTATCGGCTCAGTTCACTGTTTTTTCCTCTCCCATGCCCCTAGTTCCCCTCACTGCTGCCATCTTTTTTATCTGAAAGGTCAGAGGAAATGGACACCCCCCCCCCCCCCCCATCTCTTCCTCACTGTGTATCTGAACAAAATGTATATGGACATATGTCACTTTGTAAACCCAAAAGCCCAGGAAGGAAGCTGCCTCTAACCGCTGCCTGTACCGCTGCTTTCTGTCAGTTACTACTGCTGTCAAAACCCCATCCCTGTGTCATGCTAACACAGCCTGCAAACTGTTGTTGGCCTATTTTTGGGGGGGGGATAATTTGGGGTATCTGTCTCTTTAAGATATGAAGAAGATATTAAGTAGGCAACCGAGACATTTGTTTTTAAAAGAAAGTTTTGTTTTTGGACTTTTATAGACTGAGGTTTTTGGCAAAAGTACTTTGTCAACCCGCTGTCCATAGTTTACAAGGTTAGGTATTTTATCTAACGAAGCAATTAAAAAAAAAGATGTTATTATCCGCAACAAAAGGAGCACGTGAATGTAAAAGACTGTTGAATTTGCAGATTTTTGTTTTAAGCAGAGAAACCTAACAAGCATTGGATCTTATCTGATTGCACCCTGAGTGTTGGCAGCTAATTCAAATTAGCACAAAATGTAGCCTCAGTCGTATAGTTATTTTACCTTAATAAATCCGCCGTAACAGCTGCGTTGTCATCTGCTGTTAAGTGTAGTGGCATACTAAATGAAATTGGGGGTCACTCGTGGTAGTTTTAGCGATTAACATAAGCTAATGACTTGGAAGGATGAACAGGAGGTGCAGATAAGGGGGGGAGCGAAGGAGGGAAGAAGGGGGACGTTGTCTGGCTCCCTCACCGGCCATTAAAGGCCTGCCCCTGGACCGCGAGAGTGGGCCAGTTTCCCATGCACCGGCTGCACAGGCGAGCCCTCTTTGGTTACACAAAATGTCTGCCCTGTGTGGCCACGGAGAGAGATATTATTAGCGTTGTTTCGCCTCAGTCATCTGAGAGCATAGTGCTTTTAGGCCCCCTTGTTTGAGTGGCTGACAGACACTTGAGTTTCTGCAGCAGATTAAATGAAATTTTAGCAGCTTTTTCTTGGGGCCAGGCCATAAAACCACACAAAGGAAGCAGCTGCCACTAATGTAATCTAGAATGGGTGCTGCAGTGTAAAGCTGTCCACCACCCTTTTTGTTTTTTACCCCCATCTTCTCCTCTGCACAGCTTTCTACGCCACTCCCGACACCCCTCAACCTCAACCCTTCCTCCTCAGCCAATATCCTTGTACTTTCACTGCCCTTAATTCATTCCCCTTTTCATCAGATACCCCTCTGCGAGCTGCAAAGGTGATGGAACTGGATGAGAGCAATAAAGGCCAATGCGTTTAAAGAGCATACATACGTCTTTTTAAGTCCTTATATATGTATATGGTGTTGTCAAAGGTACGTGTGATAGTAATCTGGTTGGGTTGTTCTTGGGCGCTTTCTGTAGGCGTACACTATATCAGCTGGACATGTATGGAATGAGCGTAAAGGATCTTTACAGTTTGACCTTGCGCAAATTCACAAAGTTCATTTCTGGGAATGCAACACAAGCAGTTCACCGGGTCAATGGCCCTGCAACCCCTGCGTCAGTCAGAGGTTGTCAGCCCCTCTCAAAATGACAGGGTGGATCTTGAGAACCTGAGTTCGCGTTGGCAGAGAGTGGAGCTCCGTTCCTGTCTGGGCTGTCATTGTCCAAGTGACACGAGGAAGAGAAAGCAAAAGAGAGAGGGAAGGAGAAATCTCGGGGGTGTACAAGAATTCCCAGTAGTGAACGCTGTTTGTAATTACTTTCTTCATTTATTTGGGTTTGACATTTGCACCGCCTCGGCGAAATTTCTGCACGTTGGCGACGCTTTACATCGAGACTCCGCCGCTGCCTTCTGTAAATGAAGTTTTATAGTCCGTTAGAGAAGCAATAGCACAAACATCTGGCCCATAAATCTCAGGTGGTGCGGCAGAGTGCAGCCTGAGAAACCAGCACTACCCATCCCCTGATCAGCCATTAATCCAAATTTCTGCACTTCCACACTGACTTATTTGTGTACGGCTGGTTAGCTGGTGAGCTTCCCGGGAGTGTAGGCATGGCATTGGCGAGGTGTGCAGTACTCTTTGATGCATATGAAAACAAACGGCAGTATAGTTCAACACGTTGCTTTAGAAAAATGGAGCTAAGTGAGCTCTGACCCATTCCTGCGGTCACATATTGAGTTATAGTGATTGTAAAACGTGTGTGTGTGTTTGCATCATGTCCCTGCATTGGTTGTATGTGTGTGCGAGCGTGTCTTGCCACTGCCTGTTGTGGAATGTCTGAGTTCATGGACCCCTGTCTGTGCAGAGACGTTGGCTCGGAGGTGGACTCAACCAGTCCGCCAGTCAGTCAGTCTGTACATGCGTTTGTCCTGTCCTGCAGCTGTCTGTGGCATAAATCCTTCTGTCACTTAAGGAACACAGACTTTCTCCACATATCCGGCTCCTCGACTGCTCCTCACGTCTAAAAGCTGGAGGCAGAGTGTGCGTTTCTCTCAGACCTTTACTACTAATGTCTCTGAGGGTAAAGAAAAGGAATTTATTATTCCTTTTTTTTTGCCCGATGATTCCTTGACCTTTGCTGATCCATTGGAGCAGTTTGCACCCGTTACAGCAGTCCTCCTGCTCTGTCTTTATCGCACTGTCTCCTATTAGCCCCATGTGTCATATCGCTTTTTTTTTAAACAGCATCCTCATAAAAAAACAGGAGAATTTGTTGTGCTGCCGCACGTACGCACACGTACACACCAACGGCGCACATAAACCGGATGACCCAAAAGAAATAGCTCATGCCCCCCTTTTGCCACCCCTTCTTTTCTGCTCCTCTGCCCTCCCTCCCTCCCTCCCTCCCTCCCCAGGGCAGGTCGCTATAGCCCCCCTTTAAACATAGTGATCTATAGGAGCCCTAGACCCAGACAGATTTTTGGCACGGCTGCGCAGGTAGCATTCCAGCACGGTTTGAGATCTTAGGGCCCTAGCCTCGTTAAAAGCCAGATTTATGCTCTACAGCTGGGCACAAAGGAACCTACAGGTTGGCTACCTTAATTAATATCACGCTCACTACTGCGTGGACCTATGCATGTTCCTGACACACCTCCAGGGAGGATAAGCGGAAGGGTCCACATGCTGTATTTTTAACAGGGCCAGTGACAGTGTGTGTGTGTGTGTGTGTGTGTGTGTGTGTGTGTGTGTGTGTGTGTGTGTGCGCGCGTGTGTGCACCAGATGAAACTGAAATGACACAGGTCGCTGTGTCAAATATCATTTCAAACGATACTTACAGGGACGTATAGTGCGGCGAAGTTAAACGTATCACTGATACATAATGCAGATTTGGTCTCCCAGCGCTCCGGGTGTTAACTTTCCGCGCCGCACAAGGTCCTAATGTCCACCACTTCGTCTGCCTCTCGCGTGTCGCCATGGTGGCTGATCAGACCACATGTCTTCAATTAGTAAGCAGGAATCTGGTACGGCGAGCCCTCGGAGATGAGGAATTGTGTGGAGCGTGGCCTGACATTGCCAAGCATATGGCCCATCCATCTTATGGGCTGTTATTGATGGTAAACATTACATGTGGGTACGCACTGGCTGCCTTCACCCCTGCTCTTACCCTATAGTCTTGAACGGCATGAACGGTGCAGTCTTGGGTCATTGGGAAATAATACACTGTGCCCTGTAATGTATAATCCAACCTTGACTCATTGGGTCTGGCAAGCGTTTGTATGCGATCCAAAGTAATGGATCATAAAAGTGTGACACTGAATGGCATGAAGCCTATGGGTCAGCTTTTTGGTAATGCCAAGGTCGTGGCAGCATTGATGTCAAATTGCAGTACTGAGCAGAGGAGAAGGTGACTTATAGAATATCTGACCACTTCCCCACTCTGCCACGTCATTTCCTGTTCTTCTGTCAGAATGTCTTGAAGGGAAATAAGATGGAACAGGAGGCCATTTTGCAATTTTAATCAGGATTTGGACAGCGTCCGGGTTGAGAAGTGGACCAGCACTGTGTTCTCCTCGATGAATTAATGATGGGACAGGAAAAATGGAGGGCTGGGTGCGTGGATGGTGGTCGGTTCGGGCATTGATGTCCCACTGTTAGTAGCCGTGTCCTCATTACAAGATCAGTGAACTTCATATCCTTGGATTCACTATTTATTAACATTTAACATTGCAGTAAATATATCTTGGGGAAATGGAGCTATGCGAACATTTACAAGAAAAATACCCTGAACCAAAGTCCAGGCTTCAGTTCTGAGGTCAACCCGTGGACACGCATAGCTCTCTCGATCTGCCACTTCTACAATTCTAAGAAAAATGGATTTACAAGATGACCCGAGATACCCCTCGATCTAAAGAGTCTGGCTATTGATGCCTCCTTAACCACTCGACCACCGTGTGCACAGTCACACACACCAGATGGGACGCGTGTTAAACCCTCAGCCTCCACAGCTCCGGGCCACGGGACACTCCAACACACTGGCCCTCTTGTTCTAAAGTGCCATGTTCCTCCACAATGCCTTGAGGCGCGTATGCATAACGAGCTGCTATGGTTGGCCCAAGCTCACATGCCCTGGTCCTCTCACCCTGAGGTGGTAGGACAGAGTGAAAAATAACTGCATGTTTAAAACGGCCCTTGTTCACTGGTATCTCAATGATGGTCCGTGCTAAACAGCTTCTGGGTGTATTCGGTAACAAACAACTCAGGTCAACATTAGTTGTAACTCTTTGTCCCCTGACGGTTCCCCACAAGCGCCGGGGCATGAAAATGTTATAGTTCACCGCTGATCCAAGTGCATCTGGAACCCCAAGATGCACAGACCCTCAAACTGCTCCAACCGCGGTGCCGTCGCACAGAGATTAAGATAACATTGAGTGGCTTTGGCCTGTTTCGCCTCTCCTCCTTTTCCTTTGCCCGGTCTGCTGTGTGCATCTCATTTTCTCTGGAAACATTATTCACAGTGACAGAGCACCCACGGGCAAAAAGGTATGAGGAGAAAAAGACAAGACTTGTACACACTGGCCTGATGGATGGATTTTGAGATCTGCCAGCCACTAAATGAGTGGGCGGAGAAGACGAGAGGAGTTGTAGCGTGGCACAGGTGTTTTATAGCCAAAGGTGGCGTCCCTTTGAGCGCACGAAGAGAGCGATTTTGAGAAACTACGTGAGCGTGTATCATGGGCCAAGCATTTTAGAGTTAGAGTAGGCCGTGTGTGTGTGTGTGTGTGTAAAGGCAGACCCACTTTAACCTCTCAGTTCTGTCATCAGAGTGTGATAAGGAAATAGTATGATGGAAGTAGGAGTGACGAAGGAGCAGACAGACTCCGGGAAGGACGGAGAGCGGGTGGGGGGTGGGGTGGGGGGGGGGGTGACTCTATCCTCCACACACTGAAGTGTTTACTCAGTCCAGACACTCTCTCTCTCTCTCTCTCTCTCTCTCTCTCTGTCTGTCTGTGTGTGTGTGTGTGTGTGTGTGTGTGTGTGTGTGTGGACTTCCATCAGCTCAGATACCCTGACTGCAGGTCTGTGCCTGTCTCTGGTCTCTAACTGCCCACTCTTCCACTTCAACTTTTCTTCTTGCTCCCTCCCTCTCTCTCTCTCTCTCTCTCTCTCTCTCTCTCTCTCTCTCTCTCTCTCTCTCCCCGTCTGTCTTTCTTGCTCTCTCACAGTGGGCTTGGTAATTTTTGTTTACCCTCTGCGTTATGTCTCACTGCTATCATTTATTTCTCATTCGTCGCTTTTCAACTGTAATAATTATGCAAGCGTTATGTTTACACGTATGTGCATGTTTGGCTTATCTATAAATGTATATTCTGTATCGTCTAAGTTCATCTAGTGCATACTGTGGGTGATAAAGGAAACACTAGCATTTTACTGGCTACATATCAAAGGCGTCAAACCTTGGGCTTTTAGGTGATATGTAAAAAAGAATGGAAGTTAAAGACAATAAATACAATCGGCATCACACTTCATGGTATAGAACATCCTATAAAAGGGTCTTTTATGTTTACAAGAAGAGAACGGGGAGGCATTCCTGTTTAAGTGTCTTTGAGCAGGATAGTTCATTTGTACTTGATACACAGATCCTGCCAGAGGATAGATCTTTTTTATCGGATTAGCGGATAAATGACTTGCGTATCAGCAAAACGTTCTTGTTCTGTGGTAGTATGTTAAATTTGGATTCATTGTAGAAAAAAAGCAAAGCACATGAAACGCGTGCAATGTAAATCAGCACTACTGTTCTGCAGTTCCCTTTCCGCGCCTTATCTTTGTGTGGTGGCCTTGCATACAGGCGAAAACAGCAGCCCGGGTAAATATCAGTCTTGTTAAGCTCCCATGATGCAGTTCTTGTTCATTAACATTATAAAAGTGCATTTGTTTTTTAATAACTATCGTTCAGATACAGTTTTATTGTGAGAGTTGAAGCCATTACTCATTACCCATTCTCATTACTGCGTGTGAGCTTTCATTCGTCTCTCCGGTTCCCTCCTGATAGTGCAATTAGACAATTCAATGGCAATTTAAAACCACTGGCATCTTGTGATTTTTGTGCATCTTGCTCAAATAGTCACCAGTAAAGCTGTTGCTAATCAGCTGTTTTTGTATGTTGCGTTGTGACGTGACTGCAGTGTGTTCACTGCAGACCACCGCAGTCCCCCCCCCCCCCCCATGCGGTGTTTGTGCTCCCTTGCATGTCTACGGAGACTGAACAGGGGGGAAAGCGTGGAGGTCAGATACGAGGCCCTGTATGCTCCGGTGAAGCCGAGTCGCGTCCTGGCAAATGGTATGCAGGATCATAACGCGCTCCACTCGTCCAATAGCCGGAGATGAAACAGTTTTGACAGTGTCGAATGCCCTGCCCCGGGGGCCTTATCATCCCTCGCTGCTCGCCTGCCCCTCTCCCCTGTTTCTCTCCTCCCGATGCTATCTATCTGGAGATTTATGCAGAAATGTGCAGCTAGTCGACCTCCCTGGTCCCCCTCCATCCTTTCTGCGGGGACGCCAGCCTGTCATAGCTGAGCTATGCAGAGATAGCGAAAGCTCAGGCTGCTGGCCTCGTGTCTCACGGAGGCTATCTTGTCTGTGCACTTCACACAGGGATGATGCTTGTAAGGAAAGACAGCAGATGCTCTCATCTGAATGCAGTATTGTGATGAAAGGAAAATATCCATGCATTCTGTTCTATTGTATAATATTATATTCTCTTATATTCTTCATTAGCCTATTTAACTCCCCCCCCCCCCCCCTAAGCTGCAGTTTATTGAGACCTACCTTTCTCTTTGACAGAACAATTTTCACATTTCCCCTCTGTAGTGCTCAGAGACTCCTTGCCCATCTGGGAGATTGCCTGAGTCCCAAAATACCCCTGCTTGATTAAGTCTTCTTATGTACCTGGATATGTGTGCTTAAACTGACACTTGGCAGTTTGCAGTTTCTTTGATTCCAACTCCTTTATTTAATACCTACTCCACTGAGCGTTGGCTTTTGTTGACGGCAGTTTGATCCAGTGAAGCGGATCCCAACTTAATAAATAATCTCCGCGGACGCTTACATAAGCGATGGTCCATTTAATTAGACTGGTTAAGCTTAGGAGCCCAGAGGTCTTTTCACTGTACCATTAGAGGTAGGATGAGAAACAAGTGAGTGCGGCCTCCCACCGTCGCTGGTAAGCAGAGAGCAAATAATGATCTGCATCCGAGACGTGGCTGGCCCAGCCTATTGCGAGGTCTGCCGGACCCGGCCGCACCCAAGCACGAAGCTGTCCAGCTGGGCTTAGTGGGAAAGGATGGATGGATGGAGGAAGAGAGAGATGGACGGACGGACGGATGGGTGGGTGGATGGTCAGTTCAAATACAGTTCAGCCGAGAAAAAGATCAAAGGGAGTAAGGTTACGGAGGGAATCAGACAACGCAGAGCAATTCTAATTTTAAAAGATTGTGGCCAGTGTATTACATTCAAATATAACACACACTCAATCTTACACACACACACACACACAGACACACACACACACATATGCATACATGGAAAAACTCATGTGGTCATACTCGTTAACAATGACCATGTAGACCCATTAAAGGAACAGTCTCACGCATGCCACGCACACGTGCACACACACACACGCAAACACACACACACACACACACACTTGTCTATTGTGCATGGTGCATGCATTCATTGGCCTCTGTGTGGGTGCCATCTGTCCATAATGGTTTCTTAGTGTCTCAGAGACGCCTCAGTTCGACTGTTGCTCTTATCAACTTTCAGGAGAGGGGGAAAGGAAAGGTAAGAAGTGTGAAAGTCCGACTGGAGACACAGCCAGAGCCAGCAGATTACTTTGTACTGGGCACAGGCCCTCAAAGACCACCATGTGCCCCCCCCCCCCTTGCTTTTTCATGCCAGCACGGCTTTACTTCTCTCTTTCCCCATCTTTAGCCTTCCATCCCCTCTCCTCTTTTATTTCTCTCCATGTGTGATGTGTGTAGTAGTTAGTGGTCAGCATCTCTCAATTGTGTAATGTGTGAATCCAAAACCAGCCAGCGTCGCAGGCCGCGGTCCACATTGGCCTCGTAAAAAAGCCCGGGATGCAGGCCTGTTCTGTCCCCTGGCTGGCTTTCTGTTTAGTAAACCGTATTTCCTGTATCCGGCTTTGTCTCAGGAACAAGTGTTGGTCAAACAAGGCTTTTGTCTCTGGCCAGTGGCTCGGCGCACCACAACAAGTCTGGGCCAGGACAAAGGAGTGAGTGTGCGAGCCCGGGTGCATGTGTGTGTGTGTGTGTGTGTGTGTGTGTGTGTGTGTGTGTGTGGCTGTGGCAGAGAAACACAGACAAACAGCGAGAGACAGAGAAGCAGGGTGAAAGGTCAAGGATCCAGAGACAGATCCACAGCATCTCTGGATGATAACATGTGTGAGACACCCCACGCGATACCAAAATATGAACGGTGGTGCACAATTGAATACTTATTAAGTCTTTCTACCAAAACCTTTCCAGCTAAGTCAGTTGAAAGTCACATACAAAGAGGGTGAATTTAGAAAAAACACATGCCAGGGAAGAAGAGCTCTAATGGGAGCCTCCGCCACCTCCCCACCTTCCTCCTCTGCCTCTCCTCTCCCGCCTCACCCTTCACCCCTGTCCAATCCCGGACTGTGAATACCCTAATGACATAAACAGAGTGGTAATCACATTAACGCCAGTTATGGCTGAGGCGCTCCTAAGAGGCACTGTATTGACAACAATCCGTCTTCCCGAGGCACTCACTCCAACACCTATAAACACTTATGAATATTGGCAAAGACCTGCTATCAGCATAATCACTTTTCAGGTGTGTGTGCGAGTGCGCCCGAGCCCAGGCGACTGATATCTTTGGGAAATGGCAGTGACACGCTCGTCCCCCTGTGTCTCTGTGGCTTCCTCCTCCTCCTCTTGCTCCTTCTCCTTTTGGAAGGCCCTGCGAGCTAATCCTGTTAGCTCCCTCCTCCATTAGCTAAATGACCAATATCAGTGAGAGCTGCGTGGTCACATCAGGATGGCCATAGCCCACGATCGGGGCTGGTCAAGGACGAGCGGAGAAAAAAAGCAAATGGAGGTCAAGCCAAGTCTGGTAACTTTTGATTGTATGGCTAGAAAGTTTGGGGGAGCAGGTAGATGAAGGTTCGATTGAGAGGTGAAGGGAGGAAGAGACTTAAGGCATCATTAATGTCATGGATATCACGGCGATGCGTCGTGTTTGGGCTTACAGGGGTAATGGTGGGACGATGTGGCATTGTCATTGTGTGTGTGTGTGTGTGTGTGTGTCTGTGCGTGTGTGTGTGTCTGTGTGTGTGTGTGTGTGTGAGTGTGTGTGTGTGTGTGTGTGTGTGTGTGTGAGTGTGTGTGTGTGTGTGTGTGTGTGTGTGTGTGTGTGTGTGTGTGTGTGTGTGTGCGGTGATTGAAGGAGAGTGGGATCGTGTGAGACTTGGTTTGGGGGTTGGGTCACGAACAATAGAGCAATCTGCATAAGCAAAATGTACACGGAGCCTCGGCCTCCTAGATTCGTTTGTGCGTCTCCGTGCTTTGTCCGGTCAACGCTGTGTTCCGGGACATGGGCATGGATATGGTGTCAGCAGCTGCAGGCGACCGTATCTGCTTTCTAATGCGTCCATTATTTCCCCTCTGCCCTTGCGAACGAGTTAGTCTCGTTTGGTTTTTGCACGAGGCCTGGATGGTTTTCTCTGCCCGATAGCAGTACACAATGTCCATTGGACCCCCCCCCCCCCCCCCTTCCTTTGACTGTTACATTTCTTCCCTGTTCGCTCCCCTTATAGTTTCTTTTTCCCCCTTCCGATTCTCGTTCTCCTACTTTTCTGCCCCTGATCCCCTCTGCTCTCTCACTTCTCATATGCGCCCGCCGTCTTCTCTCCCCCAAAGTCCCCTCTTTCAGCCCATGCCATGAAATGGCAGCTAAGGGGTTGTCAGTGTGATTTCTCCTCTCTGCTGATCCTATTTCAAAGGGACCTGGAGATCCAGCATTAGCTCCAGCTCTCCTGCTCTCCAGCCCTAACTCACCACAGACTTACAGTTACTGGAAGGAGAGAAACAGACGGAGAGAGCGAGAGGGAGTTCTCCTTTATTCCATTAGAGGACGGACTTATTTATAAGATCATCCTTCCTCGCTCGCACAGTTCTCTGCCTTTATATGCTCGCACAAAAAAAAAAACCCTTCAAGGCCGTCAAACGCCTTGTAAGAATGTCATTTCTCCGTTTGAGTAAATGTCCTTCCATTCCTTTGAGGACAGCTATTAAGAACAATAGTGGACTTATTTCAGTTTCTTCTCTGTCATTGCTATGAACGTGGGCATGCGTTGGTCTTGGCTTTTTGGATGCCCATCAATCTGTCCACTCCCCGCTCGGGGAATAACAATTATCGTCGCTGCTTGTGGCATGAGGGCTGTTTGTCAAATACCCATGGATGGGCTTGTGATTGCATAGCACAAGACGCACTGTTTTTTTCTGATAAATAAGAATATGCATTGACTACTGCCTTTAAAGTGCTGTGCTGTGGCCCTCGTGTCCTTCAGAAATGGGGTGGGTTGTCATTAGGGATGTCCCCTTCACGCCACACTTCTCTCCCTCGTTCACTCCCTTCCCTTTTCCCTGCCTCCTTACTTCACTCTTTCTCCTCTGACGGACGTCTTAGGAGGAGCAGACCGCATGTTCCAACCCCCACCCCCCTCTCCCTATCTCGTCCTTCACAAACAACAGAAAATTCATTTTTCGTCCTCGTGCATGCGCCGTCTGCTCACACATCGGCAGAGGGAAGTGTGCATGCGCTGCGAATCAAGGAGAAAAGAACAGGAGAGGCCATGTTATTACAGCTATTTTACAAGTGATATGAGGCTCTCTATTTAAAGCAATAAAACCACACATAATGCAGGAAACATGCATATAACCAAAGCAATGTAATGGGCAGATTTTATTTGTGCCTATGAGAGAGGGAGCAAAAACGCGTATGGGCAAATGGCTTTTTTATGATGGAAAAATTCCATAGTGGGTCAAAGCCCCTTGCAGGTGGCAGCAATTAACTGTAATTTTAGCAGATTGTAATGATCCATAATTTACCAGTATACCCCCCTTCCAACTCTTTTCAGTCAGGAGGAAAAGGTTTGCGTGTAGTTTTGATTGGGTGCACATTTTGTGTCGTGTTCTGGTCTTTAAGTGAGATTGTTCGGAGGGGGCCACGGTGGCCGTGGACGTGAGATGGAAAGAAGAAGCACTGAACACTTATCTGTTCCCCTCTCTTCCACTCATCCACAACATCCCTCTTTCTCTTCTTTGCAGCCATCTTCTCTTTCTGCCCCCTTCTTCACCCCTTTGTCTCGCAGCCCCGGCAGGCTTTAAACATGCAGGACTGTCCATCCACCATCTTAGGTATTGCCCGTAGTCGCGATCGCACACATTCGGCCCATCTTCCGTCCTCCCTCTCCCTCGTTCTCCCTCTCCAGCACAGTGTGGCCATGGTTTTGGGTTCAGTGTCTGCAAATGACTTCAGAAAAAAATGCCCTCCAGTGAAAAAAGAGAAGAAAGGATAAGACTGCCAAAAGATGAAAGAGGGAGCACATTTGCAAGTGGCGGATGCTTCTTATTTTGCATATCTCTCACTTCTGCTTTCCCCTTCTTCTCCTTTTCTCTTCACCTGAGAGGATTTAAATAAATCCATAAAGCATGAAATATCAGAAATAGAAAAAGTAATGCATGAAATGCATTTTCATAGAAGCTTCCCCACCCACACACAAACACATCATTTTTTCGCCTTTGCTTCATTCTGTTGCGGATGTGTGTTTTTTGTGATAAAAGCTGGTGCAATTTATTAACATGTAACCTCTTATTTGTAATCAGCGTTAATATGCAGCATCAGATACATGTCCCACTTTAGCCTGGCTAATTCTGTAAACAAGGCATCGGAGGGGAGATGAGTGTGTTTAATGAGATTAGGCGTGCATTGTCAGGCAAATCTCAGGTCAGTGTGCAAGTGCTATGGAAAGTCAATTATTGTTTGAAATATTCCTATGTCTCCTCAACTGTGTAAATTGTGTATTTGCTGCCTGAGATATGTCTCATTATTGTTTTATTTATTCTTTTGTGTACTCACTGGAAGTTAATACCAGTTTGATGATATTATAAAATGCATATTTGATCTTCCAGAAGTGTTCTAGTTCAGGATCTCGGATTTTGTAATAACACAATTATACAATTATGCCATGCCGTTTTTAGGATTTTTAAAAAGCTGCTTCAATCCGTGCTTTTGCATAAAAATGACTGGTAATGTGATGCACATCAGGGCATTTTCGTAATTGCTAGTTTTTCTTTTACAACCACCGCTTCAACAGTGACTGTAATATCAGTTACGTGTTCATCAGTAAGTAGTTGCTTCAGTCCTTTTTTATTATTATTTTCAGTTGATTAATATTTTGTTTCTCTTTGTGTCCCTTTGTGTTGTCAGATAAAGATGAGCCCAGCAGTTACACCTGCACCACGTGCAAGCAGCCCTTCACCAGTGCCTGGTTCCTGCTCCAGCACGCCCAGAACACCCACGGCTTCCGCATCTATCTGGAGAGTGAGCCCGGCAGCCCCCTCACCCCCCGCGTGGCTACAGCTCCCGGGATGGGGGGCGACTGTGTCTCCTCCCAGCCTCCCCTCCATGCTGTCCACTTAGCTGATGGTAGTCCTTACAGCCTCCTGCGGATGCCGGGCTCTGGGTCCGGCCGGGATTCGGCATCCACACCTCGCGAGGGTCGCTACCCCCGCACCCCACCGTTGTTCAGCCCGCCACCACGCCACCACCTCAGTCCCGATGACCTGGCCCTGGCAACCCACCATCCCAGCGCCTTTGACAGGGTGATGAGGCTCAACTCAGTGCCATTAGAACCCCCTCCGAGCATGGACTTCTCTAGACGTCTACGCGAGCTGGCCGGGAATGCCACTGGGGCTTCCCCACCCCTCTCCCCCAACAGGCCCAACCATATGCAACGGCTGCTGCAGCCATTCCAGCCAGGTTCAAAGCCTCCGTTTTCAGCCACTCCTCCCCTCTCCACCTCTCAGTCACCGTCTGGCTCCCGTTCCACCCCTAATACCGTATCAAATGCAGTCCAGCCGAGCACACCTCTCAAGGCAAAGTCTTGTGAGTTCTGCGGGAAGACCTTCAAGTTCCAGAGCAACCTAATCGTTCACCGGCGTAGCCACACAGGGGAAAAGCCATTCAAGTGTCACCTCTGTAACCATGCTTGCACCCAGGCCAGCAAACTGAAACGACACATGAAGACACACTGTCAGAGCAAGTCGTCAGCACTTAATGCCAAGTCAGATGACGGCCTCTCGACTGCCAGCTCTCCCGAGCCAGGTACCAGTGAGCTGATGGGTAGTGCCACAGATGCCCTCAAGTCTGTGGTGGCGAAGTTCAAGAGTGAGAACAATGGTCTGATGAATGGAGAAGAGGAGGAGGAAGAGGAGGAGGAGGAGGAGGAGGAAGAGGAGGAAGAAGAGGAGGAAGAAGAAGAGGAGGAAGAGGAGGAGGAGGAAATTGAAAGTAAGCCTGGAGTGGAAGAAGAAGAGGGAAGGAATGAATATCGTTTCAGCCTGCGCCTAGAAGGGGCCCGCCACCACGAGAACAGTGAGGCCCTGCATCCACGCCGCCGGAGCTCGTCCCAGGAGCCTGGTGATGAGGATTCAGCCATGGAGTCAGACCGGGCAGATGACGGAACCACCACGACCATGAATGGCCTGGGACCCCTATCCACTGACAGCCTGTCCCGGAAGCTGCTGGATGGAGGGGTCAGCCCCGGCTCCCTCAGTCCCATTTCCAAGCGGATCAAGGTGGAGAAGGACCTCGACCCCCCCACGCCCACTATCCCAAACACAGAGAATGTCTACTCCCAGTGGCTAGCAGGCTACGCTGCCTCACGACAACTCAAGGACCCCTTCATCAACTTCACGGGTGGGGACTCCAGACAATCGCCCTTTGCCTCCTCCTCTGAGCACTCGTCAGAGAACGGCAGCCTGCGCTTCTCCACGCCCCCTGGCGAGCTGGACGGGGAACGGGCCACTTCGGGACGCAGCGGCACCGGCAGCGGGGCCAGCACTCCCCACGGCGGCAGCGGGAACGGCAGGCCGAGCTCCAAGGACGGCCGCCGCAGTGACACTTGCGAGTACTGCGGCAAGGTGTTCAAGAACTGCAGCAACTTGACAGTGCACCGACGCAGTCACACTGGAGAGCGGCCCTACAAGTGTGAGCTGTGCAGCTACGCGTGCGCCCAGAGCTCAAAGCTCACCCGCCACATGAAGACCCACGGACAGATGGGCAAGGACGTGTACAAATGTGAAATCTGCCACATGCCTTTCAGTGTATACAGCACTCTGGAGAAACACATGAAGAAGTGGCACAGTGACCGCCCTCTGGCTAATGATATTAAGACTGAGTAGGCAAAGAGCAGCATGCTGGCAGCTCTCTCTCTCAGCTCCTCTGGCTAAGAAGTGACCCTGGCTAACTAGCCGATAAGTGAGGGGAAAGGACAACAGGGTTAGACACCAGTACACAGTACAGCTCTGTTAAAATCCCCCGACTGGAAAAAGCTGAGTGCATGATCCATCATTGGGGCAATACTATTGCATCAAACGCAAAACTTTTTGAGCCTTTCTATTGTGCAATAATTTACACGTTTTGTATTTTTTTGTAACTGGACAGCATGCTCGGTGTGTTTTGGCTACTTAGAGAGAAAAATTGTCCTCGGCTGGTGGGTTTGGTTGTACATGTGTTGCTGTTGATACTTTTTGTTTCTTCAACATAAAAAAAAAAACATTAATTCTGAGAACCCATGCTGCATACAGTACATACTGTTTTACATATCATGTACAGTTTTGTGTTTCGAACATAGTGGACAGTGTCATATTATCAAAACATCAAGACAAGCAGGGTCACACTTAAGACTGATCTTTGTGAAAGACTTTCCATGCAAGATTGAGATAAGAGATATATATATATAATAAAAAATTGGGCTGCCTATGAAATGCTAGGCACTACGCCATGAAATATTTCTTTTACAAACAGCAATGAAATTAACAATATGGTGTGAAATGACAACAAAGAGTGCCTTGGATATTTTACCCGCATTAGTTAATCCTCCTTTTTGCTATAAGCTCGGAGTTTCAGCTATCGAAGATTACAGGACATTTTTGTGCACATATGGAATAAGCAGGTACTTGCATCAAGCACCTGCATGACCCTGTCGTTTTGTGACTTAGCAGAGCATAAGGAACCAGCTGGAACAAAAATGAAAAAGAAAAGAAAAAAGAAAAAAAAAAAGGTTATGTGTATCTCTGGTAAATCATTTATCTGCCTGACTCATGTATATTGTTATTCTCCAGATTATGATTCTGTTTACTGGCATGTTACATGCTAAAAAAGGAGTAGGAGCTTGGTGTATAGAGTTTTGGTTTAGGTGTTTATCATTTTTCTGGTACATGTGTACCACACTGAGAGGGGGTTGTCATAACCAACGAAAAGCTCTTAATTTTCCAGAGTGTTTTTATTTTCTTTAAAAAAAAAAAAAAAAGTTTGCAGTTTCCTTTTCTTTTGTAAGTAGCACAGAATGTTTTCTTCTGTGTCAGCCAGGCAGGCAGTGTAGCCCCGCAGCCACTCGAAGACCACCGAGTGGGTTTTAGTTGCTCTAAGCCAGACAGATTTTGGGTGAGGGCGGGATGGGGGCGGGTGTTTTTTGGGGCTGGGTGTATGAGGGTATGGGTGGGTGGAGGGCTCCGAGTAGCGGGTGGGGAGTGGGTTGACCAGGTGTCTCTACAAATCAAATGTTTTATGTCCTTATAGTGCTTATTCTCTTTACTGCATTAGATCTTAGAAAAAAACCCTTAAGTAATCTGAAAAACTTTTTTTTTTCAATTAACTCACGTTGGAAATGATCTCGGATGTTCAAATCAAAAGTCAAGAATCTGAATTTAGCAAAAAAAAAAAGAGAGAAGAACTTCCCCTTCCACGCAAGTTTTTAAGAGTAAAATGTACACATTTTGTGTTCTATTGAGTTGACATGCTCTAGACCTCATTGTGGTAGTTGTATCGTTATCTCCACCCCCCTATCATTGTTGATGATATAGCACTTGTCACTCTGCCTTGGATTCTGTATCTGTCTCTCTAATCGGAGGTACAGTGGTTGAGTATAAATTGAGGACCGGATTTCAGATCTGGGACTAAATACGTGCACTGTTCAATTTTCCCAGTTTACAGTCGGACACTCAAGGGAAAACCTATGCTCTTATGCAGACGGATTAGTGTGGTGTCATTGCTTTGCATTCATAACAAGGAAGCGAGAGAGACTGTCGTCAGCCACTGTCGTCAGCCACGTCTCCTCCTGAGAACTGAATCAGTTTGGCTCTCGGGGTATCAATGCAGGAACCGCCATAGAAATATCCTGCTTCATACCAACCATAGAAATGTACTGCTCATTACAGAAAGACAAAACATTCTACACATTTGATTTAAAAAGATAAATGAACTGTGTTGTTGATTTCTTCTCTTTTTTTTAAAGTAACACTTCGATATCTTTAGGGGAGAAACTTATTTAAATTTTGTTTATTTTTTATTGTTGTTTCTCTTCTCTGTCTTGGTGACATCCGGCACTTGATCACTATGTAATGAATTGTGATGGACATGTCTCTCATCTTTTTTGCCTTTACTATACACAAGTCTTCAGGTTGAACAAAAATTTGCATTGGGGAGAGATTTATGATATATAAATATATAGAGAGAACTTAAAACACATAGGAAAATGCACACTCATGTAAGTTCCTATGTTCAAAACACATTTATGGTCTACTTTTTTCCTGTATTTAGAATGGTATTTGAAATTAATGTTCACTTAGTGTAGGCACTTATAGTATTTATGTTGGAGCCTGTATTTTTAACTGTTTTGCCTGTACTCTTTAAAGGTTTCAATGTACCCTTTTTTCTGTAGTGAAAAAAATCCCAACAAGCTGCCACCGTATATTTTCTTAATTTGGCAGGATAATATAGTGTGAATAATTTGTATGCTTGAAAATAAGTACGTTTTTGAAAAATAAAATGTTGTGGTGTCCCCCAAGGGTGAGAGGTCATATAATGGCCTTTTCAGGCAGTCCCGCTGGAGTGACCACAATGAGGTAAAAACAGGTGGTTGTACATATCTTTTTAGTTTGTTTTATATATTTTTCTCTCCTGCCATTTTATATGCAGTAATACAAGCTATTGTTGGGTTTTCTCGGTAGCCAACTTTTTACTGTCCTTGAACATGTACCACCTGACAACATTCCAGCCGTTTTTGAAAAAGACCTTTTGTCATATGCAATCAATCCAACGCCAATCTGAATAGCATTTCTTTTTCTTTTTTTCTTTTTTTTGCTACAGTTTTGTTGTTTTCGTTATTTTAAACTTTGTTTCATCATTGCCAAATGAACCATGGTGCTTTATAATTTAAATATGGTACATGTCATATGCAAGGCATATTCTAAATATAACTGAAATCACAGAAAGAATAAAGTTTGGTACATGTTATCATCGCTGATGGTTTTGAGGTACATTTAAGTTTTCAGCCTGATTTCATCCTGTGTTCTGTATTTACTCTCAAGCTATTTGTTCTGAACTGAACTTGAAGTTGACCTGTGGCATTGGTCGACATTATTTATTATGACTATACACACACACACATGCTCTGTTCAGAACAGAGTCGCTGCAAAAACAAATCAGTTCAATTTTTTCTCCCTCCTGATAAATTGCGATGGCTTAATTACTCTGTCGGATGACCAAAGGTCATTGACCAACCTTTACGAGTTTTCGCTCGACTTACAGATTTCGTTGTTGTTATTTTTCAGTTACGGAGATGCCACTCTATTTTCAGCTGTTTTGTCTGCATTATTCTCTTCACTCAGCCATTTTGTCTTGAAAAAAATAAAAAGTATTACATACATTATCTGAATTTGGTGCTTTTAATTTCCATTTGCATGCTCACCCGTTTACATGAATGTACATTCATATGTATAACACTGCATAAGATATATGTTCAGAACGGAAAGAACCACCAGGTGACACACGCACGCACGCACACACACACACACACACGCACGCACATACAGGCAGTTCAATGCAGGCTACACTGTACCGGAGCACAGTGGGCATATTTGTCTGGATGCACGGCGCCCAGGTGTGTTTGCATGGCTCAGCTTGAGTCACCCGTCATGGGGGTGGAGGTTCACCACCATATCTCTGCTCTGTGGCCTTGTCAGGTCAGCTGAGCGTCTGTGTTATATCTCAAACAGCCCCCTCATCCCCTCCTCTCCCTCTCTCTCGCTGTCCTGCCCCTAACTCCTCCATACCACTTTCTCAGCCGTTGCGTGGTCTTTTTGTCTTTTTTTTCCCCCTCCTCCTCTCTTTTTTGTGTCTCTTTTCTCCCCTCTGTTCATTTAGCGATATCTAACTTCATACACTCTCCTACCGCCCCCGTCTCTCTCTCTCTCTCTCTGTGTCTCCCTTCCTCCGACCTCTCCCTTCCCTGTTTCCTCCTCTCCCCGCTGAAGCACTGGAGGGCAACGTGACAGACTAATCGCTCTCCTTGTCCGAGCCTGGCGCTGTTTGCCTAGCAGGGCCAGATTAAAGTTCACAGATAGAGAGAGGTTCCTGCTTAGGCCAGGTGTTGACAGTTAAGATAAAGCAGAGTTGCAAGGAAGTGGGGGCGGAGGGGCGGGTGCTGGGAGTGAGAAATTGTTCGCCTGTGTGTGTTCTCGCTCATACATGCACTTCCAAAGTTTTAGGAGGGTTGTTACCCCCCCCCCGGCCTTGTCCCTCCCAAGTTCAATGTCAAGAGAGCAACAATGCTCTGGCCCACAAATCCCGCCACCAAACAAACCATGCATAGCAGACATAGTTTTCCCAGAGCAGATTTGGGCCCTCGCCTACCATCCCCTTCCCCCTCCCCTTCCTCCCTGTGTACACATATGTCCTCAACTCGTAAATGTAACAGACACAGCCCTTTGATTGAAAGGAGTGATTTGGTTGTGTTTGCTGTGCGGGGGGGGGAGTAATGCCAATAGCCCCCCTTTGAACCGCCTTCTTCTTCAAATTTGTTTTCCATTTGCGAAACGAGACGTTGGAGAAAATGTAAAGCGTTATTTTTGTTACTCCAATTCCTGGGCGAGTCGGGGGGGGTACGCTGATTCTCTGTCGAAGGGCAAGAATTTATGAGTTCATTATGCTAATTGAAACTAGTTCACAAATTCTCATGAAGAGATAAAGAACCAACCCGACCCCCCCCCCCCCCTCTCTCGCTCTCTTCTGCTTTTCCGTTCCTCCCCTACTTCACCTTCCTCTCTGTCCTGACTTGCCTGCGTGTTTAAAGCAGGGGAGGCCTCCCAGGCATAGCTGGGGAAATCCTGTCCAGCAGAGAGTCGGCTCATTGAGTTGACTCTCTAATCCTGCTAATATGCCACTTCTCCCTGTCCGCTGCTCTCCCTCTGTTCCTCTGCCTTCCTCCTTCTCTCTGTCGCTGTACGGTCTCCTCCCTGCATCAGCTGTCAGTGGATCATCTCCCCCCTCGTCTCTCCTATCCTTCCTTTTTTTTTGTTTGCTATGTTATACTCTGCACTCTGTCTGGCTCCTTGTCTTTGTCCATTCCTCTTCCTGTAGCTATTGCCTCTGTTTCAGACCCCCTTTCTTTTCTTGGATTGGAGTCTGTCTCATGAGTGCCAGTTAGTAGAGGTAGCTGAAGAGTAGAGATGGAGAGGCCGACTGCAGCTGTGCTGGGGTGCAGTGAAGAGGGGGCCTCGTCCGGGCTCCTTGGAACAATATAAAAGCACTAATCACCCAGGACAGCTGACACCCAGTGCCTGGAACACACACACACACACACACACACACACATACACACACATACATACACACACAAAGATCTGAGGATTGCCAGTTTAGTGTGGAAGGAGAGGAGCTCTGCCCAGACAAGACTTGCAGGTCCGGCCCAGCTAGAAAACAAAGTCTGTGTTTTGTCTATGGGCAGCGATGCTTCGGGGCTGAAAGTGCTTTCTCGCAAACATGCACACAGACGCACGTACAGTGTGCCTATGCAAACACACACTCACGCCCACTGTGCAACAGACATGACATGCGTGCATGCACGCACATGAAAACTTGAAAGGCCCTTTAGCGCACCGGAGTAGACTTGCACATTTGTGCGCAGACATGGAATCAAACACACATGCTGATGCTGGAACACAAACCACATAATGGACTGGGTACACGCACGCCCAGACACACACACACACACACACACACACACACACACGTGCGTACACAAAAGTGTCTTCGGGAATGTGACCTTTTCCCAAAAGCCTCCCTTTCCTGCCCCGGCTCCCCTCCCCCTCTGGCTGTGTGAAGACTGAAGGGGTCAGGGGTCAGGTTTTGGGGGGCTGGAGATTAGGTTTCACATGACTGAGCACCTTTGTTGGGGCAGGCCGACAGAAAGGAAACGTCCAGGAGGGTAGCTGTGTCTGTCTGAGGAGAGAGCGAGGGCGAGCGAGCGAGCGAGCGAGAGGGGGGGAAGGGAGAGAAGAGGGACAGAGGGATGGATGGAGGGGACGCGGCTTAAGTTGAAGTTTGGTCGGGGCAGGGCCGGCTGAAGTTGAAGTGCAAGAGCTAGGAGGAAGTTTTTGAGGAGCACAGGGGAGGGGGAAGAAGAGACAGGGGCAGAGAGGGAGAAAATGTGAGAACATGAAAAAGAAAACCAGAAAAACCTCACCAGCATTCCTCTCACCCTATACCTCTGCCTTTCCCCCTGTAGCTCTCCTTCTCTCCCTCTTTTAAACGTCTCCCTCCCTCTCTGTCTCTGACCATGTGGCTTCTCTGTCGGGCTGCGGCCAGCCAGTGTCCTCAGTGCCTGCTGGCTGTGACGATCTCCCTCATGACCACACAGCGAGAAGAAAGCCCCAGCCAAAATAGTGAACTGGATCACAGCAGAACCCCCCCCCCCTTCTGTCCTCCTCCCTCTCCTTCACAACATCTGACTCGTTGTCTGCCCGCTAGTCAATATGTGCTGTAACTGGTAGTGAAAATCTTGGCAGAGACCTGGATTACCTCGCTGGTGAAGTATTGCCTTAAACGTCTGTTTTTTTCTTCCTTCCCTTCTCTTCTTTCCTTCTTCTCGGACGGAGAAAGAAGGATTTTTAACGACATGCAACGGTTTCAGCTGAATGAGTCACAGAGGTGGGACTGGTACCGCTGATGGCTTCCAGATAAGGTGAAAACTTTGACCCCGGAGTGAAAAAGAAGGACAGCGGGTGAGGGGTGAGGGGGGGGGGGGGGCGGCGCCTTGAATAAGGCACTGACCATAATTGAGCGGCCTCTTTCGGTTTCTTGGTGCATAATCAGATGAGCCTTAAGGTACTGCCTCTATGACTGACCTCTCGGACGGCTGACATTCCTTAAAAACTCTGTTTCCAGGGCCACAAGTGTTTGGTCTGCTTCGTGAGTGTACAGCGTGTGCTGTGCTCTGACACACAAGGGCGAGCCTTGAACAGGTCAGCACTATTTCAGAGAATGCTGCACTGTGTGTTATCGACAGCGCTTGGTCTATCGCTAAAGGGGCTTCCCTCGGCACACTGCAGGGGTGGCTCCCTTCCAGGGCATGGGTGTTGGAGGAGAGGGGGGGGTCCGTGGTGTGGGGCAGGGGGCAGTAGATTCCACAGGCCAGAATGATCTGACCTTGATCCGCGGGCTGTGGAGCTCGGAGTGGCGCCGTGTCCTATAGCTGCGAAAGCCTCGCCGCTCCGCCACGGCCGAAGCACTCAGTGTTCGAAGCGTGTGTGTCCGTGTCGTGCTCTGTTTAATGTGCATAAACGCATGCGCAGGGGTGGTGTGCACTCGCATGCATGCATATGACTGGGTTAGTTGTATGCTTATGGTCATATCTGAGCGTGCGTGCGTGTGTTCTCCAGGTGCGACGCCGCTGGCAGAATTTATTTGGCTCGTAAAACAGGGTCATACTGTCAGTGCCCTCTGACAACGCGTGTGCTTATTCGATGCACCTGCATGTGTGTCTATGTGCGTGTGTGCGAGCTGCGCGTATGTATGCATGTGCAGTGGGAGACAGTAGGACGCCTGTTTACTGTCCTGTGAATGAAGAGGCAAAGTTCATCCTCCGGCCTCTTTATGCCAACTATATTTCAGTGTCAGCTGGGGCCGGACAGTAACTCAGCAGATACATCATTCATAGCTTGTAAAATATGTTCACCCGTGACAGCTGGGATTCTCACAGTGATTGATTTTGAATGATATTTAACTGCCACACATGATAAATGTTCCTTTTTTTTGTTGGTATGTATTGTTATTTTCATTTTCTTGCATCCAGGACAATTTTTTTTTTTAAAGGCTGATTCTTATATTTCTGTACAGTATCCTTAAAGCAATGCGTCTACCTTATTTTAATTTTATTTTTTGTAGAGAGACAGATGAGCGAACAAGCGAGATACAATGCGTTTATTTGTGGCTTCAGAGCTGATGGTCGTGGAAGCTTGTGACCCTCAGAGTCAGAATAGCTGTTTTCCCTGTCTCTCACTTTATGCTAAGGATTGCTGGCTGTAGCTACAGTAGGAATCTATCTAAAGCTATAGGAGAGGTATAAATCGTGTCTTTTAAGTCTCAGCAAAAAAAGAGCAGAGAATCACATTCCTCAAAATGACTAATCCATAGTTTTCCTGGGAGATGTGGGGTGGGGTTTATTCACATTTATACCTGGAAACTGCCCAGTGCAGCCGCAGTCCGACCTGCTGGCCACTCTGCTGGAGATAAGAGCCCTGCTCAACGGCCCTGCAGCGGCGTCGACGACAGAGGGGCAAACACCACTACTTGCCCTTTTCCCCCACTTTTCCCAGCCATTTTTAATCCTGCTGCTCCTGTTGTTGCCTCCCCGACCTCTTCTCTTGCTCGCCCCTCTAACCTTGACGCCAGCATAGTTCACCCTGCATGTAGCGACGTGAAATGTTAGGCTTGTTTGCCTTTCGTACAGGTGACCGGATGTTTGCCTTCCCTCACAGACCAGCTAATTAAAGGGACACTTCGGCAACTTTAGTGGACTGTCCTTACTTTAATTTCAGTTTGCGCATTGTGAGGACAATCCATCCATCCATCCAACCATTTAAGGGTCGCGGGGGGGGGACTGGAGCCAATCCCAGCTAACATTGGGCGAGAGGCGGGGTTCACCCTGGACAGGTCGCCAGCCTATCGCAGGGCCACATACAGAGACGGACAACCATTCACTCTCACATTCACACCTACGGTCAATTTAGAGTCTCCAATGAACCTAACCCCATTCTGCATGTCTTTGGACTGTGGGAGGAAGACAGAGAACCCGCAGAGAACCCACGCATACACGTGGGTTCTAACCACTACGCCACCGTACAGCCCTTGTGATGAAAATAATATTTATTTTTGACATGGGATGGGATGCATTTCAGCAGAAAGCCCAGGTTACAATCTTCGGGCATAAAGATAAAAAAAAAAATCTGTATCACATTCTGGGAAGAGTAGGATCGCATGTTTTCTCTGTACTAAAGGTGCTCAGCCTCTGCTATGTCTGTCTGCTGGGAAATTCTGTTTAGAACATATTTCTTGTGAGACCCTCGTGTTTATGGAACCGTGGTACTAAATTACTGAGGTGCCCCTTTAATGTCCACTGTCTGAGTTGCCCAACACTAACAATAACCTAACAATGATTTATTCATATTAAGTCACAGTTGTCTCTCTCTCACTCTAACCATACAATATCTGCCATGGACAGATCTGGTGAAACTATTTCATCTAAAAAACGATGTTGTCATGTGTCCTGGTTTTAATAATCAATAGGTCGAATCCTATTGACAGTCTTTTTCGCCTTCTTTTGTGTTTACCCATGCTCACTTTCTCTGTCCATTCTTGTCTATATTCACAGTCTGGTGTTTTTGTGTCCCTTAAATGTGTCTGTCAGCGTTAAAGGTGTGGTTAGGTGTCAGGCCACGCTGACCCTTCCCTTGTGGACGCCGGCAGAGCTCTCTGAGCCGCTCCAGCTGCTGCAGGGGTGACAGGGGCTAAGACCGGACCAAGGTTGAGGGGTGAGAGGGCTCTGGAAGTTTCTGGAAGCTTCTGAGAACTGCCGTGCCACTCCTGGTTCACTCCTGGTTCATTCCTGGGGCCCAGGGGTCAAAGAGAGCGGAATGGGTGGGGTGGGGGTGGGGGGCTGCAGGGCCACGGTCACATGCTTAACCTGCCAGACTGACCTTATTACACCCTGCACATAGTTCCTTTGCCCTGTTCTGTTTACAGTTTTTGCGTATGGACCAGTATGTTTTGGACTTTTTTTTTTACTTACCTCTGAGCAAACACAAAGTGCATGAGAAGCAAATACACAGACGTCACATCCATGTTTGCTATTGCAGTCTGTCATAGTTTTCACATAGCTTTTTTAAAAATTCCATTTTAATATCTCAACCAAAAACTGTACAACCATGGACATGCCACAGAGAACAGGCCTTAATTATTTTTTTTAGGAATTCATAAATTGGTTAACTGGTTAACATCTTTCCTGCAGCAGCTGTTCCTAAAGGTGCCTTGTCCTAATTGTTCACCGTCTGATGAGCAATTAGGACCATATTTCAGAAAGTAGTACTGTATATTACTACCAGAATGGTGAGGAGAAAGATGAGTCTCAAACAATGACAGGCTGGTTGGTTAGAGGTTCATACTACTTCAAGATTTAAAAAACTTAGTCCCATAGTGCAGACACTCCAATTATAATTGTTCTACCCTCACCCGCACCGTTTCCATTTTTCAGTCAGCCTGTCCAGGGGACTTTTGGAGCATTTGCCTCCATGTTGCCATCCTGCAGGATGGGGCAGTTGTCCAAACTACTCCCGGGGGTGGCAGGGGAGTGCATTCGACTCTCTTGGACCAGGCAGCCTCTAATATTCTGGTCTTTATGGGGCCAACCGGTGGTCTTTAGAGGGGACACATTCATTGTGGGCCTCCTGTTCTACAAAGCGCTTGTCAGTCATTGTGCTGAACTTGTGTTGTTTCTATGCCGCGCTCGGCAGCACAGCTGTCGTCAAAAGAACCAAGGCCACTCTACCCCTCGGCTGAAAGAAACAAACAAACAAAGCCGTAAAACAAGAAAATGAAAGACAAAAAAAGGGTCACAAATAATGAGTGTACAAAAACCATCTTGTCGAATTGCACCTTGGGAGTCTGTCTTCAGGAAGAGTGAGGGGTAAGGAGCTTCTGAGCGGACCAGGGGCACAAAGGAGCTTGGCCCCTCCTGTGTTACTGTTAGCCAGGCCCTTTGGATGAACTTGTCTCCTTTCAGATGGCGCTCTTATGCCCAGGTGTGTCCTTGTGAGTGTGTGTGTGTGTGTGTGTGTGTGTCCACAGAACTGACGTCTCTTTGGCCCCAAGTGCTCCATTGAAAATAAGACGGAGAGCGAAGCGAATCAAAAGAGATAAAGTGCAAAACAAGGATGAGAGGAGGAATAAAAGAAGAGTGGCTTCTTTGCTTTTCAGGGCAAGGACAATGTTCCGGCCTTTCTCCCACGCTCTGTACAACACTCTCTCTGCCCCGTGGTCTGCTCAGTGTCCAAGACTATCAAGTTACATTTTATCTATTGAATTTCAGTAATTTCGCGTGCCGTGCGCAGCTTTCTTCCACATATTTCAAGGTGAGAGATTCCATTTGAAAGACGCGAGGAGTGAAAATTCCAACAAAATTAACATGAACCGCCAAAATACCTTAGTTACTCAGAGTAACTATTTTTTCAGGACATTTTGGAAATTCTGCTAAATTGATAATAGTTGCCTCCACACCTGGTGCTACTGCCCTCAACCCACAAATTACACATTTGACACCACATAATACGATGAATATGAGCTTCCCTCCCCAAGATTCATGACTAATAATGTGTCCATACTTTCCCAATATTGCAATCACCACAGATCTCTTGGGCTGGGTAGCCAGCCAGCCGGCCAAGCAGCCATCCAGACAGGCCAGTGAATGGCTCAATGCCAAGGCCAATTGAGAGGTGCTGCTGTGGTGGAGAGCCAGAGGGGAGATGGTCATCCATTATTCATCACTAAGCCAAATAATCCCCAACAGAATTGGTCTGGTCTTGTCTGGCCCAACGGTTGGGGAATGGATGGGATGGTCCGGGGGGCTAGAGGGGAGGGTCTTTTTGGGGGGCTGGGGGATGGCAGGTTTGAGGGTTTTTTTTTTTTTTCGGGGAAGGTTCAGTAGGATCTTTTCGGGGGGCTGAAAGGGGGTAGCAAGCTCTCTGTAAGGGGTGTGAGGGAGGAAGGGGGGGGGGCTCTTTGAGGATTAGATGCAAATATGTCTTTGATAGCTTTCACAGTCTGGGAGTCCCATTCTGTTTATGGATATTCATATAAAGTCTAATCTTTGGAAACAATCCCTGGCATGGAGGAGTGAGAGGCTGCTGGGACAGGGATGGAGCACAGAAGCAGCAGGGGGTTCTGGGGGGGGGGGGGGGGGGTGGAATGGACCTGAATGGGGTCTCTCCTGACCAGAAGAAACCCTCACACACACACACACACACACACACACACACACACACACACACACACACACGCACGCGCACACATAAATTCTTGCACAGACATGTGCACACAAACATGCAGGCGCAGACAAAGCGATGACACCCCGTCAGTGTCACGGACACACAGCAGATTCAGACACAATACAGCCTTCACCTTCTCTCCCGCTCTGGTTTTCTTGTTTTCTTTTTTCCTTCTTTGTGACTTATCTGCGTGTTTGTCCTCGACATGGGTCCGTGTTGCTGTTTTGTCTGCACCTCTCTCCCTCAGGCAGCTGCTCCCAGAGTGCAGATCACACAGACGGAGAAAAACTGACCCTTTCTCAAGATGCAGTCAGCAACCAGCAGCTTTGTTACTGCCAGAGCACAAAAAACCTCCGCAGCAGCAGCAGCATTGTTTTATTCACCTAGGAAAGGCGTCTTGAGCACAAGTGCTGTGTTTTCTTCATCAACAGCCATGACATTTGGCCCCAGGAGTTTGCTTTGACAGAACACAAACTCTGTTGGTTGCTACTTCTGAAGTAGAAGGGGTGCGGGCTACCTGCCCTGCGTACGGGCACACTGTGCAGTAAAAAGCAACGCCGTGGACTATGGAACTGGGCATCGTCCCATAACCAATGTTACCAGCCCGATGATTTCTTGTGACTCGTTTGGTGGAACTTTTGGAAAAGTGAATTCCTCCACATGATTTCTTTCTTCTGTCTGATGATTTCCTCTATATGACAGGATGTGTGCCCAACAGCGAAACGCTCCTTGTCTGCTATTCTTCATCAATGCTTCTATTTGTCACCTTGCTGACTGACTGACTGATTGTGGTAATTTATCTTTATTGTGAAGTCAGTTGCTAACAACATTGTGGAACAAGGAGGGGAAGATCAAGATCTAGCTCCTGGAAAGCAAACGTCTTCACTCAAGCACACAGAAAAAAGGGAGTCCTTTAGTGAGAGTGATGCAACGTGAGGCCGAGCAAAGGCAAAAACCTCTCATCGCCCTCGCGTCCTATCCTCATGTCATTACACTTGCAAATACACATGCGTCAGTGTCACCGTAAAATGGAACACGACAAGCCACACGCAGCAGGCACCCACTCAACATTTAGAATAGCTTGACGACAAGACGGAACGTACACGGAGCATTCTGCGCAAATGTCAGTTGGATAAAACACCCCAAAAATCGGAAACTGAAGTCATGTGTTTAACATTGGCAGTCATCCGCCTGGTGTTTGAACGACTGCTCGGTGTAACATTAGCAGCAGGGGCAGCGGAACAGGTGAGTGAGCGGAGTCGGCGCGGTCACAAACAGCATTTTCCCGCCCCGTCTCTCTGGGGCTTGATGCCCGGCCACTCGCCCGCAGTCGCACGGTGGACCAGACATGGCAAGTCCTCCGCCTCGCAAGCGGGTCAGAGAGCAGAGGGTGAGGTGAGGGAGAAGAAGGGGAGGTTTTCATTCTCTCCTCCCCCACCCCAGCTGGGCCCGAGGTCTCTCCAACTCCTCTCAACCTTCCTTCCCCCTTTCTTTCCCTCCTTCCCTCCCTGCCCTGGTAGGCTGTGTAGGGGTCCAGGTCAGGAGGTTCACGGAGGATAGAGAGGGAAACCCTCTCTATCCTAGACTGTGTCTGCGATCCTGTGTGAATGTGTGTGTGTGTGTGTGTGTGTGTGTGTGTGATCATTGGGCAGTGTCTCTGGGGCATCGGCGGGAAAGGAAGAAAGCCAGACAGCAGATCAACTTAATACACACCCAAACATGCACGGACACATTCATGCAGACATGCATGTGTGCATATAGCACTTCATTTTTAATGGCACCACTCTTTTATGCACAGATTATAAATAACACAGCAGAGCAAGAATTGGTCCAGAAAGACCAAAAAAACACACCAGCAAGCACATGCTATAGATACAAACAGTTCTTTTTTCTGGTAGTGTTGCAAAAGTGCAACAAGAAAAAACCATCAGTCCCCTCACAGTTGATATAGTGACGTCGCTGACAGGCACTGCGTTGTTCTCCACCGTTGCTACTATTGCACATTTCTGTTTGCTGTCCAGTGCAGCTATTTACATCACGAGGAGACAAAACACCGGTCACAATGGACTATGTTTTCCATTTGAATGTGTTCACACTCTTCTCTCACCCGGGGTCGGGGGGCCTGGGGTAACAGGGGGCTGCGCTGTCTGGAGAAGGGGTGGGGGCTCCGCTGATGCTGACCAGCACACATTTCTCTCAGAGGTCTGTGTGTTTACAGTATTGGTGAATTATGGAAAAATTTACAACAAAATGAAAGTACAGGGCTGTTACTGTCTATGAGTGTGTGCTTGTGAGCGTGAGTGTGAGTGTGTGTGTGTGTTTGTGTGTATGTGTGTTTGAGTAAGTGTAACGGAGGGGTTTGGGGATCCTGGGACCCCCTTTCCCAGACATGCACTGACCTTTCCAACCAGACAGGGATAAAGGGACAAGGAGGGAGGGCTGAGGGCATGAGGGCACTGGAGTGTGTGTGTGTGTGTGTGTGTGTGTGCGCGTGTGTGTGTGTGTGTGTGCGCGCGTGTGTGTGTGTGTGTGTGCGTGAGTCTGTGTGTGTGAGTCTGTGGCTATATCCATGCGTGCGTGTGTTAGTTGATATCGTGGACCTCTGAACCAGCCAGTTCTGTCTGTCCCGCTGAGTTTGGCCTGGTGCGACCAACCCCCACATGCAAACACCCACCACCCCAATAACCCTCCTCCTCTAACCCCCCCTCTCTCTCTCCCTCTCTCTCACCTCTCTCCTCATCCCTCTCTCCTCTCGTCTTTTGTTGGACCCAGTCATTGTGCTACCCCTGCAGCGCTGTGTATGCAAAAAAGGTGGTGCTCTGAGGGCTCGCCAACTCCGGACCCTTGCAAATCAATTTGTCTGTGGAAAAGGGTGAGGGCAAGGAGGTGGGATGGGGGACTGCGGAGCACTGAGGACGACTCGGTGAAAAGCCTGAGCTATGCAACTCTCCCCCCTGAAAACAATGTCACAGTCTCGTATTCTTTGCATTATTTGTAATAAATGAAGAGGCTCCCAATAAGACCAATTAGGACAAACAGATGTGTCTTTGTGATATGATCGTCACAACAGGAACTAAAGTTGATTTTGTGCACGACTGGGAAGATTTCTTGGCAGCACAGCATTGCATTTTGTCATCATTGTTTCATCTCTTGCCCTTTACTATGACTTTTTTTTTTTTTCCACTGCGGACATTGGGAAAACAAAATGTTGTTCTTGTTATTTGGCTTTTCCTTCACTGACACATCTTATTTTACTTCTGTCAGTCAGGGAGAAAAAAGAGAGGTAAATCCAAACTGACCCGAGCGCTCTGAGAGGAGGATCAGACATTGATTGTGGTTGTGCCTGTGTCCCTCTCTCTCCCAGGAAGCAGACAGGACTCTCCCCAAAGCACACAGGCTTGAGAGGGTCTTTGCTTGACTGGAACAGCGATGATCAATACCTGTCACTTCTGTCTCGTCTGGCCAGAGCCCTGCTCCCCTTCTCCCCTGCCCTCCACCCCCAAAGCACAGTGGGAGGACTTGGTGATGCACACACATGCAAAGACAAGCACAGATAGACTCATGCGTGTGTGCACACATGCAAAGAGTTAAATATAATAGGAGCCCCACATGGATGCACACATGGGCATGAGAGGGATGGTGTGTGCAGGGGAAGACAAATGCGCAAATATGCGGAACGCACATAGACGTGCACACAATGCACCTTGTCAGACACACACACACGCACGCGCGCACGCACACACACACACACACACACACAGGCTGTGACAGCGAGGTCAGACAGGGCATTCAGACCCAGACACCAGTCTCTTCTCTGGGGTCAGACCACAAGGCCAAGGTCTACTCCCTGACCCCAGTGGCCCTTCAGACGCGCGCGCGCACACACACACACACACACACTGACCAGCCAGGACAACAGAGGGGAGGGAGACACTGAGGAGGGGTGAAAGATGGAGTGAAAGATGGGGGCGATGGGGGATGGTTTAAGGAAAAAAGAATAGGGTTGAATAGCATCGATAGCAAGCATTGATACTAAAATGGGAGTTAATATTTGAGTGTTCAAACATGTATTAACTTGGTAGATTAAACGATTAAAAGCAACTTTTTTTTATTTTTTCAGCGCAAGTAGAGAAAAAACCTCCGTCGACCTCAGATTATCATTATTCAGGAAATTTGAATTAATCCCATATAATCCAGATTTTTTTTTTCTTTATCAGTCTGACAGTGTGACAAGGTGAAAATAAAAATAAAATGCATTGTGCTGGCTGTCACAATACATGAGGAAGTCACAAGTCAAACATTGTCTCCGGTTATTTGCTCTAGCTCTCCGTCTTCCCTCTCTCTCTCCCTCTCTCATTCCCTCCACCGTCTGTCCTCCCTGTCTTCTTACTCAAGAGACCCTTGCTCTGCCCAGCCAGAGAGATAAGAGAGTGGAGGGGCCAAGTTTAACGCTGCTGATAAGCTGTAATGGAAGGGTAATAAAAAGATTGAACAAAAAAAAAAAAAAATAGAAAAGAAAAGAAAGGAAAAGGAGGAAGAGGGCGAAGAGAGAACGGACACAAAGAGGTGGATTGAGCAGCCACAGAAATGATTGATGTGAGCGGTGACTCTCTGGTTCGCTGACAGTTATCAGCGAGGGCGACCTTTCGCTCATTACAGTCATGTACGTGCAGCGGAGGACCAGTGGCTGCACTCAAATAATAACTGCCAGCCTTGACCCCTTCTGATAAACAGCGTCTGCAAACTAACTAGCTGAACAATCACTTCTCTGTGCCGCAACCTAGCTCAGTCAGTGTGGCCTGTAAACCCGTGGTTATTAACATGGACATTGTGTTCACACACATAAAACCAACTGATCCAGTTTTGTACTTTTTTTTTTTTTTTTTTTTGCCGGTCTCATAAAACCACGCAACTGTGCTCTGCAAGCATTCCACCAAATGTTTTCCACTAAATATAATGTCTAAAAATGAGAAAGAAAAATGAAAATATCAAAGCTCTAAATAGGCTGAACGCGTTAACAGGTTAAAGTGACAAATGGGGATTGTGGTTGTGTGGTTGTTTGTTCCAGACAAATAACCTAAAACCTAATATACGGTGCTGAAACCACAATTTCTCATGAAAATGTATGTTATGAGATGATGAGTGTTATTTATCGTGTCACGCATATGTAAGGCACCCACGAGGACTCATAACAGTGTTGCAGTGGTGACAGCAACACAGCTGCTTAGCCTTAAACACAAACAACTCACAAAGATTTGCATTCAGCATTTAGCCCCAAGATATTCTCGGAAAATTATGATATTTCACAATTTGGTATTCACTTGATTTGCAGTACTGCTGTTAAATCTAAAATAATAAATGAAAATGATGATGAGCATGTGTGAATAACTGTTGTGGGGAACATTTGTGGTGATGAAATGAAGACTGTCGTGTGCTTGTCAAAGTTGAAAATGTCAAGGCTGTGTCAGAGATCAAGTGGACTGAAATGAAATGTTTGCACCGTCAGCATTCAGACATTAACATAGGAAAAAATGAATTCTGACAAACATGGCCGTATTGTGTGTTTCTAAAAACAAAGTGTTCCAGTGTGCGGGCTGCGTGAAAAGCTTCCTCGTCAAGTGTCGACGTTTCGCAAACATTGTCGTTGTGAACATTTTGTCATGGTGGATGAATAGAACCTGTTCATGTGCAACTTTGAAAAAAAAAGGAACAAGTAAAGACAGACCAACTCCCCACATATTTCACTATGGCGTGTTTTTCTGTTTTGGAGGTTACACTGGTGAAAGGCGATGGCAACTTGTTGTGTGTGACAGGCAGGTTTTGCCGTTGGTGTGGCGTGTGACCACCAGCCCTTACTTCCTTCCTCTCTCGCTGGCCTAGGGGAAGAGTGTGTGTCCTGTTGCTCTGTTCCTATGGGGCTTGTGCTCACACACGTTTTTTGCTCGTGTGTGCGAGTGTGTGAGTTTTGGGTCACACTCCACCGCTCACAGGAGGTCAGGTGAGATTGGGTCTGGTTCCTGATTCCTGGAAGAGTGGACAGCTGCAACATCTCACACAAATGCCATGACATGAGACGCACACACAGGGAAACACACAAACTGAGCTCGCGCACGCACGTACTTGTTGTCTTTTTTCTCTCCGACTGTCTCTCTTGTCTCTAATGCTTGTGTCGTGTAAGTAGGGCAGTGGAAGCACCCAAATACTTTCAGGATGGTCCAAAATGTGTCAGTTGCGACAGTCGTCAAACACTGAGTTGACAGCATTGATGTCAAACGGCTGCTCAGGTTTGTTATCTGGTTGATTTATTATTTGATCGCAGAGGGCCCAGATTTGAATGTGGCAACCTAATTTCTTGTGGAGCATATTATGGACTGGGGTCTGACCACCTTTAAAAAAAAAAAAAAATCGAATCATGTGTTATCTGCCCACCTCGCTCTCCTGTACACAGACTTATCTAAGGGCCCATTAGAGCAGCTCCTCCACATACTCCCATCTTCACCAAGGGTGATAAGATACCTGGAGTGAGGTAGCCCAGAGAGTGGTCGAGCCAGGGTGCCCCCCCCCCCCCACACACACACACACACACGCAGGCACACTGAAACATGCACACACACCATAGGGCCAAGGCCATAAAAGCAGGTTGTCTGCATAGTATCAGAGATGTGGTTTCGCTGTGATGCTCCGGAGGAGCCACAGTCTCCTGCTCTCTTAGCTCTGTGTAAATACACTGCTCATTGTTTACATAGCGTGGTGTGGCTTCAGGTTCCAGGGACCATCGCTCTGGGTCTGGGTCAGATCGCCATGCAACACACACACACACACACTCACACACACACACACACACACACATATACACACACACACAAAAACACACACTCCAGACTTGTAGGAGTATGGGCACGCATGTTGCTACGCACACACACTCACACACACACACACACACACTCCAGACTTGTAGGAGTATGGGCACGCATGTTGCTACGCACACACACTCACACACACACACACACACACACTCCAGACTTGTAGGAGTATGGGCACGCATGTTGCTACGCACACACACACTCACACACACACACACACACACACACACACACACACACACACACACACACACTCACACACACACACACTCCAGACTTGTAGGAGTATGGGCACGCATGTTGCTACGCACACACACACTCACACACACACACACACACACACACACACACACACACACACACACACACACACACACACACACTCACACACATATTCATCCTAATGCAAACCAGACTCCCTTTCTCCCCCTTTTCTTAGGGAGAGAGAGGGAGCGGTAGTAGGGAGACCGCACAGCGTTGGATCTCGGCCAAATGGACCAGCGGAGCTTGTTTGGAAAGCTTTCAGTCAGAAAGCCACTTTTTGGCAGGGGCCCTGTGAGTGCTGCTGAGCCCTCTGAAGCGGGCTGGAGCTGCTAAAATAAATAATGGTTAGAGCTGAGGGGGTAAGAGTGGCGTTGGGGTGGGTGGGTGGCTGAGGAGGGGGGCAACATGGGTAGCAAAAGGGAAAAAGCATGGGAGGGGGGTGGAGTACGGAGGGATAGATGAGGGAAATGGGGGGGGGGGGCGTTAGAGACCGCTCCTGTAATTATATCTGTCAGTCGACACCAAGGCACTTGGACCGCCAACGCTCACGTTTCCCCTTGCTCCCTCGCTGTCACCAGATAGAGGGTGAGACGCAGAGTGAGGGGGGGGGGGGGGGGGGGGGGGGGGGAGGGGCGCATGTACGTGTGTTTGTCCGAAATACGTCCCACCGTGTACACAGTTTTATGTGAGCATCAGCTCGTGGAAGCGAACAGTCGTGCTGGCTCCCTGGGTGGCATGTGTGGACTGGTGTCTGTCTGCTGTGCGTGTGTGTGTCTGTCTGCTGTGCGTGTGTGTGTGCGCGTGTGTGTGTGTGTGTGTGTGTGTGTGTGTGTGTGCAGGTAGACCGACCTGCAGGGACACAAACCTGGTCGTTCTGGGAGGTGGAGATAAGGAGGTGTTCCAGTCGACAGCATGTTGTGGTCTGTCAGCAGGGAGCGGAGTAGTGGCCCCTCTGCACACCGGCCTCGCATCAAAATAGTCAAGAACAGCGGAAAAAAATTAAGTATATGTGGACGTGCACTCAAATGGACCTGCTGCAGTTTATTTTACATTATTACAATCAACGGTCCGTCTGCTCGGTATGCATGCGGTGTCTAATCTGATCCATCTCGTTAGCTTAGCTTTAGCCATGAACACCAACTGTGACACCTTGACCAGAAGAGGCATCTGCACTTGAAGATCTTTTTGGCTGGATGAAGCCATTTTGACCGTCGCTCAAGATAAAGCCACAATATCAATCCAACGTTCAGAAGTGCATGTATTGACAGAAAAAACATTCCCAGCATGTATTACTACACACATTCTTCCAAGATGGTAAAAATAAGCAAAAGTATCCGTTTGAGAAATAATATTATCATTCAATAAATTCGATTTGTTTTAGTCATAGGCAGAAAACAGGTCATTTGGGGTTACTAACTGCTTTCTTGGAGCAATGGAAGTAAAATCGACCGCAACAGCATTCGGATGAATTTCTATTGTAGAAAGACTGTCACAAGTCTCTGTAGCTGCTGGATGAATCAAACATGTTTGGATAAATTCTGTCCAACAAGAAGATTCAATGATTTAGCCTTTTTTAAATATCAAATTGTTTATTAATCATACGTTTTGATCTTAGAGAGACCTTTAATCAGGTCAATTTGAATTACAGTTTGAAAACAACGGAGGAGTTCTCAAACTTTTGGACTGGCGGTGTCTGAGCGCGAGCAGCTTTTCCTTTACTCTCCGGCGTTCCATATAAATTCTTTCTCTTTCTTCTTCTTCTTCTTTTGTAGCTTCTCTGCCTGGCTCTCTGATCTCAACCAGGATCAGGTCCGAGGATCTCACCCCAGAGACGCAATTACCACACCGGGCTAAATGTTGCCGCCCACAAGCTACAGTACCCATCAAAGGCCTTCCGTACGCTCTCTAACCTTCTTTTCCTCTGATGCGTTCTGTCGTTCCTCTCTCATAGATTTCTCATTCGCACACCGCCTTTGTGCTCCTCTGCCTTTAATTACTTCTCTCTCACACATGTATTTTTTTTTTTTAAATGCTGTGAAGACGATGAGATGGATGTTGTTGACGGCTCACTGTAACGCACCAAAGTCTTGTAGGCACTAATGTCTCCCAATACCAACCTGTATATATATATATATTTCGAAATGTGCACAAACTCTGACGACAACTGAAATACTGTCAGGTATTTCTGACAGTCGGGCAGAGCCGCATACAGTCGGCAGTGGTGGTCCGAATCAGCTCGGAGTGTGTGAGAGGTGTTGATTTAGCTGCAGGAAGGAGGATTAAATGGCTCATTGGTGGGGCTAGGAGGGGAGAAGGTGTGAAGCGATCAGCCCCCCCCCCTCTCTCCTGGTTTCTCTCTCCCTCCATCTCTCTCTTCATCTCTCTCTCTCTCTCTCTCTGTGTGTGTGTGTGTGTCTCTCCCTCAGCCAGAGAAAAGGCCATTGGGGCTGAACAAACAAATCACATGGCCATCAAACACTACTCACCACTGCTGCACTGGGACTTCATTCAGACAGAATTTTACTGGTCTCCGCAGTGCGCTCACATCCACATCCAAAGACGCGCAAGCACACGCACACGCACGCACGCACGCACACACACACACACACACACGCACGCACACACACACGCACGCGCTCGCACACACACACACACACTGTGAGTCTCCCCATCAACATAACAGAGGTTTTACAAGTCCCCACAGTGTGCGGTCTCTTATTCCCAGAGTAGCGCTAGAACAACATCAGCAGTACAAGATGAGGAGGAAACGGGGAAGGGGGACAATTCAACTATTGAACTGCTGTTGCTCAGCGCTGTCGGGAGGGTTGTCAATAAAGCTCGTAAAAAAAAGGTTGTGAAAGTTGTAACTGTTTTGTAATGGGAAGTTGGTGTCAACTCCCTTTAAAGTTATGGCCCATTTGAGCAGAGAAGTGTGCTTGAACGTGACGAGGATGCACCTTGCAGGACACGTATGATTGATGGGCAAAACTGAAAATGGCCGTTGCGTTTGGAACTGGTTTTTTTTTTACATGTGTGTGTGCGTGTGTGTGTGTGTGTGCGGTTAAGGAGGGTGTGTGTGGTACGACAACCTGCCTGCAACAGAAACCTTAGGCTGGCATTTTCTGTTTAAAAATGAAACTTTCACTTTCATGTTCTCTCCCTCGCCCCTCGGTTAGCCACTAAATGTCACTCTCCCCTCCAAAAGACAAACAAAGCCAGTTGAGTCTAGCATTAGCCGCTATTTGAAATGGCTCGGAGCCCTCGGAGAGCCCCGGCCATCCTTTAAAAAAAAAAGTGTATCATACACAAAGCACGCACCAACACCCCATTACTTTTAAAAATCAAATGGAAAATATCAGAGAAAATCTCGGAGTTGACTGGATAATCACAGCCGTTGGATATTAAAGGGCCCCGGTGGTATTATGGAGGGATGTGGGAGAGTCTGAGGGAGGCTCAGATAGTGGTGGAGAGAGATGGAGAGACAGGAGGAGAGAGAGACGGGGAGCAAAGGGCACAGACTTCGGTTTTAGGGCTACGCTAAATACCGGCTACCTCCAGACCGCACGTGACATGGAGCGATCGCCAACGATAAGTCTCCATTGACATAAATGTCATAACATAATCACAAGGAGCTAAAAGGAACTTGGTTTATGGAAAAACATATCTCAGTACCTTCTGTGTTTCATCAGCTGTTTCCACGTTCTCAGGCCGTCGCCGGGCCGCTCGAGCGTTGACATTAAAAAGGGTGTTTGCGAGATTGGCCTGTTTGTTGCCGTCCAAGCCGAGGTTTTGATTTGATGACACAACTTCTCGTTCCACAGGATTTCGTCATATAGGGCTACTGTGTCGGCACACACGAAATCTGCAAAAAGTTCACGTTCATTTGAAATAGTTAACCAGCCTAGCAAAACTGATTTGTGGGAAAGTTTTGTATCTTAATGTTTCAAATAACATATTTAGTCTATGTATGTATTATAGTCCCAATTTTAAAGTTCACTCGTCATGTTATGTAAGAGGTTTCTCTGTGGCTCTGCGGCAGCTCCGTCATGTGTGAGAAAATTAGCCTGATGTCACTGTGATGTCATCAAGGGTATATCTCACATTCATTTTTAACAGAAAGTTGTTACAAATCATCGAGGTTTGGAACTTTTACCAGTCAGTACGAGTGTAATTTCCCACTAAACATATTTTCTGTAATTAAATAGGCTATCATTAAACCGAATGTAATGCATTCTAACTTCCGCTGTAATATTTTACACAGTTTATTGAGTTACAAAGGTTTGTGTCAGGTTGTTTGATTTCACATCATTATGTTTTCTGCGCGTGTAGCGTGTAAGGTATAAATATGAATAAAAAGAGATTAAGAACAATTACTTTATGCGTGGCTCGTATACAAAGTACCAGGGACAAAACTCATATTGTGGTGACAAGGGGATCTACGGGAAACGCTGCAAAAATGAATTTTGCACTGCTGTTCTCTCAGGGTTCAAGGTGTTTGTCAAATCGCTGTCTCTGTCGGGACGCAGTCTGACATCTGTAATGCATTTTCCTGTTCTTTTTGCATGATTAAGCAAACTTGGCATGCAGGTGCTACCCAGTGGACTGCACCAGTACAACAATATTCCCAGAACAAATTAAAGTAGCTGTCGTATGGATCAGTCTCTCTCTCTCTCTCTCTCTCTCTCACACGCACACACACGAACACACACACACACACACACACACACACACAAACACACACACAAACACACACACACACGAACACACACACACACACACACACACAAACACGAACACACACAAACACGAACACACACACAAACACACACACACACACACACACAAACACACACACACACACACACACACACACACACACACACACACACACACAGACACACACACACACACACAGGAGTGTAGTAAGAAACGCGACCAACCCAAAAAAACAAAAAACAATGACACGACCGAGCTCGAATCACAGGAGAATGACAGAAATCAAACAAATTCATGGCACAACAAATCTCTTCAACTCTGAATGGGTCGGCCTAGAGAGAGAGCCTTAGTTTCACTGAACAATGTCGGCCGTCTGTTCTGATGTTGGCACGCCAGCGCCAGGGGCCCACTCACCACACCAACAGCTAAAGTGAGGCGGTGCAGCAAATCCGCTAACCCAAATCCAGTGTGTCCTGCTCTAAGAGGAATGATGAAGGGGCCTCAGCCGACATCACTAATGCACTAACTAGTTTCAGTCCTCGGCAGTCTCATCACTTATTCAGATGCACCCAGAGAGAGAGAGAGCGGGAGAGACGAGCACTTCACACTCTCATTTACGCAGTGGAGCTCATCACTTGGCAATCTGTCCCGATCGCTTTAATTGGCTTATAATATTGCCTCTGATCTTGTCGCCCAATTAACAGGCCTGTCTGGCAGTGGGACTGGGAGGCCAGCGAGCATGCCTTGCTTCCCCGGTCGGCGCCATATGGAACAGAAGCACTGATTGGCCGCTGATAGGGCACCGCATTCACCCCTTCACACCGAGCCACTCCGGGACAAGAGCGGTGTGAGCGCCTGCGTGCGTGTGTCCATGTGATGGGGCAAATTGTGATTGTCATTTTTTTTTTTTTTTTTTTTTTTTTAATATACGGATGAGGATGATTCAGTTGTGCAATATTGGGATGTGAGGACTTGCCAAAAGCGTTATGAGTAAGTTGCTCCGAAGGGACAGCTTATGATTATCAACTTTGGTACAGCCAGTTACACATGATATGGCACTCACTCAGCCCGATGGTCCCGTTGACACTCAATAAAATATAATGGGAACATTTTTTTTGAATCATTAATGAGAATCAAATAAAAGAGCATAAATCAAATCGTTTCGGTTTGAGCTAGTCTGACTCAAAGAGGAAATAAAATGCATTCATACACAAGGTCTACAGCCCTTCTCGTGTTAAAAGTACACCAGGGAGATCATCTGAATTACTTACTGTGGCAAAAAAAAGAAGTGCTCCATTACTATGCCTTTAGACCCGAGCACGGATTCTTTCACAGCTGATTATTCCATTCTCATCCACAGTTCAATGCAATACACAGGTGTCTGCCTCAAACTGCTCCTCTTCGTCCTTTGTCGATAACAGATCCTTCAGGTTCTCACAGCCCCAAGATTCTGTATTAATGCGATTGAGATTGATACCTTTGGTTTGGTGTTTAATAATCTGATAATAACATATTGACCTACATTGAGGTCCTCAGGAAGGAAGTCTAATTAGAGGTACTAAGAATGAGCTTACAAATATACATTTAATCCTAAATGGTGGACAAACTCTGCAAGGATATCACATCTCTAGGTTTACTTAAATTACTATTACTATTTCTCTTCTGCAAACGTTTGGTTATTTAACAGCTGACACTGATATTGATATCTGCAATAAGCTTATAAGTGATGCTGATTATCTCATGTTTACCTTAGAATTACATCAGTTTTCGTATTCATTTGTGGCAATGAAAATGTTCGGCACATTTTGTTTTATCCAACTCTAAAGCAGACTGTCTTTCTGTCTGTGGATCGCATATCTCGAGAACCATTCATCTTATCGGCTTTGCACTTGGCATGTGTATTGTTCAGGGCCCAAAATAGTGCAGTGTCGAATATTGGTGCGATTTGGACACGCGATACGATCAACGTTGATTAACAATGTCCTGCCTTCTGCGCAGTCATGGCAGGGGGCAGCGCAACGTCGCGGTTGAACATGTCGTCTTCTACAGTCCGCAGTGTGCGTTTATCCGCAGGCCACCCCTCATTCGCAACAGTTCACAATGACGCTACAAAGGTTTTTACGAACTACAACCAAACTCCATATCGCAGCCAATTGCTCAACTCTATAATCGTTGTGGTTGTGTTCGATTACGTGACCAATATGCCTACTTGGAAATTGGGGCAGGGCACTGCACTAGGTCTACAAATTCACGGTTGGTATCGGCGACAATGTGGATGTTTACGATGAATATAATATGAATATAAAGAAGGCAAAAACATAACGAAGACACAGTTTTGGTGACAAATAGTGAATGTAAACATATGTGTGTGTGTCACACAGGGTGGCTTTTACAGCAAATCACAAAATGTAGGCGACTGCTCGTTATTTTGAATAGATGCAACTCTGTAAGCAGTCCAAGCAATCCGCAGATGTACAGCCCCTCTCTGTGGTAGCCGGCACTTTCAGGGTGAGACTTCTCAGACTGAGAGGGAAAAAAAACAGAGGAATCCTGTAGCCTCTGTCATTAGGGCTGGGTGATGGCTGAGGGCCCTCAAATGGGAAGCAGATCCCTTTAAACTCTGACCCACTTCAGGCTCAAAACCCAAATGAGGCCAACAGACGGGGATGCGGAGGGACAGAGGTTGAGAAGACGAGAACATGAGGGACCAGCGTTCACAGACACGTTTGGCGTTTGGCATTACATAAGCACTAACACACAAAAGCACTATCTGTTACACGGTTAACCGGCGAGTTAGCCAGAACCACTCACACCTCAGAGAAGTAGTGTGCCCTCACTCGTCTCCCACTTTTTTTTTTACCCTGCAGTGATCTTGCTATTCTATTCCAACCATCTCTGACTCGGTAACGTACAGCAGCAGCAGCAGCAGCAGGATATAATATCTCACATCCAATAACCTCTTTCCATTTCACCCTCCTTTCCCCGTTCCCCTTGAACTCAGTGACATAATAGTCTGCGAAGATCGTACAAGTCGAATCACTGCATTGCCTTTGATCGCGCCGTCCAGAGTGTTTAGCTTTCAGCTGCTCTGCCAGCTGACCAGAGCGCGAGCTACAGAGGCCTGGGCCCAGGCCAGTGTTGCCAGTGCCAGGCGAGCATCCCTGGACTCTGAGCGCTTGGCAGGGAACGCGCTGAACGGTGCATGGCACGAAACCGGGTCCCGTCTCGAAATGCTCCACCTGAGAAGACGGGACGGGGGGGGGAAAGGGCAGAGGTAAGCAAAGAAGGTGGGGGGGAAGAGATCTAAGGAGAAACGGTGTGGAAGTAGTCGAGAGGACAGGAGGAAACATCAGAGCAGATAAAAGGGACCGAGGCGAGGATGGGAGCGTGAGTGAGCCTGTCTGGCCTTGCATTTGTGTCCGCGGCTTTTTCTGGGCTCTTTTCAAAGTGACTGCAGGGCTATCCCGGCGCTGCTACTTCCCCATTAACAGGGCCCCACATCTGTTTCCCTCGTTCCAGCCGCACTTTAAGGTCCCTGAAGGTGCAGTTAAATTAGAGCCGGCACAGGTTTATAAATGTAAAATCCTCCAATAATCTGGAGCTGACATGACCCCTAATCTTCTCGCTCTAGTCAGCGGGGCGAACGGCGCTAACTAACGCTTTGGCAGCACCAACATGTGTTTTTGGCCACTAGACTTTTAAGAGGAAGGTGCAGACAAGGAGGATTTTTACGGGGGGAAACAAGTTCTTAGTTGTGTGTCTTAAGTGTGGCCGGGGCATGTAGGTGGGTCAGTCAGGTATCTGTGGTGTTTCACTGTTGTTTTTTGATAAATAATTTGAGGAAAAATATGGAAATATCTTAACAATCCCATGGGGAAATAAAGAGCATCCAGGATGTTAAAATACACCAAAACATTTATTTATGCAGACATAAATATATTTCCTCGAAATGTTCTTCCTTGCTGCTTTTATTTTGCGATACGTGCGCGGATCACACAATCCTTCAAGATCACGACTAAAGCCTACGGGGATAGAAACGGCGTATGAAGGACGTAGAGAAGAATATAAGGCAGAAAACCCGTGTCTCTCAGCTCCAGAGGAGGGGGTTTCACTAAACTAGCCTGTCTAATGCAATTAATCTAATTGGAGCCGGCGTAAAGTGACAAATTACTACCTTTCACGCTGGGGACTAAGAGGGAACCTCCAGAGATGGATGTAGGAAAGGATACCTAGGTGGTTAATGTTAGATCTTTTAATTCCATCTTAAACCCTATTGTAATTGGTAGGAAAAAAAACAGTCCATTAGATTAAAATCATTTGCCATTATCCACTGCTCTTTGTTCCGCATGTGTTCAAGCATGTGTTCATTTTGATGAAAATCTATCCCAGTGAGTCACTCTATATTTCCTGACATCTGAATAGTTTTTATATAGCATGTTAGCAATAAATGTTTAACACAGTAATAGATTCCTGGGAGAAGCTAAATATGAAGAGTTTTCATTTGCATCCACTGGCTGATCATCAACTTAATTCCCATACCTCGCCGTGCCTCCAGTAGTATCATTACTGTATCAGCAGATCTGCCCTATTTGCTTGGATCTGCATGGATTTACACTTGACATTTGAGTTTTTGATTTAATCCCGGAACATATGCACGTGAACTCTGCATATTTCAGTGAAAACGTGTTAATGCGTGCCCTTTTCTATAACCTTGATTACTTGCTGTGGTATCAAAAAACCCTTTTTGCGGACATTGATTTCTGCCTGGAGCCATGCTACTGAACCAGGCGCAGCATATCTCAGCGGATATAATGAACTTAGAGAAAGCTAGCTATTACCGGAACCTCTGACATTTTGACATTATCAAATGCCTTGGTTAAAACGCACATATGGAACAGAAATTCCGCGCGATATTCATATGATTTGCATGCCATTTCCATAGGTGATGGGATGTTGCACACCATCCCTTTCTCCTTTGCAGGTGTTGATCTTGATCATTACAGGAAAAGTTTTAATTGGATTTTATTGCTGCCTGTGTCATGTGCTGTTGAGGTATTTATGTAAAGTGGAAACCATCCACTCTCAAGAGGGGTTTTTGTTCTTTTCCTGAAACATTTGTTGTTGTGGAAATTCCACGTTTGTGTGAAGCCACTTACCTACGATAACCATGAAGTCTGACCCCGATAAATGTTCTAAATTGTGACCTGTGAGCCGTTGAGCTTGTGAAACAACAGAGAAGGAGGCGTCCAGAGCTGGAATGCTCTTTGCCGTTTCACTCCCAGGGCAGGTACCAACGTGTTCTAAGCGGGAGCCTCAGTGACCCAAACATGCATCCTATGCTCGGTGCTCGTCCACCTAAAGCCCCCCGCCTCTTTTTATTTCCCCTCACTGGACCTATGGTTCGCTTTTCTCTCTTTCTCAGGCGTTTTTCTCTTTGCCGCTCTCTTCATCCTTCTCTTCTTCACTCGAACCTGCAACCTCCCCCCTCCCCTTCTCTCTCTGTCTGGAGAGGAAACGGTGGCCATTAAACGTGTCTGCTGAGGTCTGGGGGTCTGGAGAACAACCGTCACATTGTGTGACCCCGCCTTGGACCCCAGACGGACTAATGAATAAGGGTAACCCCCACCACCACCACCACCACCTCTTTCTCCATCCTCCAGCCCCCACCCCTTCCCAAACCCCCTTCGTTCATGCCAGACCCCTGGTAGGTAATTCCCCCACTTCTTTCACAGGGTCCCAGACATCTCCTGCGGCCTTTGACTGAGGGCTTATCTTTTCAGAGGGAAATGTGTGTCATTTGGGGTTTAAGGAAAAAGCAAAACAAAAACATTGTCACGACCATACAGTTTGACCCCCTCCCCGAGCCCCCGGTCCTTCACTCCTTTCCCTTCTCTTCCCAAACTAGCGGGGTCTGGACGCGGGCTCAAGGAAATAGTGTGAAACATCTACAGTGTCTCCAATTATCTTAAGGAATATGTAAATAGTTGAAGAGACAGTGGTGGGATTATATGCAACTGGCAACGGCTCATGACATGAGGTGGACAAAAGGCTCGGTGGAAAACAGGATTATTCGAACACAGAGGGGCCAATATATCACTGGGATGGATTCAGAACCTAATTATACAATCAAACCACTGTAGCATCATCTGAGCAAAACACATTCTTGCAACGTGTCCCAAATACTGCTACGAAGTTCATAAAACTGTAACACTTTTAAAGCACAGTACCGTGTGAAGGCATTTTACATACATACGAGGTCTGCTGATCATTTGCACATGGACGGACGAACAAAATCCACAGCCATAAAAAAAAAAGAAAGAAAAATGTTGCTCCTTTTTTTGTTCCGAGACACCCACGCCAGCAGTAGACTCCTCAATAACCACATGAATAACACAAAGCACTGGTGCTCCTCTCAAAGGCAACCATGTATCCCTAGGAGATTTAACAATGGTGACATGCGTAAGCTCAATGCATACAAAATATCTCTCCCCTGCTCCGTCGTTTTCTCCCTCGCGCGTCTCGCTTCCTTCTTCTGTCATGTTTGTCTTAACATGGTGCCTGCCCACAGCAAATCTGAGCATCATTTCACAACGCTCAGCAATTCAGAGTGGTCTCATTATTGGTATTTCTTCAGTGGCTTCGGAGCTAAAGCACTCGCACTTACGGCTAATGTATTCCGCGCACACCAAGACTGACTGCTGCTATCAAAGGACTTGCCTGAACGGCGGTAATAACTGGAAAATTATTTCTGATAGCCTGAAACAATCTTCCAAATCATCACAGAACTTTATTAAAATAATATCAAATCAAATTAGCCAGCGTCCCCCCGTAATGAATTAAGTAAAGGGTTATGCCAGCATTAATCCCATCTTGCTCGGAGGCATGGGGGCGGTGGGAGCGTTTAATAAACCAGTCAGTCGCTTCAAGCAGCAGGGCCAGCGTCAGATCCACCATCCGCCCCGATGCTCGCTCTGGAGAGGGAAACACATCAAAAGACTTCCTCTCCCCTCACTTTCTCTCTACCCCTCCGCCACCTCCCACCCGCCCTCCTCGGACCTCCCTTCATTTGCTCCATCCCGCATTTCTCTCACTCTCTCGTCTCCCCCCTTTTCCTGTCTCCCCTTTCTTCCTCGTTAGCCCTCAAACTATCCCCAACCCTCCTTGTGTCTTTCTAAATAATCTGTCGCTGCCCCCCCCCCCCCCCCCTCCTCCTCCTCCTTCCAATGCTCCATTGTGCCTGTGGGAGAGATTATTCATAAGGGGGTGAATCTTGGTGAAATCTCAGAAGGCTGGTGATAAGTGTTGGAGCCCGTTGGGACGTCTTGGATTGTCCTCCCAGTGCATTCTCTCCTTCCAAGCCACAGAGAGAGGAGTGAGACGGAACCAAATAGGTCACTCCTTAGCCATGGAAAAAGACGGAGGTATTTTGGATGTGGCCGAATATCGACGAATAGCTAGGGAGGACATTAGAATTGTTACTACTTCAAGTTTTTAACTAATCTGTCTGAAAATTGAAATTATCAGATATCGGACCGAGCTGAAATCTTCTATTCAAATTAAAATCCTTGGTGTGTATGGACAAAAGAACAAGTCCTGTTCTCCTGTAAAATATAATATGAAAAAATAATAATAATTTCATTGCCTGATATTAGAATAGAAATGTTGGTTGAAATAATGAAGACAAAATAAAAAACTACAATGAACAATGTAACATAAACTAAATTAAGCTAAATTTCATCCCCCCCCACCTTGATTGACTCTTGTTCAATTTGACATCTTGAAAGGAACGTAGATGTAGACGCAGTGACGTACTACTTTCTGAGGGGGGCAGCATAGCGGATTCCAACCGTCACAAAACTCAGAGGAAGAAAGAGAAGTAGCCACTTGGATTGAGTGATTTTCAAAAGAAACGTAATGTAAAAAGTAGGCTGCCAGTTGATAGAAGAGGCAGCACAGTCAAATTTGAGGATATTTTGGCGACGACCCCGCAGCAGATAAAAGTAAATGTGCGGTGATGAAGAGTGATTGTGACATTTGTGGAAAACAGCTAAAAAGGGAAGAAAAAAAAAATCCCACTCATTTGGAGGAGCGTATGAAAAGTTCCCAGAGTCGTCAGAGGAATAGGAGACTGCTGCTAACGTCAGCTCACAGTCGGACAGCGGGGACATTAAGAGCTCCACAAACAGAAGCACAGGTAAGTGGGTGGTGCGTTACCACACGGGAGGTTCATGTGCGTGAGGAGGCAATTCTTTAGAATGTTCACTGACATTGGACTTTTTCACACAAGACTGTGAATTCAAACACTGTTTAACATCTGAAGGCTCTTGTTAGTGTTAATATTAAAATGGGGCCAAAAAAGGAAAACCTAAAAGATTCTACCTTTTGACCTCACCTCTATGATCAAGGCTTTCCTCACAATGCCCGGAAAACTCAAACTGAGACAAAAACCATATCAAATGTAAACTAAAACTTGTCAATCCCTCAAAATGGAATTCAAACTAAAAATACTTTAATACGACAAAGATGAACTAATTTGAAAAAAAAAAGAAAGAGAAAAATCTCTCTCGAATGATCCTTCCCTGATTCATCATGCTCCTGTCACGAAAAACCTTTCAGAATTTTATTTTTTGATGAATACAAATCAAAACATCAGCCTTGATTACTAGTGGTGAATGCAACATAGATAATGAATTGCAAGTGCTTGTGGCCTTGATGTCCTCGCTAGCAGCCGTTGCAAAATCTCCATTTTACATGATGCCATGACTGCCAATAGGCCCAGTGTGCATGGAAAGGTGATGTGTGTGTTTTTCAGACAAGTTAGACGTGGACGGATATTATTTCTGACACGGTGGGTTTAGAGACACCTTCAAACTCGCGTCTTCAAACTTATCAGTGTGGACGTACAGTAGCCTCGTGTGACGTGTGCCATGGAGGTGCGTTGATTAATTAGTCCACGACCAGGATCTGCAAAGGGCATCAGCGCTTCTACTTTCACCCACATCCATTCCTGAGGCTCCTATCTCATCTTTCTCCTTCTCTCTCTGTGTGTGTCTCTGAACAGCTCATCCACAACCAGCGCCACCACCACCACCACCACCACCACCATTCCTCATGAAAGCCTTTGGACGGGGTTCACAAGTCCCGTTGCCGCACGGCTGCAGCGGTCTGGGAGTGGGTGACCGTCCACCATGCAGGCGGAGGTGAGATAGCATCTTCAGGTGGCCGGGGGAATGGATGGTAGACAGGGTGGGGGCAGCTAATGTCTGATACAGGGCCACTGTCCATGAGGCGGTGCAGCAGGCCCACAGACGAGCCACATTTTTCAGGGGCCATTCAAATTCTTCGCCTGCATCTGAATATGTCAAGGCATGCCTCGATATCGCTGCATCTCGGGAGTTAGGCAGTGCAAAGCGTGTGTGTGTGTGTGTGTGTGTGTGTGTGCTTTGATGGCCATCATTGATAACCTCAACCCCCCCCCCCCTTTGTTTCCATGTGTCTTAAATGTGTGAGAAAGTATGGGTGAGAGAGGGAGGGGTCACCACGCTGTTTCCCCCTCAGGAGGGTTTGTCCTGTGCCATCTGGCACCTCAGATACATGGGCACAGGAGCGGGAGGTGGTGGTGGTGGTGGTGGTGGGGGGGGGGGGGGGGGGGGTGTCTCCTGAGTGTGTGAGTTTGTTGGTGAGGTTTTTTTTTTGGGGGGGGGGCTATATATCCTGATAGTATGATATTAGGGGTCTTGTATGTTCCATGTGCGCCACTCATTTGCACCTCCCCACTTCAGTACCTGGACATGCCGAACTTGTGTTTTCTTTCACTCGCTTTCTTTTTTCTTTACCCCCCCCCCCCCCCCACCGTTTTGTTTGGACTTCAAATCATGATGGGAAAGTTCTTTTTGTGCCCCTCCTTATTTCCCTGTCATTCATTCTTTCCAATCATTTTTTTCACGTGTTCTTTACCTCACCTTCTTTACCTCAATTTCCACACCGTTGTTGTTGCCCCCTTTGTCCCTTCCTCATTTCCCTCCTTTTACTTCCCTCCATCTTCCATCTTACCCCAGTTCCTTGCCTCGCACACACGCCCTCTCCTCTCCTCTGTACGGGACGCATGGCAACAGCTCGACCAGCTGATGAGGGCCAGTTAGAGATAGCACCCAACCTTGACACCCGCAGCTGCAGTCCACACACACACACACACACACACACACACACACACACACACACACACACACGGACACACACACGGACACACTGGAAGGGACAGGGATTGGGGCATTGCGTTATGTAAAATAATCACAATACATTTACATTCATTGTGGTGTGGATTTGTCGCTATAATAAGGCTGGCGGAATCATGAATATTCACACACACTTTAAGCAATTATGATAATCAGCATTATTTCTAGCCTCACCGCTATTTGCCAGAAGAGGCGGCTGCAGAGGCGAGAAAAGTAGGTTTGGATAGTCTGCAGTTTTACACTCCTGAAATTATATTACATTTTTTCTTCCTTCCCCTCTCCCCCCTTTGTCCGCCTCGCTCTGTTCTTTTGTATCTTTGTTTCTCTGTTCTCCCTCCGTCATCTCCTGCTCTCCTCTTATTTTACTCCCTTCTTCTTCTCGGCCTGTTCTGTGCTAAAGTCCATTGTGCTGCATGAAGAGGAGGGGTAGCATCCCGGAGTGAGAATGGCCCCTGGGTGCTACAGAGCTGGCAGCAGTGTTGGTCTAATCTTCCGGGTCAGGCCTGCTGCTTTCATCTTCTCTCACTTGGAGCCCCTTGTGTTTGATGTGAACTTAGCCCAGGAATAACCGTTCCTTTCTTCTCCGCTAACCTGGCCCTGGAGTAGGGGAAGGCACTTTGTTGTTATCCTAGGAGCCAAACAATGCTGGAAGGAGTGCAGAAAAACCTTAATGAAAGGCTTTTGATCCACACTGATATTAAAGTGAGAACCTTGAGAGAAAGGGAGGGAGAGAGAGGGAGCGAGAGAGGAGGCAAAATAACGAAAAAGTGCAGAAATCGCAGAAATCAAAATGCAAATTGCATCGGAATGGTTAAATGGAGTTTTCCTTGAATTCCTACCCTTTGAAATTAATTGCTTTAGATTTGCCTGCATTTATTTCAAGTATGAAGAAAAAAAAAAGAATAAAGGAGCAATCTCATTTATTATAGAAGTGGAATTTATATTAGCACATGGAACCTTGCAGGGCTCTAATGATTAATTTTCTCAGGTCTGCACCATGCAAAACAATTTCTCTACTTTCCACAATTAAAGCCAAGAGTTTCTGTGCCACGTGTGTCAAGGCCAAAGGGATCTTCTTTTTCTTTCTACATGTAAGGTACATGTGTGCGTACTTTTCTGCTGCACCGCTGAACTTCACAACAACTGACCAGTTGTTATCTTTCCTGGAACCCACCGACTGACCTCAGCACTTGGCCCCGTGACCTTTTTGTCCATGTGCCGCGCTCACACACAGCATCAGGAGGTACAAATGTGCTGGTGTTAAAAAAAAAAGCGGCTTGTGGATCTTTGGTGTAATTTGGTGCTCTCTGCTGGGCTGTTGGACTTGGACAAGATTTCCTTAATAGTGGTTTAGCAGCAGTTTCACATTCTCTAAAACGTCATCTTTTCACCCTCGACTTACTTGAAAATGTCAAAGCTGAACCTTTTTCAACCTACAATTTGAAAGTGAAGTTGAACCCAAAGGCCAAAAAAACAAGTCACAAACAAACCTCTCTTATAGAAGGAAGGAAATGCACCTTGGTATTCGACATGCTTGCTGCCATGGTGATAGCCCAAACCTCTGTGCAACAGCAGCACATTAACCCCTCTTGACCCTCTATTCTCACCTGTGATAAAAGGGGAGGAAGAGAAGGAGGAGGTGCCCCCCCCCCCCCCCATTTCCACTGTGCCGCACTTTGAGTACCCGGGCACCAGCAGGCCCTTGAGAGCCCACGGTCATTAGGAGTGCTTTATTCTTGGAGAAGTAGAGAAAAGGAGAGAAGAGGGGAAAGAGGAGAGGAGGAAGAGGAGCATTGAGGCTGAAAGATAATGTACGGTCAAGGCTGGAGACTTGTGGGCACTGGATGAGGAGAGGGTCGAGAGAGAGAAGCAGAGCTTTCATAAAGAAGCACCAAGCCAGCCAGCTGCTTTTGGGTTTTTGTTTGTCTTTCATTCTGAGTAAAGAAAGGTAGGGGGAAGAGCTATGGATAATTGGTCCAGGGCGCTGACTTACACACAGGACTGTGGACACAGGATATAGAGTTTCAGACTCTTTGTTCCTCATCTTACCTATTGGCAGACTCTTGTTTTGTCTGCTGAAGATGAAAAAAACAAACAAAAAAGGAACTCTTTCAACGATTGCCCGGGATGCATGGAGTTTGAATGAACTGAAGATGAAAAAATAACAATAAGACTATTAAGAATGCATGTATGATTCAAACATAATGTCTCCTGCATACACATAAAGGCTCTAACCCGCACATAAGAAGGTAGCATGCAGTGACACTCTCCGGACAAAAAGGACCGGCTCTCTACCATTGACCAGCGGCATTGAGGGGGGGCCAACGTTAACTTTCACTGGCAGCTAATCCCTCTGATAATCAATAATAAAGACCATCTTTCATCTCAGCTGGGGTCTTGATCAAGTTGAGAGCCTATGATTGAATAGTGAGAATGTGCAAAAAAAAATAAAATTAGGCAAAAAAAAGAAGAAAAGCCGCTCCACAAAAATAACTGGGTGAAGCTTATGCACATCTGATGATATGATGACAATAAATGAATAATGCATTGGCTATCAATGAGGGAGCAGAAGACGCATTGCTTCAGGCCATGGTTAAGCCTCTATTCATAAAGAGGAGACAGACACAAAGGCCCAAGGACTGTGGGAGCCCACCATCGGGGAGGGAAGAATGAGGACACACATTTTAAGAGAAAAAACTGTTTTCATTTTTTCTTACTCCACCATTTATATTTTTTTTATTTGTTAACTGTTGGATTATCCTTAGAAAGCCCAAATGTGGGAGTGAAGCCGTGGGATTAGGGAGGCACACACATGTGTAGTGCGCTCCTCTATCATAATTATCATCCGTTATCTGCAATTTCCAAATGCTCCTTTAACCCTAGCTGATTTAATTATTTTTGTCCCATCACTAATTAAAAGAGTAATTTCTAAGAGTATGTCTAGTTTACACAAGTATATTTCTCTTTTTGTGTGCCTTTTAAAACACATCACAATCATAATTACTCAAATCCATTAGGTGTCATGATCTTTGCTCACCCAATGCAGCATATGCTCATAAAAACACACACACACACACACACACACACACACACACACACACACACACAAATGCTGCACATAGAGAAGGGCAACTTGAATACAGGCCAGATTAAGGAGGGGAGACGTGAATATCACTGGGCCTTGAATCATGCGGAGAGAACAGAATAGGGGGGGCTCTGTTCCTTTTCCTCCTTTAGAGGTGCATTTGAGTGGTCCGCGAATAGAGATGTCTGGGCCTGTTGGTTACTGATGGGCCAGCATTTGGAGAACAAAGAGTTAATCCTCGTGAAGGCCCACAGTGAGTGCTCTCCTAAGTTATTAATCTGTTTATCTGTGTTCCCCCTCATTTCTGTTCAGTTCATTTTCCCCCCTCATATTCAACCCTAAAGGATGATTGTGCACTGTGTGCCCCAAAGGCCAGTTTGAATTTATAATCCGAGTCCCGTTTACCTGACTCTGGATTGCAAGCAATGCACAACAAGAGCAGGCAGAGAGCGCAGACATCCACCGAGGCCGAGCAAGCTCCGGCCCATACGTTGTTTCACCTTCAAGAAATTCCTGCAATGAAATTCCTCCCAAAAGTCGCCTGTTGAGGTTGTTAGTATGTTCAGGTATTGATAATGGAGAGAAACATTTCTAAGAAGAATTTATATTTACCAAACATTAAATAATGGGTTTTTGAACATAAAATAACCTGCAGTAGTTTTTGACAGTTTTTTTCTTCTCGTGAATCAATTATTATCAAGTCATTTAAACCAAGTCATCGGATTTACATCGTCACAACCTGCAATGCTGTTACCTACTTCTTTTCCCTCCGTTTTCCTCAGAGTGACAGTCTCCTCGACAATGTTTTTGACTACTCAAATACAATTATGTTCTCCTGGTGTATGGCTGCCGGAAAGCCTGGTTCTGTTGTGATTTAATCATTTCGATTGGTGCATCCTACTAGTTACATGAAAATAAAGAGACATATTTCACTGGCATTAGTCGCGACGATAGAATGACCCTCAACGCGACACAAATGGCTTTTGATGAAAGTAAAGACTTTTTGGGGGGGACTGATAACTATTTGTGACATACCAACATATCATATAGACTGTTCATATTTTATTATTCACTGAGTTGCACACACCCCCCCCCCCCCATTTCCTCATGTCTCCACTGTTTTTAATAAACCTCCCAGCCCCTTGAAAAAAAAATGCTCACTTGATATTCATTAAATATCTATGAGTAGCAACTGAATAATGGTTAAACACTTAAATAAAATATGTCACAGGCAAGGAACATCTTTTATCCTGGTGATTTAAAGGGGCACTACAGTGATCAAGTTCAACACTTCCACACGCAAAAAAATGTTAAAACTGAAACAGGAGAGGCTAAAGGATCCTGTCCTTTAGACTCCCACACTGCTGGATCTACATTTCCCACAATGCAAGTCAATTGATTTCCCTTCCCACAGTTCAGAGCACAAGCTTTCCGTTAAACATTTTTAGTTTGTAACCTGAGATAACCCTGATTACATTGTCCAGGTCATATGTATATATATATATATATTTTTTTTTTTTGCTTTTAGAGAACTCTGAGCCATATTGGAAATTAAACATCGGTGTTCAGTGACTGAGTAGTTCTCCCCAGGATGAGTGAATGAACTTCACGTGTAAAATCTGTGAAGTGCCCCTTTAACAGCACTAAAGTGCCATCAGGTGGATTTTTTTTAGTTTGTAGTGTTGTTGTGTTGCATTGGCAATAACCAACCCAGTCGCCTACAAATTACATTTATAATAGACTGCATGTACTGTTCCAGGAAGAAACAATAATAAACCAATAAAATACTGTTGGTGACAGTGACCTGCGTGGCAATACATTTCCAACGAAACCAACCTGCTAATGGGGAATATTTGCATATGAAAGTAATTTGTCTGAGATACAGCCGAACAAACAAACACACTGTCCTTTTTCCTTCCTCTGTGGTGGGACTATTCTAATTCGAGATGACCTTTTTTTTTTAAATTTGTGTGACTAATTTGTGGGGTAATACAGAAAAGAAAAAAAATGAAACGTTTCCGCACCACTTTATGTTTGGAAGAGAGGTGAAGAATGCAGCGAGGCCTGGAGGCCAAGGCTCGAACCTGTGTCTGTTTCTTGTCAAGTCCGATTTTCTTGGGGGGGGGGGGGGGGTCTGGGGCACCCCTGGCATTTTCTCTTCTGAAGGGTTCTGTTTATGTGGCCGAAGGACTCTGTTCAGTCTCATCAGCCCACAGCAACTAAACACATAGAGTTTGCAGCACAAAGGCCCTTGAGAGACAAGGCTTGTTTTTCTTTTGTCAGACGGTTACTGAGCCTGGATTTGACACTTTTTTTCCTGATAAATTTAATACGATTTAAAGTGCTAAGTAAATACTTGACCACAACAGTGATTCCTGGCAGCCGAGGGACATTTAGTCATCGGCAGCATTTTCAGCGCGTCGCCCCTCTAAATGTCTTGACATGTCGTTACAGGGCATCGGATGGAAAGGGCAGTGACATACGGTGACCATTCCACCACTGTTGCATTGCGTTACTTCACCCAGGCTCCGCACAAGTCATGTAGACCAATGACACAACTCCTGCCTGCGCCCCGATGTCCTAATGTCACACACGTCCCAACCGTTTTACTTCAAACTTCTCCCTCTCTCCCCACCCCTCCCCTTCCTGCACCAACACCCCGCCCCTTCGTTCCCTCCTTCCTTTCATGCTCTCTGTCCCTTTCAACCTCCACTCCCCTCTCCACTACCCGGTGTCTTTTTTTCCCGTCTGTCCATCTGCAGGCCCGTCTGTGTGTCTCTCTTATCGTTTCCATGAATTAACCCCTCTGCTTCTCCGCTTCCGTCTCTGCCCCCTCGCCTCTGCCACATGCTCCGTCCCTATATGTAGCATATGCTTGGACCGGCATCCCGTCCCGGAGCCGCTGCGGGGTCTTGCCCGCTTCGTGTCTCGCGAGGATGGACGTTTGAGGAGTCCTCCAGGCATCTCTCTTTGTCACCAGCGCTCAGCCTCAACTCTGCGGCGAAGCCGCCGCCACGAATGCCATCGGTACAGCTGGCCTCTGCTGTGTGCGCCTACCGCTGCAGAGATAAGTGAAACGACCGGGTGGGGATACAACTGTGCGTGCTCACAGACAATAAACACATTCACGTTTAAATGACCGCAGACATATTTCTGAAATGGGATGAGAATCAATAGACCCATGCACACTTGTGCTTACCCATGCCCATATGTACACTCCAGCTCTTCACCCCAATGTTCGGCCTTACCTATTCCCCATCCGCCTATCTTACCAGGGCATGTAGGTTTCCTTTAGGCACAATGGTGGTTTTGTCTTGAGGTTGTGCTCTGACAGTTGTCACAGACTGATCCCTCCTAATATGTTAATTGGGTTGACAACCGACAAAGCCGTATTGGAAATTAAGCGTCCCTTTGTCCTATTTCGCTTAACAGCCTTTCAGACCTGCTATCTGAGGCAAAGCTACAGCCACAGATTAGGTGATCTGGCCACAAAGGCCTGAAAATATTTCCCACATATGTTATGCCGCATATCCACCACCGCCATGTCAGCCGGTTTTGTATGGATGTACGACAAAGACAATGGTGTGAGGGGGGATATGCTAATTATGATTAATAACCATTACATTCGTTATTGTTCGTTCGTCGGACGGTGCCAGCAAAGTGTCCTCAGCGATCGTAACAACTCTGTGTGGAGGTTAATGTTGCTTTAATCCGCCAGCATGATGATTTTCAGTCTAGATCAGCAGCAACACTTGAGAATATAATGCAGAGCGGACTTTTCCATCGTCACTTCATCCCTCGGAGGGATCCTTGTGATACTAATCTGCCCACCTAGTCCAGCGCTTCTCATGTCCAAGCTGCTTTTCTCCCTCTCGCCTCTTTAAGCCTTACAGTAGGCTTTGCTCACACCTCTTTCTCTGTGCGACTTAGTGTGGCACGGATGGACTGTACAGTCAATTCTCATTCCGTGTTCCACTTTCAAACAGACAAAATAAGGACTCTGTGTTTTGGGGGCAAATCAACTTTCCTTTGGACCCGCTGAAACGACTCATCATCTCTGGATCAGCTGGCACAAAGAGCGGGCCGCTTTTAGCGAGCGGCTCATTCACTGCCAGGAAAAAGACTATCATAGAACGAATAAGACTCTTTTGAATCGGACTCAAATTGTGACTCTCAGTCTGCTTTTCATCTCTATAAAGACCCTTATATGGCAGTCAGGCAGTAGATGAGTAGGGAAAGAGTGTGTAGTAAAACAGAATTATTGCACTCCTCTGTGTTGAACTTTGTCCAGGTCTGTAATGCCTGTAAATGTGTCTCATAGGTAAGGGGATCACAGCCTTGGCCAGAGAGGAACAATAAAACACCCTGGTTCCTCTGACACAGAGACTCCTTGCAGCGAAATTTCCTTCTTACCCAAAACACTGAAGAGAAAAGGCTGTAGTTCTTTCTACACGCACTGTAGATATTGCTAGGCTTAAAGTTTTGGCAAAGAGCTCTCAAGCAATTTTGGTAAAAGTTATGGTAATAAAAAGAAACCTTGTATTTTATGTTTACGGTATTAAAATAATTTGATTGAGGTTAGAGTAAAGGTTTTGGTCATGGTTAAAAAAAAAATCTCTTAATTTCAAACTACAGGTCCACAGGATTTCTGGGCACATGCAGACTCGACCTGAGCAGCTGTTTGGTCAGAAATACAACCGAAGAGCAACCAGCGCACCTCGTGAATTTTGGAAGACAATTTTAAATTTAGTATCAGAATTGTGGACTCTTGCCCCAACAATGAAAACCATGATTCAGAGAGGCATTTAAAGACAGTGAATACATTTACTGTCATTAATGTTTAATGAAAAGTTTCCACCGTCATCATCATCATCATCATCATCACCTTCATCATGACGATGATGATGAAGTTTCCACCATGAATATGAAAAAAACACCTTAAGTTATGCAATGCTAATGTGCCAAAAAATTGTTTACTTTAAACACTGTAAATATGATAAAGCATTCTGGGTAAATTAGGAGTTTAATTCATTTTTTTGTAAAATAAAGCTTTGATTGTTGTGAAAGTGTCAAATAAAATATGTCTCATCCTGGTATACCAATGTAAAATGTTTAAAGGGATGGAAAAAAAAATGCAAAAATGTCAATCAAGTAGAGCTGTCATGTCAGAGATCAAGCACACAACATTTCACGAGCTCACGTTGCCTACACTTAAACATGAAAGGCAAACGAAAATGCCTGTGGCCGAATCAATAACCACGGCTCTCTAACTTAGCACATCGCCGGCTAACTCGGCACTAACCATTTAGCCGTGCTGCTTATCATTCAGTGGAGACTTGAAGTCAGCTCTCTGTCATTCTGAGGTCAAAGCATACGCTGGATGTCAGTTAGGTTTGACCTCATTGCTGGAAACAAGATCCTATCCTCGCTCCTCTCATCTCGAGGTCAGCTAATTGCGACTAATCACCGTTTCTTCTCAGCTTGTGGATTTTACCACAGAACGGTTCTAACATGTTGCCTCAGAGTGTAATGTAACATGGGAAAGAAACGGAAACATGAGGCAGCCGATGAATGGAGGAGAAGAAGAAGAAAAAATCTCATGATTAGTTGACCTAGATTTTTTTCAAATTATCCGCTGTTTTGGGTGTTAAATAAAATAAGCATAGTGGTGGTAGAGCATAATCAACTGGCCCCATTCCAGGCAACTTCTCCCATGTAGGGCAATTGAACAATGTGCGTGAGAATTGAAATCAGGTCGTTCCTGGGGGCCACTGGTAATGAACTTGTCGAGGAGATTGGGAGCGGAGAGGAGGAGAGGGGAGAGAGTTGCCGCCGAGCTGACCTCCGTTGTAACGCTGCAGCATAGGAGCATGTGCTCAAACCCGGCTATGCTAACCTTTTCCTGCAAAGTGCCATAAGTGATGACTATAAGTGATGGTCCTCACTGGAGGTGGAAAGCGAACGGAGCTTTAAGAGCCATGTTGAAAGGAGGGCTGTCATCGTGACATTTTTTGAGCTTCTGAATCGCAGAGAGCACGTGGACCAGCAAATGTCATCTGTTGAACATGGGGAAATTCACACATGTATGGTGATTAGCTGCACTTAGTTTCTGTTTAAATATTGCAATTTGTTTTGAAGCTGGTGAATCTGGCCTAGTATGTTGAAGTGACCTCATGCGGAAACTACAGAGAAAAGTGGCGAATATGCATTTGTGAATATATAGCCACAATACTTTAGGTTTAAGATTGATCGTGAATTTGACCAGTATCCCTCATCTCACTCCCCTGTGCATATGTAACTGCCTCATCTGCTCTTCTCTCCCTTCTCCTCTGCCTGTCCGGGGGCCTAATTTAGCCTTAGTAGGCTCTGCTGGTGCCTAAGAGAATTCTCCTTTATGCAAGCCAGGTAAAATAAGACCGCAGCACGAATGAGGCCCCTCTCCATCATGGTGGATGAGGGGAGTCACGGGTGACACCCCCTGATCAGGTGTGCATGCGTAATGGCCGTCCCAAAATAATCACTGCTTTGAATAATTTCCCCCGCTCTGTCTCTCGCCCCATGATTCTTGCTGCTTCGACTCGTTTTGTGGCGGGCATCCCATAAATCCTTGCGGTAAATGTAAATCAGTGGGCCGGGTGCGTCTGACAGATGGGGGCTGCAAGGAGTCCTGGGAGATCTCTCCTCTCACCTTTCCCTTCAACTGGAATGGATGAATCACTAGCCAGGCTAGCTAAATAGCATTAGAGTGTGTCCCTCACTTATGACGGGAGTGAGATAGGGAGCTAAGGAATGAGCCCATACAGTGAAAATGCAAGCGGGGGTCACTTTGATTAAGAGTGATGTGCAGAGGAAGTGCATGTTGTGGAGACATGGGGACAGTAGCTGTAAACAGGAATCCTCCTACCTTTGTTGTTGCTGTTATGATGAGGAAATGAGGTTGTGCAGGTGGAGGAGATGCAGGCTCGCGGCTCCTCGAGCTGTCAGCTCCTTGGAGGATTGGAGATCTGAGAGGTGGAGGGGAGGAATGAGGAGGAGGCGGGGAGGGCCCTTCCTTGGTCCCCTTGACTGTCTGTGGAGCAGAACCCATCTCTCATTAAGGGAGAGTGCCGGGGAGACACTTGAAAGTGACATTCAGCCCCCCCCCCCGCCCTCCCTCCATTTTAGAGATGCTATGCATGACGGCCACTGCCACTCAGCCAGCAGGGTCACCTCTCTCTCCCACTCTGTCTCGCTCCCTCTCTCCTCCGTTGCCTGGGGGAGAATATTAATGCCACAATGCTTTTGGCAGATATACATACAACACCTACACCCTCCATTGAAATCCATCAATTACAGACCCCTTACAGGGAGCAAGGCGACAACAGCTGTAAGAGAACAAGAAGAGGAAGGGAGAGAGGCAGAAAAGACAGATTCTCCTTATTAGAGATGAGGAGTATGGGGTGGAGTCTGATAATATGCAAAGAGATGAAACGATATGTGTTCTTGATGTGGGGATGAAGAAAAAGGAGGAGAGGAATCAAAGGCTGCAGCCTGCTGTGGGGTCAGGGGCTCGGGAGCTGGATCATCTCTGCTGTGGCAGTGTGTCGATTTTCGCCCCCAGTTCTAACCTCGGGCCTCCACTCCTCCGCTCATATCCATCTCTTTAATCTCGGGAAGCTCCACCTAACGAGCTACATAGTTCATCGAGTCAAGGAACAATGGGTGTCTCTTTGCTCCATTGTCTCTCCGTGACCATCAGTCTCTGCTCCGTATGTTTATGGTCAATGCTTTTGTCCCATTATCGCCATGTGTTTTCATAGTTTCTTCCTCGTTCTGTAATTACTTGACAAAACATGATTATGGTCTTCAGTAAAAGCATTTCCTGTTGACTTCCCGGGGCCAGTTGTTGTCTGTCCAGTGGTCACGTTAGCCCTGTAATCGCCGCTGGCTGCTTGAACCCCTCCTCTCAGCCAAAAAGGTTCCTCTACGCTGCCAACGCGGCCCATAAATAAATGACCAAAATGGCCCGTGGTGCTGTCATACTTCTTAACTGTGCAAAGCGCTTGTAATTAAATTCACACAGATATGCTGAAATAAACCCACCCCGTCTAAAGATTCAAAACACTCCAGCTTGGAGGGGTAATATACTGTACTGTACGCAGTTCATATCCCGCCATAAATCATGACAAAACTATGGCTGGAGACACATGGAGCCAGAGTCCTGTAAGTAATTTGTCGTAGAATCCTTTCATTTTCTAACTATCCGCTTGCCACTCTGACTATTTTGGATGACGCTTAAACACAGGTGCGTCAGTGGTGAGACCTCAGCTATGGGTGTTGATGAGAAGGAAGCGGAAAAGCGAATGTCCAAATGTGCCCCGAGCCTGGACACTGTAATGCCACGTTTCATCTCTGTGAATTATCTCAAGATGGCTGACAGCAGCGTCGACTGAAATTATTGCGTGCTGGCCAAACAGTTTGAATTCGATACAATGTACAATCAATCATACAAATAGTTTGAAACCTATTCTTTGGAGATGCCCGTTTCATCATGATCTAATATTTTACACTAAAATGGTGTACAATTAGGTGTGCTCATTACTTCTAGCTTACTTATTCTCATTACTTCTTTTCCCCATTTCCCTGCCATGTTAACTAGAAATCTGTACTTTCTCAATGAAGCACAAATCCTTTCTTTTCGATTACACTTAAAGCAGATACAAAGTGCATATTCTTGGCTATTTTCTCTTTAGTGCAGTCCTCATCACGCTGGCTGAGAGGGAGAATAGCCAGTGCCCGTGTGAGGGATAATTTGTACCTTCTCAATGAATGAGGAGACAGGCAAATTACTGGCTGAATAAGGACTGCCTGTGGATCCCACTGTCAGAAAGAGAGAGGAGGGCAGAGAAGGAGAGTGTAATTATCAACTAGCAAAGTGCATTCATATCCTATCACAAAGGGATTGGGATGTGGGTGGAAGAGAGAATGGAGAGCAAGAGAGAGTGAAGGAGGCTGAAAAATGGAGAGAGATAGGGAGAGGCTGAGGGATGCAGAGTGAAGGACTCCTAGCCAAATGGATGCAAGGCCATAAACAGGGTTAAAAACACTCCTCTATGGTCTGGCTCCATGAATACAGACATATTAAGACCTTTTAGCCCAGCGCACAAGCACCTCTTTGGAGTTAAAAACAAGAAGAGCTGGGCAAGGAGATGGAAGAAGATGAGGAGAGGCAGGCAGGCGGGAGAGGGGGAGAGAAAGGTGGTGGGCTGTGGGCTTTCAATCGCAAGCACCCATTTTTAATTTGAATAGACCCGGATACGTTAGAAGGGCGGTGGGTTAGAGTGAGATTTTTCCACCCCCCCTCGTCTTTTCCTTTTTAGGAGCTGACATCGCATAACAAAGGTAGTCTATTAGTGACCCTGGACTTTATTGACAAGCCTGCCATTACCCATACTCTCTGAGGTCTGCTGGGTCAGGGGTCACAGACGGGCGGCTTGAGGGGGGCTGGTGGAGGGGTCTGGGGAACACATTTAGAGAGCAGGGACACCTGTAAGGTTGCATCCAGCTCAGGATGTGACCATGAACAACAGTAGAACCTTTTGAGAGGGAGCAGACAATGCAGGCCTAGACTCTAACAACTTGGCCACCCTCCTTCTCCTCCTCTTCCTCCTCCTCCTCCAATCTCAAGCTTTCTTCCGTCTACATTCACATGGCTCCATAATGATGCACCGATAAACGGGGCCACAGAGGTAGAAAACCTATGTGCAATTTTAAACGTGTACGTGCGTTTGGATGCTTTTGAATTTGTGTGTGTGTGAGAGATCGTCGAGAAGGTCACGGGTTTGCAAATTGGTATAAAGTTCTATTAAACGACAGGAGATAAAATCCCCAAAAATGTCAGTCAGTGTCAAGGCAGAGCGGGGTGAGCGTCTGGTCACAGATAATCCCCACAACACTTTCATTCACTCTGATTTTCACACAATCAATCACGGCATTATGCCGGACTGTCGTCAGTCAAATTCATCGGCGTACATAGCAGCGGATGAAATCAGATCTCAAACGCACGCACGCACAAATACATACACACATACACATACACACACACACACACACACACACACTTGCGCAGAGAGGCTGGCAGGCGGGCAGGGTTCAGACTACTGAGGGCTAAGTGATAGCAGCATGCATTTGATATATGTGACACTGCAAATGGAGGGCATCAGTGCTGTTTGCTGGCACAGCATGGCAGCGTGTGGTGCACCGCGGGCGACTGGCACACCAGCCAAGCCTTGGATACACACTCTCTGAATAAGGAAATTAATCCCCAGTGGGTTTGCTCTGTAAGTCAGTGTGTGTGTGTGTGTGTGTGTGTGTGTGTGTGTGTGCGTGTGTGTTCCACTGGGTGTAATACTGAGTCATGATGAGTAAAAACATACATAAGCTGCGACTATTGATGAAGTCGTTCTTTTTAAAAACATATTGTACATATCTGCAGCTATTCAATTACATTGTACTGACATTTCATCTTCCATCTGCACCATTGTCTATGACTGCGCGTGTGTGTGTGTGTGTGTGTGTGTTGAATCTACATGTGGCGTGCTTGTGCTCTCTGGCAGCCGGTTCTGTGGCGGCGGCGGCGCAGCAATCAGGTGTTGCTGCATATGTTCCTGGTGTCAGCTCCCTGTTTTCCCCAGCGGGCAGGCCAACTTATTGCCAGCCTCGTAATAGGAGGGCTGGGCCGGGGCCATGGCTACCACTTGGCACACAGCACCGCCAATATGGCTGGCTTTTTGTTCCACCTCCCTCTGAAACTTAACCACTTCTGTGCCAAGATTGATTGCTGCGAAATTTGCATAGCGCCGTTACTGCCGCACGCGTCAGCGCCGTTGTCGGAAATGTCCATCTTTATTGTACCATTAATCACCGGACCACACAGTACGGTTTACTGTGGTTGTGCGTGTAGTACAGTAGCATGGGTTAGAGACCATTGGTATGTATAAATATGAAAAAGAGTATGACATTTAGATACTGCCTCAGATGAAAATAGGGATATATTGATGACTTATTTCAAAAAAGAAAAAAGGAATAGTTTGCATTTTATTGATAAAATGCGAAAACCTTTAATTAGTTTCATTAAGGTGCACTTGAAGAGCTCATTCATAGTTGCATCCAGCTACAAGACGCTTCCTGCAGTGATCAGCTGGTACCTCCTTTTAGCCGATGCTGCTTCAGACTAGTCTGTACATTCTACCCATTCACTATATTCTGTCCTGTCTTCATGGACATAACACTCGAAGTATTGTACTTGAGATGAAATTTGAAGTACATGTGCTGTACTTTACCATTATACCTGCTTTGCTCTTACAAACTAATGCTACTCCACCAGAATCCAAAAATAATGTATTTATTTGACAGCTAAGACAAGGATTAATTTACAAATGGATAGATGTTTTAATCTTCTGAAATATGATGCATTGGTACAGATTAAACCAGCAAACGGTAAATATCCTTTTTTAAATTAGTTATATATTCAAAGTGTGTAGATTTGAGTTTCACTCTGTGATGTTGCAGCTATTATTCATTTCAATCTGAACACTCTCTCTGTCCTTGTCTTTCTTCAAACATGATCTGATCTGGTTTGCCGGGCTAACTTCCAAATTTGTGCAACTCTCACCTTCTTTCACTCTTATCAGCAAGTTTCAAAGATTTTGGTTCTTTGGTATAGAGTGATATCTGACAACTTCTTTTTTTCTTTCTTTCTTTCCTCCCTAAACCATGCCTGTGCTGTAGAACAAATTCTGGCCCAGAACAGTATCTGCGGATCAAACAACAACACACACCCGCAGACACATGCATAGAGGGAGTTCATGTCTTGTAGCTGGGTTAACACATGCAGATAATTATCAATACACTGGTATTGTCAAAGCCCAGTAAATGACTACTCTGACACACACACACACACACACACACACACACACAGAAGCATACATGTGCACATAACAGTGACATGCTTCAGCCATGGGCCATATGGACTGAAGCCACTTTTTTCTCCCTCTTCCTTTGCTTGATTTCATCCCCTGTGTGAGCTGTGTCCGAGATATTCCACAGCCCTGGGGCCTTGCCTTTGACAAGGAGAGCACATTGTTTATTTTCCCCTGCTGGACACACATACGCACGCACGCACACACACACACACACACACGCACACGCACGCGCACACACGCACGCGCACGCACACACGCACACGCACACACACACACGCACACACATCAATGCATGAACGGACAAATATGGATATACAGAATCAACACACATAAAGACCTGCACACATGGATGTTGACCAGTGTGCACACTTTGAGCACACAAACGAAAATATCAAACTCTCTCGCTCTCTCTCTCTGTCTGTCTGTCTGTCTGTCTCGCTCTCTCTCTCTCTCTCGCGCACACACACACACACACACACACACACACACACACACACACAGTCCCTGGCCTGGCCAGAGCAGGCAGGGTCAGCAGCAGGGCAGCCTGTACCGCTGCACATCTCTGTTATTCATCCATGTCATTCAGGCCAGGATCACGAGGGGGGGGGGGGGGGGGGGTTGGTTATGGAAGGGAAGGAGAGGCTTGCATGGCTTACATTCAACCCCCACGCTGTTGCCCTCTGCTCACCCATAGCCTCTAGCAGAGGCCACCCCCACCCCCTGCTCCTCCTCACACACAAATAGACTCCTTTTCCTCCTCTTCCACCTCGGCCCCCAGGCCCCCAGTCCCTGCTCCCCCAGCATGGGTCAGTGCTAAACAGGACACATGGCAAAGGACAGATAGACCCAAGGCTGCCGAGACCCCTTCAGACCTGGGTACCAGGGTACAGAGGGAGGGAGGGAGGGAGGGACGGACAGCAACAAGAAAGCAGGACCACTGAATGTGTGTTTGTCAGCATGTGCGTACTCGATTCACTGATCGGCGTCCGAGTTTAATAAAACTTCTAGTACTGCAGACAGGATAAATTCGACAGAAAATGTGTTTGTTGAATATAACAAGGGTGTATCACAACAACTACCCCCTGTCATAATATGTACAGAGTCTGATGAAGTCCGCCAGCAGAGCCTAACAAAGCAATTACTTCCACTGATAAAGCAAACATATCTGTTATGTGCCACTAGTCTGCTTGTACTAATTGATGGAGAAACATACACACACACACACACACACACACGCACACAGGGCGTCTCTGGAGTGCGAGGATGAGCGCGTCATTAGGGGAGGCTCACATGCATTTCAGAGGAGTGCCACTAATCCGGCATGAAATTCAATTTAAAACTTGGAGCGCGTCTCGTCCCCCTGCTTTGATAGAGCGCCAGATACCGAGAGGAGGCGGGGAGCCACGGCCACTGAGACGAGCGCGCGGTGGTGTGCCTCGCCGTTGGAAACACACAAGTACCTCGAGTAAACAAACACGTGACAAATGATGCTGCGTTGCACTGCGGCTGCTTGGCGTACTCTCTGCTCCAGTCGTACGTTACGGCAGAGAGGTCTTGGCATTTTTCACAAGTTGTTTTCGTTATCTTCACTCTTTTTTTTTTAATGCTACTAATCATTAACCATTAGACAGTAATAAATTAGGAAAATACTGCCCGCGTTAAACAGAATGAACCTTTTTGTAAATCCCCCCGGTGGAAAGCCTTGGCCGGCTCCATGCCCTGAAAGGCACCGGATCATCACTTAACAATAACAAGCACATTGAAGCTACACTTTTCATGGTTGCCAAGGCGTTACTTTGCAAGATAAAATTGCTGTTTGAAAAAAAACAATGGGTGAAAAATGACCTGTCAGTCAGCAGCCCCCTTCCAACAATACTGCCGCTGGCCCCGCCACTCTTTATGCTCAGGCGGAGAACGGGGGCCCCCTTCTATCCCAGAGACCGGGGTTATAGGTCAGCATGGACCTCTGGACATATCCTATGATAATACCCTGGGCTGTGTCATGTGAGGGAGGGGGCCGTGTGATTTCTATCAGGGAGAGAGGGGGAAAAAAGGAGCGAATGACGAGGGAGAGATGAGAAGTGAAAAGCTTGCGTTTAGGAAGGACTGGGAGGCACAGATCATGAGATCAGCGTGCAGGTCATCTGTTTTGAAATCCATTTACACGATTCATGCCTTGGGGTGTCAAGTCCATGCGGCCCGCTGTTGTCCCAGAAACACCCCCATATCCCGATCCGCGCAGTGTTTTCCTTCTCCGCCGCAGCCCTCTCTGGCTTTCCATAATTAAAGGGAGCATTTTGACTGGGAGCTGCGAGAAAATGGCTGCCACATTTAGTAGAGGGGCCGAGGAGAGAGGACGATGAGATGTTCTATCCCACAGTGATTATCTTTGAGAAAGGCCGCTGCTGCCTTGTCATGGACAGAACCGAACAGGTGGTGGTCCGTTTTGAATGTGCTCTTCACATATCTTTTAAGAAACACACACACACACACACACACATACACACACACACATGCGAGCAGACACTCACACTTTTTTCCTCAAGAAGTTAGTAGTCAGATTTAAACATAACACTCATATCTTTATTTGTTTATGTCCTTAAAAAAATATTTGTATCTGTATTCAGATTGACAGAGGACACGTTCAGTACGAGAAGTTGTCAATTTGTTGTCGATTTGTTTTCTACTGCCATTCATGCTCCTCATGTGCATGGTAAATAGTGGAAGGAAGGTCAAAATAAAAAGATTGGCCCCTATTGCTTGACTTGAAAACTGTTGATTATATAATGTGAGGCGACTAATATGAAAATAAGTTTGGTCTGAAATATGAGATAGGCCACTCTCATTTGGTCACACTGCATAATTCCATTAAAAATGAGAATATGTGTGCAATGGAAAGAGACGCCTTTTGCATGCACTTTTGAGACGGTCCATAAGTTCAGCTTGTCATCTTTCAGTGTATTAAGGGGCCGGGCTCCAATGACAGGCAGACAACATCCTAAACAAATAATACTGCAAAGGTTCGTTCGGTGATCGTACATGTCCAGAATGTGTTTCTGTTCACTCACTCCTCTGACAGATAGTTGTCAGGTCGTGGGTTTTTGTTTCTTCGAGTCAGTGTCTGAACACAATGAAGATGAGCAACATGTTCTTTGGGGCACCGACAGCAAAGGAAACTGACATTCACCATGTTCGACCTCCACATTTCTTTCTGTAATCAACGTTGTGGTGACTGTGGCTTATCAGAAGAACACGCGGTGATCAACTCTCATTGGGACTACTTTCTACCGAAGACGTATTCACGGTGAAAGCTATTCACAGCAAGGCCACCACAGTGAAAAGGCAACACTTTTGCAATCTTTTTTAACTAAAAAAGTAATTTGAAATTTTATGAACACAAGCACAATTAGATTGCCCTCAAATGAATTGGTTCGGTGTCAGATACTGTATATCAGAGACCAAAACTGCATTTACTTTTTTTCATTTTATTTGGGTGAGTCCTCCTTTAGAAACCAAACTTTTTCACATAATTAATCTTCATTCCCACCCAGTTATTTTGAAAGGTTTTGCATGTTGGTCATAAAGTATGTTACAAATCACACATCGTTGTCTTTTCCTTGGCCTCCCCATGTCTTCGCTGCCTATAGAGGTGATGGGGAACAATGGTCATGCTAATAAATTACACACACACACACACACACACACACACACACACACAATAAAAAGCAGGCTATCAACCGTCACTGCCTCAACTTGGTTTCTCTCATCACATGACCCACATGCTGGACGACATGTCACAGCTAGCGTGGCCTCATTTGCATAAGACAGTCACCCCTTTTCGGACGCAGGGCACAAATGTTGTCTAGACGACATGCATCAGACGGATGAACCCCCAGACACACACACACACACACACACACACACACGCACTTACGCCTTAACCCACCCACACAGACACATGCATAAACACCTATATCTCTATCTCTGCATTCAAACACTCCAGACGGAGCCTCCAGCCAAAGCAAGACTATAAATCAGCTTCAGGTCTGCATCGGCCTGGTTCACATGCTGTGATATTATGGTGTGGTGGATCGGGCCTGACAAAGTATTAAATACATCACACACATGCAAATCCCATACTGATGGAATGACAGGTCGGTCCAGCCAGTCCATTAGATATGTATATTGCCCCTTAGTTTGGAGATTATGTGATTATTCTGGTCTTTGTGCGGGGAAGGGTCATAGGGACGACTGCTTTGATATGAGATTGTGTGTTGATGTGACAACAATGACCGTTGACAGTGCGTGCAATTATGTGTCTATAACTGTGTGGCATGCATGTGTGTTAAATATGTAGCAGTTTTGCGTGTGGATTTGAGTGTGTGTGTGTGTGTGTGTGTGTGTGTGTCGGTGTAGTGTGGGGGCCAGTGGACCCTGATTGTTTGATGTATGTATTAGTCCAGCTGTAATGACTGTGGCAGCAGCAGGATAAATCTCTGGAGAGCTGATTATATCTGTTTGTCATCTGTGGTGAGGGTGATCCTGTGACACCAGGAACAACTACACAGCCTCTGTGTTCTGATGCGGCCAATGGAAATGTACGTGTGTGTGTGCGTGTGTGTGTGTGTGTGTGTGTGTATGAGTGTGTGTGAAGAACTTACTCCGAGTTGCTTTGCATATAACAACGAGACACTCACACACGAGGCGCGGTGCAGCTGTCACAGTGTGATACATTAGGATATAAATTTGCATGTGTGGACTTCCTGTCCCGTGTGCCATCTTTCCAAAAGTGGCACCAAACATCTGTCCGCTGTTACTGTGGCCACACTAATGGCGCAGGGTGTTGGCATTAGTGCAGAGGCAGAAGAGGAGAGAGAGAGAGAGAGAGATGGCCTGTAGGGAAATAGAACAAAATGAGGGAGGACAAGAGGAGACATGGAAAGATGACCAGAGAAAAACATGTGGGTCACTTCACCGCTGTCCAAAAGGGTCTCATTTAAACCCCCACCACCACCACTTCCCCACCTGGCCAGGGGGCAAGCTTTAGCTGTGCAGTGAGACAGCATCGCCTCTGTCAGAAACCGAGCAGACAAGTGACCGTGAGTGCTGTTGCTGCAGACGGGGGTTAGTTATTGTTGGCCCAGGGTGTCGGCTGTAACTCACCCCGGTGGGCCAGGCTTGGCTGTACAGCAGCTCGCAACAGCACTAATCAACACCTTGCCATTCACACACTGTGCTAACAGTCATTAACACGTATTCTGCTTGTTTGCTTGCCTGTCAGCGCTTTGCAATAGAGCTGGTTTCTTTTACAATAATAAAAAAAAAAAGGTACTGTTTTCCAGTCAGCAATATCTGTATCACTGTAATTTCCCTCAAACACGTATAGAAGTAAGCTTTGCTTGTAAGCGATGAAGGTGACTTATTACTGAGAAAATTTCAGCCTAAAGATATATTTCGTAAGATTTTCATAATATAGAGCCCATTTTTTGATTTTATGTTTGCCCTGCTTTTATTCTACTGTAGCCGTTAAATGCATTTACAGTCATTAGTTACAGTCCACCTTTCCTGAGATTCACAGGATGCCATGCATCCACATACTGAATGGAATCTGTAAGGCAAGGCAAGGAGTCATTGCAAAGCAATTGGTGTGCATGCGGCACATGTCAAATATTAGGACTTATTCACAAAAGCACAAGTTGCATGTCTCTCACATGTTGTATTTCTTATGATTGAAAAAACATCTAATTCCAAGCAAAAAATCGTGAACTTGCAGTACGAAATTCAAATCGTTACAATCTTTAAGCGCAGGTGTCGCCGTATCAACCACAAGTGAAATGTCAATGATTATAGAGTTGAAGGTTTGATTTACTAAACTTATAAAAAAAGTAAGATACAGTTTCTCTGTTGTTATCCAGAAATGCACTTTATTTTTTTGTTTTAATTGCTCAGGTTTTGTGGGGTTTATTTTTATTTTTTTTTACTATGCCTAATCCGATGGAGGTCAGTGGAATTTCATATAAAGCGCATAGTAACCAGGCATTCCCTTTTTCATGAGGAGTTCAAAGACATGCAGAAGAGAGGCTGTCTCCCCCCGGCTAAGGATGACCCATATTATGCGCATCAAAATCTGTATTAAACATGTCATTCGCTGTCACTCCGTGAATACACCTTCCACGGAACAGTATGCCTCATGATTGTCTGGCAACCTGGGTGACAGCGATATCAGTGGTGTGATGTATTGGCATTCGGTGTCGAGAAACTGATCAAGGTGCAGTGCGAGCTGCAGCACAGCTCCAGGACAGAACCGGCGTATGGGTTTTATTCTATATGCTTTCAATGGAAAGGTCTTCTCTACACCAAACTGCCTCTTCCTAGGGAACCTTTGGGTGGATGCTGTTGAGCCTGGATTAGCCCGGCCCGCTCGCTCACGCGCACAAAACACATGCACATGGACACATAAACATAAACCTGCATATGCACCACTAGTCTTGCTTTATCCACGCCTTCAGTGAGAGAAACCACTCTTTAATCATTTCATAAGATCATTTGCCTGGCAGATACGCCTCAGGCTTTTCCCATTACCCCTGGCTGCCTTGACCTAGATATGTGTGTGTGTGTGTGTGTGTGTGTGTGTGTGTGTGAAAGAGAGAGAGAAAGAGAATGTACAATCAGGGTTGATGGAGAATAGAGCTCTGTGAGTCCATGCATGGCTGTGTCCAGCAGTGGCCAAAATGCAAATGGGCACAGACGGGCCAACATATGCAGGAGGCAGCCTGAGCACAGAGAAGCAACGACATAATGGGCTTACTTTCCTGCGTTTAACTGCATCCGCCAGCTTAAAATGCAAACACACACACGATTCCTTACAGTGTGAACAGTTGTTTGAAGCACACAAGAAGCAGAGACAATGCAAGACGAGACACAAGTAGCATAGTGTAATCCATAAAGCTGAAGCATGACACGGGAAGACGACCCCAGCATCTCATTTCTTTCTCACAAGACAATAAGTGGAGTCGGATTCTCTGAGCAGCGCTGTTGGCTTTCCCTAATTCCTATGAATCCTCCTTGACGCCTTCCCTTGACCTCATGACGTTTTCCATTGAGGGGTCGAGGAATAGTAGATGGGAACAGACGATGGGAAGGACAAATCCGAATCCACCCAATGATTTCTAACATAAACCTGCAACTCTCCCCCTGGCCAGCAGATGTCACTGGACTTCCTGTCCCCGTTTCCGTCGGCTCACCTGTTTTCCATACACACTCACCTGGGCCTCCCTGGCCAGCTCACACACCTGAACCTCCATCACTCAAGACACTATACTTTTACCTGCTAGTTTCTCCAGGTCTTTGTTGGAATATGTGCTTTTTGTTTCTGCCTCTTATCCTTATGTGTCCTTGTCTTCCTCGTTTGGGGAATCATTTTGTTTGTTTCCTGCTTTGCCTGTGAGCCTTGTTTTCTTTATGAAAGTATCTGCCAGCGTTCCAGTCTGTGTTTAGGTTCCTGTGCTGCTAACAGCTAAGATATTCACAGGAATGCAGCCACTTAGATATGCAAGGACAACGCATTGTTTAAAATAAAAAGGAGGAGGGGGGGTTGTGTAACTTGACTTCAAATCAACTTTGTCTGAATAAAGTTATATGCAGTCATATTTCAACTGCTAGATCTGAGACAGACATGACGCTGCAATGAATGAATTCCCTACCAAAATAATTAGGAATCATCATGATGGCACCACTATTTCACAATGTAGGAGAAGGGGACAGTTCTTCTACTGTACTGTTTTTGGTTCACTCTCACCGCCCTCTGTAAAAAGCTCACGATCCCACAGTAGTGAACCGCTCAGTGTACCAAACTGTAGATACACAAATGCAGACACACACACACACACACACACACACACAGGTGTCACAACATTCAATTCAACATTAGGTAGGTCTGGTATAGACGGTCCACATATTTATAGCCCGCGGCATATGATTCAGTTAGCGACGAGCATTTGAATGCAGCAGAGCATTTAACAGCTAAAAAGACAGTTAAAAGAGTCAAACTTGGACTCACACGTGCCAGGAGAGAAACACAAATCCTGCCGAATACTGATGTGCCGTACTGAAGATTACTTACTGCGAGTTCAAGAGCAAGAAAAGCAACACTCAAATGGTGCATAATCACTTGAAAAGGCTGCCATAAGGAGGTTGGACGGTGGATCTACATGTACATATAGACAGTCATTTATAGCCAGGCTTCTGTGATACATATGTATTAGCTATGCTTGCAGTGCAACTGTACACCAGTCACAAAGCTGCTTAGATTAACATGTAGATGATGTCTTCAGGACTCTGCCAACAAAAGGCCGTCATACGGAGGCAAAAATATGGACGTTAAATATTTTTCCTGCTTTATCATCCCAGTCGGAGATGAACCAGTGGAAACAACAGGCGAGTCATTACAATATAACAGGAAGTTCAGACCATTTTCCCTAATGGTCACTAATGTCACCTTATTTATTATGACTGGAAAACAATTTGCATGAAAATATGTCATATAGCCAATTTACCTTTGAAATGGACCGACATGTCATCGGACCAACACGAGCTGAGCAGACAGCAGGGAGTGGTCACCCCTCCAAGACCTCTTGTACAGTCAGCCCGGCTCCTGCCTCCTCCGCCCCGGGACAGCACAGAGACAAATGGCGGGACGGAGAAGCTGCGGGTCGAGGAGGGAGGTGAGCATGAATCAGTGACGGGCTGAAAGTTGTCAAGATGGAAGGTAAAATTATAGGGACAGAGAGACAGAGAGCAAGAATAATGGACAGGGGGGAAAAATGAATATGAGAGGATGGTGTGTGTGTGTGTGAGAGAGAGGGGGGGGGGGGTAAGAAAAAAGGTGGTTATTCAGCTGTTGATTCAGATCAAGAATTCAGAAATGACGTTGACCCCACAGGGCCACAGGTGAGGAGGAAGCAGACTGAGTCCTTGGGTAAACACATGGACTCACTCTACAGCCTCCTCTCCACATGAGCACAGTACGCAGATGCAGGTACCTCTGTAGGTGTTCACGGTGCTAATCCTCCGCGAGGAAACAGCTCTTTTATTCGCCGTTGTGTGCGCAAATCCACACCGCATCTTGAGAAGCTAGGTCAGCCGACGTTAACCAGGAGAAGTGTGTTTTTCCTCCTGGTTCTCAAATCACTTGTACTTCAAAAAATGTAACCTATTGCGTCTGAATTTATCAGCTATATTTGTTTAGATGAAAAAAATTATCATGGTGAATATTAATGCATCTTTTGCGTTAGATACCGGAATGCTAAAATGATGTATTCGATAGCCTCTGCTAGATGACATGGCGGTGTGCTCTGACTGACACACACTTAAGCCCCTGCATGGTCTATTTTCACATTCAAGCTGCGGAGCGATAATGCCGGTTTCTAATCCTCCGGAATAACCTCCGGCTACACAAGCATACCTGATATTTCTGATACCGCTCGGTATGTGAGATTGCGTCGAAGCTGCACTCCATCCCCGGAGCCATATCACATGCGCTTGTGTATCTCCGCATTCCAGTTTTCAATCAAATGTTGGTTGAACGTTTTCACTTCATGTGGGCGAGGAGTGGCCTTGGGCAGCCACTGTGTGGCTATCATGCCTCCCATGCATGAAAGGACAACTATTATCTGCAAACCTGAGATCATGCTCAATTCTTATATGCAAGGACAAAATGACACAAGTTGGGATTCGAGAATTACACACTTCCACATTGTGTTGCGGAAATGTGCGATTTCCACATCAGGGACCAGAAGCATTTGATGGCACCGTGGCGGGGTCGGATGCAGTTGTACTGTGTACAGAAGGAGATGGAATTGAGTTTGCTGGCGTTCAGACACAAAAAACTGAGTGCGTTGCATCATGTATGCTGAGTAATATACATACATGAGTATGGAGGTTACTCTGCAGGTTCTACATTTTAAATGTGGACGAGGTGACATTTTCAAAAAGATTTGAACGAATTGTTGAGGAATTTTCACTCTTCACCCATAAGTGGTCAATAAATTCAACTTGTTGTTTGTGTACATATATACATATATTTTACTGTTTTAGAAATAAAGGGTTCTGAATTAGCATTGCTCTATGACTGATTCACAATTATCTCTCAGCATTTGCTCAAATACTGCATTTCATTTTAAATTCTACTCCTCTAGAGTTCAGGGGGAAATAGTCTCTTTAGATTTACGACATTTAGGATATAACTCAAGTTATTTGGTTACTTTTATAGTTATTATCATGAAGTACTATTCACAGCAGTGTATTAAGTAATACTACAACATGTTTTGGACATTTAATTGAACTTGTATTCTATTTACACTTCTATGATCTGTGTACTTCTTCCATCACTGGTGCATTGAACTTAGTAACAAGGACATTGACAATGTAAATTATTTTCCTCATTATATATATATATATATATATATATATATACACACACACATATATATATATATATATATATATATATATATATATATATATATATATATATATATGTATATATGTAACTTTCAATAGGCTTCAGCATAACAAACAACATTCCTTTGACCTCCATTGTCTTGGCTGGAGGCACATGTTTCAGAGGCTGATATCTCAATCCCACGGCAAACGCAACCAAAACTATGTGCATTTATGTAATTTGGGTGAACTTACCCTTTTTTCCCATAGCAATATTATTTTATTTATTCATTTTTGTGCCAACAATTTTGTTGCCCTGTTTTCCCATAAATAATCGAATTCCCCCTGTCTGCTGTGTAACTGCAGTGTGAAGCACGTTGAGCAGTGAACATATACTCTGGTCATATATAACATTAAGACATACAGTATGTGAACTATGTCAGTGGAATGTAACCTTTGCAGACACGTTGGCACAGTCCTCCGATAGCAGTGCAGAGGTGTGTGTTGGTACAGTGTGTGTGTGTGTGTCTGTGTGTGTGTGTGTGTGTGTGCACAGACTAGATGGCCGCTCTCTAATGGTGGGGTCAAAGGTCAGGTACGTACTACAAACAAGATGGCAGTGAACAAAGAAACTACAGACGAAACGGCTTGACTTCATGCTGTTTCTTTATCACGTGGGCATACGTACTTGCGCTTTATACCTCGTGTGCACGCTTTACAAATTCACACGCAAGATTTACTGAGGTGTGTACTAATAGACTTTTTGTGTTTTAAATACATATTAGCTTCAAGGTAACAAATGCCAATGGGAATGGGGAACATGGCCCTCTGTAAGTCTAACTAACTAATTTAAAGTGTGCTTGTGAATTAGTAAAGCGCACGCGCCTGCCACCTCCATGGTAAATAACCGCGTTGTGACGAGTTGACTGCCTGCAAGGATGGTAAAAAACGATGAATGTTTTTGACGGCGCACGGGAGGGTACAGTTCACACTCCTGCGCAGCAGAGACCGAGTAATAAGTAACAACGCAGTTTGCGTGCACGCTAAGATCTGTGCAAACTGAGAAAGAAACTATAGGTTTGACCATTGCCCAGTTTTTACAGCAATCGATATTAATTTTAGACTGACTGAGTGTTTGATTTATGATTGTATCTGAGGACAGCTTTTTCCTCTTACACAGGTTAGTGTTAACTTTTTAAAATTCCCATTGGTCGAATGATATGATATAATCAATTATATTATTTTTTTTACAATAAGATTATATATATAAATGACGAATATTCACAGACAATAAAAAGTGGCCTGCCTTGAAGCAGAATGAGAGATGATGTTGATCATTGATATAGTCTACTGAAATATTTTACAGTTATTATTATTGTATGAAAGTTTCTTTATCGTGGATCCTAAGACACAGATACACAAATGACAAGGATGTGGTTAGTTTGTCTTTAACCCTGTTTAGCTATTGTGTTCACTGTCTGTGTCTTTGTATTCATCTGTCTTTGGAGTATTTCTGTACTGGAATTTATGATTTAAAAAAAAGAATCTTAATATTTTTCCCATAGTGCTTTTACCATGACTACATGGGGTTTGGAAGTTGCCATTGAAAGCTTGTTTACATTCCACTGTTTGGTTTTGAGTTGGCTGGCTGCAGTTGCATGTTGCTTGTCTGTTGAGGAGCCCTGTCCTTACGATACAGTAGATTCAACTGTGTGTCTGTGTGTGTGTGTCTGTGTGTGTGTGTGTGTGTGTGTGCGTGCGTGCGTGCGTGCGTGCGTGCGTGCGTGCGTGCGTGTGTGTGACCCTCTTCACCCTAAACCGTGTGCGTTGCTCAACGTGAGTACGTGCGGGACATGTGAAAAAGAACACATCTCAGGTTGTGGACAGTATTTACTTGTATGTATGTCCCAGCACAGTGCCTGCGAGGGCCATGGGGACTATTTCTGTCATGTAACATGAAGATGGCGTCTTGTCAGCCAGAAAAAACTGGACCCCGGTCATTGGAGGACATGTATGTAGGAAGAGGGGGAGGGTGGACACTGTGCATTTACCATGCATATGATAAAGAACTCTTTGTGCGTGCGTGCCTATCTGATGCTCACGGTGAACTGTACATTATCAATTTTGCTGCAAGTCAGGTCATGTGTACGGGTTCATTGTGTTTCCCTGTGAATGAAAACTCATTGTGGTGATTACTGCATATAGGCCTCACTTTGAGAAACCGATGGCGGTAATGATGTATGAGGGCAGCGCAACCTGGGACTCGATTTTATGCTGCAGAGATAATAAAACAGCAGCTTGGGGCTGACTGTGTAAAGCTGAGAGGTCAATTCAGCTATGAGCAAGGCAAATATTTTCCTGCATGAAGCGTGTTTACATTTCAGTGTGGAGGGGGCACGGTGATTGTTTTGCAGGCAGGTCAAGGGGCGTAATGAGGAGAGGCTCGACACCTTTTCTTTTCTTTTTTTCATGCAAATTTTTTTCGGAAATACATTTTCTTTACTCTGAATGATTCACGTTTAAGAATGTTTTATAAGGTCTTTTATGACACCGTGGGGTCTACCTTAAGAGTTGTTAAGCTACTTTCCAGTACCTGTCTTCACTCTAGGATTTCGGTTTTAAAGGTCATTGTTTATTTCCATGCGCACATGATGATACTCAGCTTTAGGTGGTCCCAGAAGGACTCCGATCTGCCGTGAACCCATTCCAGGATGCGTTGGGTCTTTCTTTTCATATATCAACACAACCGGCAGAGCAATCATCCTCAATCACCCTTTTTCTGTCTGTCACTTGGAAGCCCACACCACACTGGCAGTGCTCCCAAAAGCTAACGTGGCATCACATTCTTGACTAAACGTGCATAAAAACAAATTAGCCTGGCCCATACAATTTGCAAAGAGATGTGTGCAGCCAGCCAGCAAATAGATGTCATTCCAAACCAAGGTCATGATGGTATTGAGGCTGGAAATTTAGGATTGATGTTTGCACATGCCGGGCTTTCCACTTTTCACTCTCAGTCTGTCGGGTTTGATGCAGGCTCATTGGACGAGGCCCACGGGGAGCGAGAGAGCTCCGAGACTATCCTCCACAACCTGGTGATTTAGAGCCGAATCAATCTCTGACTTAACATCAGTTTGATGCCTGTAAAGAACGTTTCGCTATTTGCATCAGAACATCTGAGAGAGAAAATGTTTCCATGTTTTGGCGGACCACGATGTTCTTTGAAAGTTTGAATTTAACCTTTTGAGACTAATTCACAAATTTACAGCTTTTGGACGACTTTTTGGAACTCGCACTGTTGTCGTGGATGATCTCATGTCTAAATTGAATTTGTTTTTTTGAGTTGTGAGTTTCACTGACCTTAGTGGTGTATGTGCAAAAATAGATTTGCAATTTTGTTTTGCAAAATTACCAATAAAGTTTGCTGACTTTTTAACACAACCTGCCTTAAACCAACAACAAATACGAGGACCCACCTGCTAAGCTTGGCACCCCAGTGGCAGCACAGGCACCATGTGAAACGTCAACTGTGCAACGTCAACTGTGCAACGTCAACTGTGCAACGTTGTCTCACAGCCGACTCTTTGCTCTGTCCCAGGACTTGGCAGTAGCTTGTAAAAAAGCCCATCGTCAATAAAATAGTAAGATTGCCATACAAGGATATGTGACCAGTGGACTCAGTGCAGCACCACAGGGGAAAATAAAAAAGGCTTTGCTGAACGGTAAGACACTCTGTCCGCCGACGCATGGACATCTCTGTCCATATACGTGACGGTCAAAGCTCACTAGATCTCAGACACATGAATTACGCTACATGGATAGAATTACATGTTTGAATTCGTTTGAGCTACGTGGCCCTACTTCGTAGCGACATTACTTATGTTTGGGGACAACTAAAAAAAGGTCTTACTTCATGTGACACCTCTGATGGATGCATTTATTAATCGCAACATAACTGGGATTCAGTAGTGAAGAGAAATCATCAATCAAAGATCTCTAAATAGAAGCAGATTTCTGAATCATGTCATCAGTCTAGAATCACGTCTTGCTCAGTTATATTCTGTTCAGTTCAAAATGCTTCATTTGTTCTTCAAGGGCCAGTTTGAGGTGTGCAACTTTTGCAATGACCAAAACACAAACTAACCTTCTGTGCGGGCCCCTAACGGAACAGTAGGATTGATAATCCACTGCGTTTAGCATACGGAGTTGTCCGAGCACACACGCAAATGTACTTTTCTGTTTGCATCTGTCTGACCTTGTCATCTCACCTGAGTTCATTGGGATACATGGTAAATATACAGCATGCTGCAGCAGAAGCCTTTTACCCTCCATGGTATGCAGAGTGAGGCCGTGGTGAACAGAGCAGGCCGGTCTAATAAGTCCCCAGGCTATGGCAACCAGGCCGGTGGTAGGTGGATGATGGATCTCAGTGCCAGGGTACATAATGGTGGGACAGGGGAGCACAGGGGTGAAGGACAATTCTGCCCTCTCTCCTTAATCAGATGCAGATCAAGCTAAAAGCAGCGGAGCAGCAAATCCCTCCTCTAACAGCGAGCCCCTGGACCCCGCGCAATCCCCTCTCCCTTCGCCTCGCTCGGCTCCCTCCTTCAGCCCCTCCTCCTCCCTTCATCCCTCTCTCTTTTTCTTGTGATTGTCTTAGCAACAGAGCTTAGGGAGCGGGCCAGATGAGGAGATGGATGCTCCGAGGCCTTTAGCACAAAGATCATATAGGATAAGTGCAAAAGCCCCTTGTGGCTTGTTGATAAAGTATTGATTTCTCCGCAAGCTGCTGTTTACGAATCACCTTGGAGGGAGTGACCCCGAGTGACCTTGGGGTGTGAGGTAGGAGCGTCTGAGGGGGGAGACGGGGGACACAAGGGGGGTAATGTGAAAGATGAAGAAAGGGGAATGCAGAGAGATAGATAGATAGAGGAGCATGGGGGGGCGGAATAGGAATTGATTGGAAACAAACCTGGCCACTAATTGAAGGGACGGATCAATGACGGTGGACGGTTGAATTTGGGGAGAACGAGGCGGGAGGCTCTGCCCCTTGATACTGGTGGACAACAGAGGGCCGAGCACACATGCATGAGTGTGCTGACACACTCAAATGAACACAGCCAGCGCTTTGATGGCCCTTCTCATTGTCTCCTGAGAGATTAAGGCCTTGGCCACATGAAAAAGTATAAGGAATGCTAATGTCATCCTTAGCCCAGACATGCCTTCCTGTCTTCTGTTCAGGAGCTGGCCTTACAATGTGGGCAAAGCCGTTTTTGGAGCATCCAGGATAGTTCCACGGAGGCTGACACAGACAATGTCATTACCCCCTGGGCTAGAAACAGTCCAGACAGACACATAGGTCTCAGCTTTCAAGTTTAGTCTGAAAAGTTTAAGCCCCCATTCAGAGGGGTTTTTTTCCACACCCGTCCTTTACCCGCAGGGTCAAAGTGGGGGCCTTGGTTGTCTCTCGCTCTCTCTCGCTCTGTGTTTGTGTGTGTGTGTCTGTTTGGGGCCCCTGATTTTAGATTGCACTTACCCACACGTGATCAATAGCTCAGCTTTTCGTGAAAATGTGACCTGTGCGTTTGGTTCCCAGTCAGGGGCAATGAGTAATTCACAAGGCCCTCACATCTAGGAGCAAAAAGGAAAACACTGTTGACTGCTCAGAGAAGGGATCCAAGCTCCTGGTTTCCTGTTTGGAAGTCAAATTGCTTTGTACACCCACCCACCCACCAAGACCTCCTCTCTGTGGATTTTGCTGCGCTATATTTTTTTCCTTTTTCGGTGCCAAAACAAAAACTTGGTCTTGAGCTGTTTCAACAAATGACCAGTGTTGCTGTTTTTTCTATAAAAAGGACATTATCTGCAATTTATTGACGCACTGTACAACAATGACAGACATGCATAACAATGAGATTCTTTGTTGAACTAAAGCAAAAAAGGAACAAAGAAAGAAAATAACCGAACCGCTAGATCTCACTATTCTTCCCTCTCCCACACCTTGTTGTCAGGAAATCTAATTTGTACCAGCAGCCCACAGAGCCACCTGGCAACATATGCAGCATGCAAATGGGACTCTGTTTTTTCGGCATTGCCAGTTGTGTAGCGAGCGAGACAGGGAGAGAGAGAGAGAGAGAGAGAGAGAGAGATTGCCCTGAAGGATTAATGACATCATTCCGTATGCACCTCTGGACTCCCAGACCGCCAGCATATTACCCACCTCTGACATAGAGGGATAATGTTGGTTCTATGAAGGCACAACGTTCGGGGATCTATCTGTTCCTGCTGGCGTACATGAAATAATGGGGCTGGTTCATCATCAGATTGCCATGTCAGGTTTTTTGGGGGGGGGGGAAATGAATAAAAACGTGGCATATTGAGAATAGATGGGTCCCGGGGCTGTGGGCTACTTGGAGTGCACCGCCTGGGTCTGCGACAGTCTCACTAATGGCGGCTCTCCTCGCGGGCGCAGTGTGTGGCTGCTCAACGTGCGCTCATTGTGCGACATTATCCTCTCTTCTATGCTGATTGCGTTCTTTATTTTATTTGACTCGACGGAGCAATGTGTCTCATGAAGGAGGCACAGGGGACTTTGGCTGCAAGTGGTGGAGAAGAATTCAGATCCTTTGCTCAAGTAAAATAATAAAAAATACTCTATTACAATTAAATGTCCCGCACTAACACAAGTCAGTATATTATAGTAAAAGTACTGGTTTGGTCCATCTGACTAACATATTATGTATATATATGATGTGTAAGCAGCATGTTAATGTATATACTCTATAGTTTTATATACAAGTTTATATGCAGGGACAGCAGGGACAGGGATGGGATGATTAATGGGAGAGGAAATACGAGAAAGTTTTGATACAGATATCTGTTTATTTATTTTTTAAGCTTTTCTCTACACTCAGAGCATGTATGTGCGATATTTGGAAATTGTCCAAACATCGTTTACTGAAATTAAAATTGTGCAAGGAAAAATAAAATCTTTTTTTGGAGGAGCTGTTCACAAGCCGGAGACATCTGAAGTATGATCTGACTTATGACTCCCGCTACAGCTTTTTGTAAGACATCAGAAGCCAAAGGAGTTGGAGGCTGGTGTAATATTTTACAACGTAACAGTAAGTGGAATGTAAAGTTGTCATATAAATGTAGTGGAGTAGAAGTATAAAATTGAAATATTCAAGTTAAGTACAAGCACCTAAAAATGAGTCATTGTGTAAATGTACTTCGTTACATTCCTCCACCACACACGTGGCTCCAGCCCTCTGCAGATGGACGGGTGATCTGCCACAGTGGCCCTCTCTCTCCAGGGGAGCAGATATCGCAAACAAAATTCATCACTTTGTCAGCAAAGCGACCGTTGGTCTTATAGCTTGGTAGCTTCAGTCTGTTGTCATCAAACAGTACATCTTTTTCCACACGTAAGCCTCGAATGTGGAATAAATCTGCATCCAGCCTGTACGCACCCGAGACAGAAAGGACATTTTCCTTTCAAATGCATGCATGGCAATGCAGATGGAATGAAAGCACAAATCTTGTTTGAATTCGACTTGTGTTTCTGTTGCATACCTTTTTGAATTAAACTGTTATCGAGCCGCTCACAGTCAAGCTGCACCTTCAGTTGCACGGCCACTGAATAATGACCCAACATACTAAAAGCTGAGCGGATGATCTCATATAATATGGATTAGCCCTTTAAAAGTTGTCCCAGCGAGTCGGTTTTCATGCATAACTGGAGAGAACGGAAACCCAAAACCTGAACTTAAAAGGACGTTCTGCAGAATGTGTTATATTATTATTCAGGAGTACGACTATGTTTTTTTAAGTACGACAGGTATGTCGTTTGTAATAAATGGCCTGCATGTCCTGTCAGGTTGTTTGCAGTTTGTTACTGTCACACGTGACAACATTATTACCTTTTGCATGAAAGTATTGCTGCTTTTTTTTTCCCTGAACAAGCAAACGGCCGCGTCACCTCACACTGAAATATCAACTCGCCGTTCTCACACGACACGGATGTGGAAAACTGCCTGGACATTGAGGGCTTGCATGTGGGAAAGGGGTTTTTCTTTCTCTCTGTTTCTCTTGCACGCACGGACACACACACACACACACACACACACACACACACGCACACACACAATCCTGTTTATCCTGGTCTCTGGACCCAGAGGCCCCTGGCTTCAAGGCCAGAGAAGACCAGCCTAGAGGCTATAGGCTGTCCTATCCTGTTTCAGGCCCCTTCATAGCCGGCCACATCTGTTTAATGCATACATCCAGTCATGAGGTCATGAGGTGGGAATGTGACAGGGAGCAAAGGGGGCTCTGGACTCTGGGATCATTAGCGTCCGTGGCTATTGGGATGCTTGCTAAACACTCAGCGAAATAGTCGAAATGAAGAAAACCAGGAGTGCTACAATAGAGGCGGTTGTGATGGTTGCCCACTCTTTCCATCAAAGGTAGCGGGTGATGGAAGTCAGGAAACAGCTCTGATCCTCCGCGAGCTGAGAGAGATACTTTTGAGCTGGAACAAAGTGCAGACCAGTAACAAACAACTTGACCTGAATTTGGCAGGAAAACCGCCCCCCTTCCTCCGTTCAGCGGGGCATATGTCATTTTTTGTTGTTGTTGAGACTCAAAGGTGAGGCGAGGAAAGAACAGAGCATTTTTCACCCCCGGGCTCTGTCATTGAGACATAATGGGACCTGCCTGGCCAAAGGCCCTTTTTTGGTTTCCATCAAACGCAGAGGAGAACGGATCCCAGAGGAAGGTATCAGTGTCTGTGCGATGTTCACCGGTCCGGCCGAGAATAGCCAAGAACAACACAGCGGGTTTAGTGCTTAGGACCCAGGGAGGAAATTACAAGCTAAAGACACTAGATCGTTGGACATTTCAAGGTATTTAAGGCTATTAATCTGCAGAATTCCTTAATGACAATATTATGGTTTGTTGGCTACTGCCTTCACTCTGTCTGACCGTCTATCCGAGGACCGGGTGCTGCACACACACACACACACACACACATTCACTCACGACACACACGTGCACAAGTACACACATGCTTGCATGGATTCACACATTATGCTGTGCTCACACACACACACACACACACACACACACACAGCAGTACTTTAAGAAAGACACGAGCTGCAGCTTCATACTCCCTCACTCGTCCGCCACACTTCCACTGTACATGTGCCACACTGTAGTAGGTCTGCTCTGACTGTGGCACACTGCCACTCACTGGTCTGTGAGAGGTGCTGCTAGGTGCTCTGTCTTCTCACAGCATCTTATTTCACACACCTTGCTATCCAGTTCAAACAGGAAAAAAAACAATAAAGCAAGAGACGTAGTTACATTTTTATGTCACGGTCAGGGTTCTCCATTCATCACAAATCATTTGAAGTCATACGAGACAAAACAAAGCCAAAAAACCCCTGGCAGGTGTTTGCGGACTCCCCACGATGAGGGCGTCCAGGTCTTGCTCTCCAAGTCAGAGTCCCGCGTGTGCGCGAGGCACCCGCTCCCCTCCGCCTCCCGTTAATGAACTGATGACCTCGCGCTGCAGCAGTGCAAGGACCAGTGGGCGCCGAGATGAGACCGAAAGAGAGGACAGGAAGCGAGGTTAAAGGATTGAGGGACGGGGGAATGAGAGAAGGGCAAAGAGATATTTGCAGAGAGGGAGAGAGAGAGCGAGAGATGGAGAGAGTGGAAAAAGAGTGAGAGAGCAGCGCTCCGTGTGACATGTGGACAGATGGTGCCCACGCTGCATAGCCGCCGAGGCACATGCGATAGCCGTGAACCATGGTCGAGCCTCCCACACCCACGCCTCTACTGTTGACACCTCTCAACATACTCGGGCAGTGAGAGGGGTGGGCTGGGGGGGGGGGGGGGGGGGGGACACACGGACAGGATGCCGCTTCATGCGCCGTGCTCTCGCTGACTGAGGTGTCGGAGGATTCGGTGTCTGGCATCTCGGTTTGCGGAGGAAGAGCAGAGCAGTGGGAGAGCCAGCGTGGAACTGGACCTTCGTGGTTCTGTTCAAGAAGTTAGACAACCTCACTTATAATCCGTCACTTGGGTTTCCAATTGGAACACAACCTCGCCCGGCGTCGAGCAGGGATGGGAACTCTTCAAAAATAATAGTTCTGAAAATCTGTTTTATCTCAAATTCCTGAGGCCTTAAATGAGCACTGCTCCCCCCCCCCCCTCTTGACACACAGTAGTGAGGCCGGTCGGAGCACCGTGGACATGGAGTCGGAAGGATGATGTCAGAAGTAAGAGTGATCTGGCGGAGCAGTAATTTAAAGCATTGAGGCGTGAACATAAAAATACAAAATGCAAAACCTTTGTTTTCTTTCTTCGTCATGCTGAATTGATGAAGACGCCCGCAGGTCTCCAGGAGCCCTAACAGAGAGTTATAGGGTTCGGTGAACTTTAGATTGTGTTTCACTTTATCAAAGAGGCTGACAAAAGAAACTTTCGACGAGAAATTGCAGAAGCGGCAGCTCGCCCAGAAGTGGCATGAGGAATTCAGCTCTCTATTGTATACGCTGGAGTAGACCTCTGACATTACCAGGTCTCATCTCTTTAATGAAACAAAACAACACTTGGCTTGTTTTCTCTTTCTTTTTTTTTTTTTACAGTTATCTCTGTTCCGCTGCCTCTTTTGTGCCTTTTTCACATCATCCACCCTTTTCTGTCTACCACTCCCTCCCACTCCTTCTACACCCGCCCCTCTCTCCCTCTCTCTCGGTCTGTCATCCTCCTCTTCATCGTGGCCATGCAGGTTGGCCTGTGCAGCCCGCCGTGTTGTTTAATATGCACGGTCCATTCTTGCTCCTTTATTATTGTCCCACTGGCGACGGAGGCCCTTTTCTTCGGCCAGACAATGGGCGGCGTCGTGACAGAGAGCACGGTGGTCATGTCCCATTTGCCACCCCGCACTATCTCTCTATCCTGCCCCCCCCCCCTTCTCACCCGCCGTCTGCTTTTCAATAGCACCCTAATACTGTTACAGGAGAGAAAGACCTGGGAGCCTTCAATACGCCCCGAGCCTCCGGGGCCACAGTTATATACATGCTATTAGCATAATTATAGCCTGAGAGAGGGAGGGAGACAGATAGACAGAGAAAAAAGAGAGAGAGAGATAGAGAGAGAGAGGCAGTAAAGGTGTTTGTAATGTGACAGTGGTGTCCCCCCCCCCAGCCCTCCACACACGCATACACACTGGCGGAGAGACATTTCTTACAAAGGACATTTGAATAGATGTGGTATTGGATTTGTCCTGATCTCATTTATAGTTAAAATACTTCACTCTGGGCTGGGACTCGTGGGTGGGCAATTCTCCAGTTGGTGCCACGGTTGCCTGACTTTGAACTTGAACTTGGACCCCGGGGGTCGAGCAGATTGAAATTGAATTGAGGAGGGCTCCCCCTGGGATGCTGGGCGGGTAAATGCAGCCGGGAGCAGCTGCGCTCGGGCTTGCGGCTTGTTTACGCGTTAACATCTCCACCAAATCTGGTTCTGTTATTCCGCCCTGCTCCGCCGTATTCATTCATGTTCGCGTGTAATGACGGGGTGTCATTCATGTGTTCAAAGAGTTTCATCCCAAAACATCCCTCATTTATACAAAATCATAATTTGCACGAAAGCAAAGCATCCTATAGTTTGAGGCGTTGACCCTTTTTTCTTGAAAATAGTAATTTAGAAAAAGAAAGCAAATATTTAATCAGGATCCTATTATAACATGAAATTTATATATAAAAAAAAGAATTACACAAAGTGAATGAATGTGTTTGTCATTTGCACATTAAAAACAACAAAAAAGTAAAACTATCAAACAAACGTTTTTATGCTTATCTGGTGTAGAAAGGAATGTGTATGGTGTACTAGTAAGAGTAAAATGTGATGCAATGGGAACCAACATTTCAAATAAATTATGACGTAAAGTATATGTGACTCACTTGTCACTCAAGCTTCTGCTTCACTGAAGAGATTTTTTTTTTTAAAAACAAGCGATGGATGAAAACATCAGATCTGTGTGGGTCAACACCGAAATGAATACATGTAACAAACATGAGTGGACATTTACCATCACATCCACACCTTGTTGCCCCCTCCTCTCCTGGAATGGACGTTCTGGAAATTCGTCACACACACACAGGCAGGCACACTCTCGTATTTTTCGCATGTCATGCAGCATCTACTGTACACCATGCAACAGCTCCGCCGAGTAGAACGATGATCCCTTCTCCATACCACTACATATTTCTCACAGGAAAGAATGGCGGCGCAGTAGAGAAAGCCAACTCCTTGCTACCACTGGCCCAGTCCTCCTGTTTTAGGGGCGGCTTTAAAGCATGTCACAAGACCTCATGCATAGTAAACAGCGCGGCCTCCATGGCTGACTGGTGAGCAATTTGCCTCGTAGATTGCCTGGCCCCGGGGCCTTGGAGCCATGTTTATGTATGAGCCCTCCTGTTTCATATGTATCGGCCCCCGGATCATTTCCCCCCCCCCCCCCTCCCCTCCCCGTTTTCTTCCTTGCAGAACTGATGGCGTACACATCGAGACACAAGCACGCACACAAGCAGGCACACACTGGACAATGTGCACAGAGAAGCCACACATGCATACGGACTGACACATAACGTAAACATTAAGAGTGATGACCTGCACATGGGGCAACACTGTCCCAGAAGATTACACTATTGTCAATACAAATAGAAATTTACTATACATGTGTCGAAGCTGCCGCTGCTTACCAAGGCAGTTGTGCTTTGCAGGGTGAGTGGAGATGTATTAGGGAACATGTTGTCTGTGATGGTGTTTTTACTCCTTCTCATTATGGCTTTTTTACTTCACCTTTAACCGTGTTTTCCGCCTTCAAACGAGCGTCTAAGATTCCACATTGAAGCTGCAAAACTTGCGATCTGTGAGCTCTGCATCATCAGCACCTTTTCAACAACAGAATCACAAGGCCACGTCACGTCACGTGTAAATAAAGACATTTCGGAACACGTCTCGAACATCATTTGAATTTCCTGACGTCGATGGAGTATGCCGCAAGACCACATGCAGCGAGACAATTACGAAACCGAACACATGTAAGATGAGAATCCCGAGTTCATTAACCCTTCATCGCTCTCCCCCTTTTATCCCTTCATCCTCCATTTTCCACATTCTTTTCCCTCTGCTTTCTTTCCCGCTGGTTTAAACCTCCTCTCTATCCGGGACAGGTTTTAAAGATGCATAGAGCCCATCTTTGACGAGGAAAGGGATGCTCGTGTAAGACCATCTTAAGAAATATTTACTGCATCAAAAGTCAGGCCCGAGATGTCCTCTATGTGTCAGCTAAGGGGCGAAGCATCTCCAAAGGGCCCAAAATGTAATGGGTTTCGCAGGACACAATTTGTTTGATATGAAATGATCCTCGGCAGACACAAAGTGGCCCCCATTAGGAGCCAAGCAGATTAGTGCAGTCCTCCGAGGGTCCGTGGCTCAGTGTCAGTGGTGGAGGACCCTTCTTATCTTTCATTAAGCGCACACAGCAGGGCGGATTCGCCAGCCTTGGGTGGGGGCTGGGGGGGGCACAAAGAGTGAAAAAGAAGAGGGGGGGGGGGAGGGACAGAGATTGGTGGCGTTTAAAAAATCATTTCCACATATCATGGCCCCATCTCTAATTCAGTGCTGGAAACGAAGGAGCCGTGGGGAATGCACAGCATCTTTCTTTCCAAATGCCAAAATTGACCAGCAGGCACAGAGGAAATGAGGCTGAACGCTAACACACATACACATATGCACTCATACACTCACGTGAATACAGACACACACACACACACACACACACACACACACACACACTTGTGAATACAAATGCACACATGGAAAAAAACAAAAAGAGACACAGCGACAAACACATTTGCACATGCCAAGTCTTGACTACAGAAAAACACAATCCGCAAAAGAAAAAGAGACCTGCTGAGACACACGCAGGGGAGTAGCAGTTTTCACACACACATACATCCACACAGCGTGGTGATGGCAGCGTGGTGATGGCAGCGTGCCATGCGGGTTCATTCCCTAATCTGTGTTTGTTAATGGTTGGCGTGTGCTAATTACTGTCACCGTGCACCAGGGGCCTTCGCTGGCCAATCACCAACGAGACTAGCCTCTGACCGGCCAATCGCTAGCTGGTCTAGCCTCTGAACCAAAGGGGCTTCTGGGAGAGTGGGACTTTCAGCGGCAGCGAAATTGGCCTTGGAACAGTTGTCTAATGCTGGAACACGGTGTGTGTGTGTGTGTGTGTGTGTGTGTGTGTGTGTGTGTGTGTGTGTGTGTGTGTGAGAAGGAGAGAGAGAAGGATGGAAAGAAAGACGAGCGAGTGTGTGTATGTGTGTGTGTGTGTGTGTGTGTGTGTGTGCGCGTGTGAGGGGAAATGGAGAGAGTGCTTCAGTGTGTCCGCTTGTGTGCGTGCACATATGGCACTATGAGCATGCGAGCTTGTCCGACTTTATGTGTGTGAGCAGCAGACGACAGAGTGGAAAGGAAAACAAGGCCTGAATGTGGGCCAAGTCAACCACTCCATAGGCTCAAAGGCAGCAGTAATCCAGTGTTGACATGGTAATAGCCATGAGCTTAGTGTCAATTAGATAGAAACAATATGCTTACTCTACTGGGGTAAGTGGATAGTACCTTTTAAGTAGAGCTAGCCTTGCAATACCAGGTTTAAGCCCAAATTAAATGAGGCTGTGAATCAGAGACTTTCCGAGCCGACGTGCCGCGTCTGTTTCTCTTACGCTTTTGAATTCTAGCACCACATCTCCCAGCTTGTTTGCAGCAATTTAAAAGAATTCACACTCCAGCAAGTGACAACCATCACTGTAGGATTTCGCCACCCTTTTTCCTGCTGGCATCATATTCTGCCCTCGGAGGCTAGATGGCCTTATTACATTTTAGTCACCCAGAATGGTTTTCTGGGCCATGACAATCTCGAACCGTGCAGGCCACCATCGTTCAACATTGGTGAAAGAGGAGACATACAAAGGGTGAAACCATCTTTGACATTCCCCGGAATGGCCCTGGAGCCATATACGAGGGAGGTGGGAGATGGGTGCGTGTGTGCGTGTGTGTGTGTGTGTGTGTGTTTGTTTGTGTGTGTGTGTGTGTGTGTGTGTGTGTGTGTGTGTGTGTGTGCGTACACACTATGTATGTTTGTATAAATGCTCGGCTCCTCTGATAATGCCATGGTACCAGCTGGGGCCAGAGGATATGAGGGGGAGAGGATCGTGTGATTGGCTGACGTGTTTCGTCATCTTCGGCGATAGTGAGAGTCCATTTACAGCAGTCGCCTACCGATGCTGCCCTGCAGGGGTACGGGGCAAAAGACACCTGCATGTACACAAGGCGTGTGTTTACAGTAAAGGTGCAGTCCATGTACAGAATCATAACCTATATGCACATACCAGCACCAATAAGTTAGACTTTAGAACAGTAGCATGTCGGGATGGCAATGTTATACTGTCAGTGAGTTGTCCCACCATTTTGGTCCGGACAAATGTCAACAAATATTGAATGGATCGCCATGAATTTTGGTAAAGATATCCACGGTGACTACAGGACGAATCTCAATGACTGGATTTTCATCTAGCGCCAATGGCAAAGTTTTCACTTATCTAGTGAAATATTTCGACACCCAGTGGATGGATGGCGTAAAAGTTTGTCCAGATTCATGGTTCATGAGGTTTTTGGTGGTTTTTAGCGAAAGTTCTCAATGGCTAATGGATTAATATCCATGAAAAATAGGTGCAAACGTATATATTCCCTCCGAGATTGAATTTTGGTCACCACGGTGACCCCCTGACTTGTATTTAGCACCGTCATCTGTACAAACTTTTGTCCAATACAAATTCCCGGATACCTATGACATTCCCATTCCCGTGGTTATCTGTCAACTAGAGGTACCAGTTGAGTACCAAATGTTAGCCAACATTCTAAACTCAGAAAGGTCACTATGGTAAACATGCTGGTTATTGCACCTGTATATTGTGTCCGAATCGTCATTGCATGCGATACGGACACAATATACAGGTGTATATGCTAATCTTGCATTTAGCCCAGAGCACCGCTCAACAGATGCACAAAGATACATTGACTTTGACGTGCAAAAATTCTTTTTTTTCCCCCCCAAACCAAATCACAACATGTGGCAATGATGTGACGCACCCAGGTGCCTCCTACAAACAAAATAAAAAAGGAGAAGGTACATGTGCAAACTACCTTTCGTAAAAGAGTGCAACAATTCTAATTCATATCTGTGTTCTCCTCCCTCTGTCCACCCATCTGATTCCTACCTGTTTTCTATGAGCTGCACTATGAATACCCATGCTCCGAGTCAACGTATTGTTTGCTTAAATTGGAAGGTCAGCGGGGGGAAGCCGACTGATGTGGCAAACCACTTCAAAACCACTTTTCATCTTTCACCTTCTTTCTTTTTTATCAGCCTCTCCATCATTTTCATTGGCTATGCAGCCCGAGAAGGCCCTTTCATCTGAGAGGGAGAGCAAAAGGGAGAGACGCTGGAGGAAGAATGAAAAAGGAGAGAGATGGTGATGGTGTTGGGGATGATTATATGTGAGCAGGTCTTAATGACTTCTCTCCCTCTGACTCCTCACTGCTTATTATCCGACCAAACAGCCCCCTGCCATATATGGAGCCTGTGCAGCAGAAAATCTCCCTCACAACGAGGAGAAGAGATTGCACTTTGTCAAACAATAAGGGAAGGCTTGCCATGCTCAAGAGTACAACTACAGCTGTTAGGAGTGACCTTGTGAGGGTGGTTTTAAGCTTGGTGGTAAAGATGATATGTTCCAGCCTTAAGTGAGGCTGTATTTATCTGCAATCTGAAATGTGGAGCCAATTTTCATCCAAATAAGCATTGGACGAGTGCTGCACATGCACATGGGGTCCAGATAATGAAAGCCCTTGCAACACAATTCTGCATTCATTTATCTGGCATGTGAAGGCTAAGAGCATCTTAGGGAAAAAACACTCCCAGGCACGTGACTCAAGTCTTGCCCTGGCATACCATGTTTCAAGCAGGCAATTTTATTTCCAATCCTTGGGTTCTAAAACAAGCTTGTTTCTTCCCTGTTTTTTACTTGAAAAGCTTGAGAAGTCAAAGTTCACTGCCAGTTCCTTTACTTCGTTCTATTCTGAAAATGATGGGGGCTTTCAGGGAGGTCACTGTGCTGCCATATGAATAATAGATTTTAATTGATTTAACCTGGTCGTGAAGTGGGCTAAAATGCAAACCCTGTCACTTTCAAAGGGCAGCAAGAGAGGAGCATGGTCCAGCACACATCTTTAAAAGCCCCTTGACGTGAGTCCGGGATGAAATATTTACGCCGCAGCGAGGACTGACCTCCTGCTGCAAAACCAAGTTGTGAACCCCAATTGATTTCTGACAAGACAATCGGGGCGAGAGAAAGTGCAACCAGGCACTGTCCGGCCGAACTCGGCGGTCGCCACACTGACAACGTGCGGGCGCGGTGCAGAAATGACCTTGCGAAAAATAAAAATGCTGATCAACCTTAGTAGCTGTCATTTATTCTGGCGAAAGTTAAACAGCTCCACCTGAACTCCCGGCGGTTGCCCCTATGTTTTGTCATGGGGAGGAAGGTATTCGGTGCAACCTCCTCAGTAATGTGATAATATCCGTCAAGTGGACAGCTTAATTCTGCTGGTCGAGTTTCTAAGAGGGAAGGTTAATTATTAATACCCATGCAAGTCGACAAAGCTATAAAACATGTACTTTTTGAAGGGATGGTACATTATTTAATGCTTCTTGAACTTTAACCTATTGAGTTTTATTTATTCTTCTGCGTCAATGGATTTAAAGTACAAATTCTGTGTTAATCAAAGTCTGCTGCTAGCTGATCCAACAGGCACCGTTCAAATTATGCAGATTTATTCATAACATTAGCATGATAAATTGGAAACAAAATGAAGCAGGCTACACTTGAATTATTAAGATTATGAAAAATCATAATGAATGCTTTGCTCTTGATGTGACTTGTTTTCCTGGTAAACAAAGGCCTCTAATTACCACGGAAACATCTGGGGACTTTGGTAACCTTCATTAATCTCGCCCAATCCCGCCATTCATCTCCCGGCAGAGTTCCACATTAGAAAGGATAAGTGCACCAGTGACACCGCATATAAATGCATAACAGTTGTCAGACACATTCTCTGCGGTTACTTTCTGGCATTTTCCCACACTTTGGGGATATCGCCCAATAAATACCTTCTGCGGTCGCCGCATCATCCCATCTCATTGTCTCTGAGTGTTAATTGCGAGATAGTAAACACTGATTACAAGTCAATTAACTGCTGCTCCGAACCGAATGCTGCATTTCCAATTAAAAAATATATATATAAAATGTCGACATAAGACAAAGTTGGACATCTTCACAACTTTCTGTGCATATTCCCAAAGGCCAGAGCACTTTGAGTTCATGTCAGACACGATAATAAATGTCACCATCAACCTGGCCTTGCACAACATATATTTTAAGGGTTGTTTTTTTTGTCAGTTCACATCCATCCTGGTCTTCCAAAAACTATGGATTCTACTGCTCTGATTCACCACTTCAATCCATCATATTTTTGCAGATGTTCTGCGCGTGCGAGTGCTTTTCATCGTCCTTTTTTGTGTTCCTCGGGGTCACTATGAGCGGTGGGCCTAAGTTCGTGTCAGCTGGTCCTGCGTATGTGTGCATCGCTCGCATGGAGTGTCAGCCAAGGGTTGCGGGTGTGTGGATAACCCCTACAACCGGGGCCCCAGGCTGCCAGAAATCCTGGCTCAGACAGAGAGAATAGACCTGGGATATGGGACCAGATCAGACTGGGAGTGATGGAGGGCCATGACCAGGTGTGTGTGTGTGTGTGTGTGTGTGTGTGTGTGTGTGTGTGTGTGTGTGTGTGTGTGTATGTGTATGTGTGTGTGTGTGTGTGTGTGTGTGTGTGTGTGTGTGTATGTGTGTGTGTGTGTGTGTGTGTGTGTGTGTGTGTGTGTGAAAGAAGTGATGGAGAATTTAGGCTAGTGTAAGGGTGAAGAGAGGAGGTGCTATCATTTGATTAGACAGTGTGTGTTATGCTTTTGTTATTGTGAACTGTGCACATGATGGTAGCTGTATGTATACATCTATATATGTGTGTGTTCATCTGTGTGTGCGTTCGTGCCGACGTGCATGTGTGTGTGTGTGTGTGTGTGTGTGTGTGTGTGTGTGCACACTGCTCCCTCTCTGACCTGCAAGATGAGTAGGGGGGGGACTCCTGCTGATTAATGGGCCTGTCGGCTCTCCCATGGTGGCACGTTTCCAAACTAAATTTGGCCACTGCTGGCTCCCGGGGTCAGGTGCAGGCAATGGAGACATTAGGGAGGGCCTGCCTCCCAGCAGCATCTCCTGAACACCGCTGGACCTCAGCACCCGGAGAGCCTGCGGGACGGGCCGAGACAAGTCATCTGACCGGATTGTTATATGTTATATGTATAATCATTTATAGGGAAATTACACCAAAAAAAACAAGCTAATGGAGCTGCTGATGTGGAGATGTTACACAGAGTCACAGAGGTGTTTTCTCAAAGAAGTGTTCTCAAAGGGGGTTCGGTGGCATGGAGCTTCGTCAATGCGCTCGAAGGAATAGAGACATTTTGGAAAACTTGCTTATTCACCTTCTTCTAGACGATTAAGCATAAAGACTAGAATCACAAGGAAACAGTTTGGCCTGGCTCTGTCCATAGGTAGAGAAAAAAACATCTGCCCCCGACCCACATCTTTAGAGATGCAAGTGGAAGGAACCCCCCCCCCCCTATTTCCAGTCATCGTGCTAAGCCAACAGTTCTAACTCCATATTTACTGTTCAGGCACAAAAGAGGTATTGACAGTGCCGGTCCCGACATCTCTGGGGCCCTGAGCAGAATTCTGACGAGGGGCCCTCTTATCTGCCCCATGAGCCGCGTGAATCATTTGCCATTGACACACCCCAGTGCTCCCAGTACAACCCTCCCTCCTTTACAGCAGTTTGCTCCATCTGTCGGTCTATCTACACGGAACAAAATGGAGTATAAACAAATAGTATTTATTGAATATTTAAAATATATATTTATACGTATATATATTGACAATGATAGAATATAACTATAAGCTTCTTCTCTTTTGCCTGGTAATCCCTACTGGCTGATGACTCAGCATGCCCTCTGCTGACAAACAAACGCAGCAACTATAATTACAGATAAAAAAATACAATTATAAATGATGTATTATCAATTACCAGCTACATCAGGCCAATAAATGATGTGAATATATATATTACCCAGTGTCAATAGTAAATGTCAATCCATTGCCCCCCATCTTGCATTAGTCCAGAGTTAGAACTAAACCTGGACTGAGACTTTTGATAATTATTGTCAAATATGCACCTATGAGAAAAAGCCAATCACGTCCACGTGTCGCCTGGACTGGTCCCCACAGAGGAGGCTGCTCCGAGTCTCATTCGCTTTTTCGAGCCGCAGTTGACAAATCCTGGCCCGTTAGCATTCATCAAATGTAATGAATAGTTGTAGTTGCCCTCTCAATTTGTCGGGCACAAATCAGCCCAGGGAGTCCCTGGCAAAAAAAAAAAAAGACAGACCAGACGATGCACCTCCCAGTGAGGCTAGATAGATAGACGAAGTTCATCCTATTGCTGTTCTAGCTGTTCACTCTCGTGGTGTTTTATTTTTCCCTTCCCCGTGATCTGAAGGAGAGTTAGTTCTGCTTCATCCTCCCATCAAAGCCGTAAACCCGGACAGGCTCTTTGATACTGTACGGGAGGGAGGCGGGGCCCCTCGTGCAAATTTGCCTGAGCGTGTCGGGCTGCTCTGCTGCGGGTGCCGATTTTCTCATGTAATCCTCGGCAAGAAAACAAATCAGCGTCATTCCCCGAGACTATCAAACTAATCGTTTTAGAAAATAGTTCGTTAAGGTTGTTGGAATTACAACGAAGAAAACTATGTCCGAGCCATCTGAACAGAGACGGCCCATTTTAAAATTTCAGGGCGCTTTCTACAGTGGTACAGTGCTTCAGCATCACCGTCTCGTGATCCCGTATGTGTCAATATCCATGCTGACACAGTACGGTACAGTTTATAGATCAAATCAGTCATTCCCCCCGGACTCGCAGCCTCCTGTCAGAGTGCTGTGTGACTCTCAGTGACCCGCGGAGCCACAGTGTCAAAAAGTGTTTGTGAGGGCAACTTCAAACCCGCCTGAGAAAAGCAGTGCAAGACCGTGGCATCGTAAGCTCACCATCCTCGAGATGAAGGGCAGTGGCCGGCGAGCGGACAGGGCCGGAGCAAACCTTTGCATCCAGGTGAGAATCAAAGGTGTTCACGGTCTCAAAATAGAAGCAAGATGACATTTTGTTCCACTAATCCATGCTGATGAAAGAAGCGATCACGTTAAACCGGAGACGTAACCAACAGCGTCCCACTCGACACCACATGCATCCCCCACAGTGACATTTCCTCGTCCATCGCACGGTGCAATCAGCACTAACCATTATGTATTCGCGGCGAGGTAACAAGCACAACTTGACCAATTACGGACACAATGATAGACCCAGCAGCGCAATTTTTTTTCCTTTGTGTTTTTTTCCCCCGGCGCTGTCATGGCGACCTCTACAACGGACGGACGTCAAGACCGGTTGGCAGGTCACCGAAGGTGGGCAATGTGAGTACATAATTACAGCTTGGGAACATTTGCCCTTTGCAAATTGTATGAAATGCATAGTGGCTAATTGGGCCACTCTGGCATTTGTGGGGTTCACCGGGTCATCTTTTATGTGACAACCATTATCACTAAAGTGATAGGAGTGATAGGCCGACTCAGCTCCCTCTGGTTCATTTTCCTGTATCCGCAGAAAAACACTGGGATTGCGTCAAGTTGAGGAAGACATTACATAGTCAGTCCTGCGGGACATAAAATTAAGAACTGGCTGTTTTTATGAGTTTAGATGTTACTATGTCAATCGGACGAACCATTTTCAATAATTGTCAATGTGTCAAGGGAATAAAACAGAAAAACCCTCACATCCGAAACTGAATATTGACTCAGAAGTGTATTTGACTGGCTCCTTTGGTATTTTCTTGTGGTGACATTAAGTGCATAGACCGTTCTCACATTAAAAAAGTTTGTACTGCGCTGCACACGGCGCTTCTTCAGAATCCCCTTCAGTTTGAATTGGCTCCCACAGACGGATGTAAGCGTTGCAATTATCAATATCGAACTGAGATATGATGGTTTTATCGAGAGACAAGATTTTTTTTAAAAAGACAAAAAACAACTCAAGAGCTTGGAAACTGGATTAAAACTGGCAACCATGAGCACTTCTCTTTACCAACAGAAAAAAAGACAAACAAAAAAAACAGTAGCCCATTCAACAGCAGGAGAACCTTGAGTATTCAATGCAGCAATAGGAAACACCTTCACCCTCATAAAAAAAAAGAAACCCCAACACATATTTTACTACTTTAAATCCCCCTCTCTGACACTGAACTTCTACCATTCCGCCGACACGTCCAGTTCACAGTGAACCAGGAATGTGCTAAATCCTCCTCAGGTGGGGGAGTCGTCCCGCCCGCCATCGGCAGACTCCTTTCTCCGAAAAGACTGATATATCTCTCCCCCTGTATCCACAACCCTACATTAAGCAAAGGTAGCGCCATCTGCTCCCTATTAATTCCCCAGCAGGCGACTTATCACCTCAACCCCCGTGACCCCGTGTGCCTCCTACGTCCTCCCTGCTCCTCTCTTTCCCTCTCCTCTTCGCGTCTCCCCTTGACTCCCTCATTCCTGAACCCAATTCATCTCGTCCTCCGCCTGTTTTGAACACTGCAGCTGGAGAGGTTTGTTGACGTTTCATTTTACCCTGCCCCAGAATATGGATTCATATACATAGACCCACACGAGCGCACGCAGCGTAACCTCTTGCTACCCGCTAAACTCGCCAGCGGTCCGGCTCCTCCTTGTGTCGCTGGGGGTTCAGCGGACGAGTCTGGTCCTCGAGGTCGACGGCAAATGAGAAGCAGAGCTCCAGGATTAGGAGGAGATAGCTGAGGGTTCAGGAGCGTTTCTCTGGCTTTGATTAGCCCCCTCACTTGATTAAATGCCCATCGTCGAGGAAAAAAAGATGAAAATTGGATGAGGAGAGAAGAAGAAGGGAGAAGGGGCGAGACGGAGTCAAGGCCATTTGTTTTCTCAGCTGGGGCTAGTTCAAGTGGTCGTCTTCTGGAGCCCTCTTGCCCGGGTTCATGCACACGCACACACACACACGCGCGCACACACACACACACACACACACCCACACACACACAAAGGGGATTGCACACAAGCGCACGCATGCACACTGAGATTAATAAAAATGTCCTGAGGGAGGACAGAATAAGTCAGAAGGTTGGCTCTCGCAAGTCCAACACCTCACTCTCTTACTTTTCCAGTCCCATCCTTCACTCGCTTGTTTACCCCTCATCTCTCTCTCTCTCTCTCTCTCTCTCTCCCCCCTTTCCCCTCTTTTCTCTCCCTCTCTCCCCCACTGTACTCACTCCCAGTCTGGTCTGTCAGAGTAACCTGACTCCGGCGGCTTCTGACACGATCCAGACCGCTCGCAGCCCCTGCCCAACACTTTCACCACCAGAGCCAGACAGTAAAACAACCAGATTACTACCACATGTTCCCTCCCTCTCTCTCTCTCTTTCTCTCACACACACACACACACACACGCACACACTTTCTGTTGTTGGCAAGCATCCCCCACCTCCACCATTGCTGGCTGGGCTGAGGAACACAGGCCACACCAAAAACCCCAGAGCAGGGTAAACTGAACCAACTTGTGTAGGGAAAGGGTGGGTGGGTGGGGGTGGGGGGGTTGACCTGTATGTGTGTAAGTGTGTTGTTGTGGTAGTTCAGATAAATAGTAACAGCTTCAGACAGGAGACAAGTGAAGAGGAGAGGGAAAGAGGCCAAAGAGGGAGGTGAGCGAAGCAGAGCACCGCAGTGAGCTTTATCTTCCCACTGACTTACCAGTGACAGTAGGTGAGCAGCGGGTCCCTGTTAATCGTGGCGACGTCCTGTTGCTCGGACAGTTCGGGGTTCGGCTGCGTTCACCGAGCGCAGTGTTTTTTTGGTGTCCAGCGGGCGGACCGGTAGTCTGGGGGCGGACAGGGGTGTGTCGGGAGCACAGGAGCTGGAGGTGTGGGAGGGGTCCGCTGCGGTCCCCGTGACCTCCGCTGAGGAGGTTGACCCTGTGTTGCATTGTCTGTCCATTGGTCAGCAATATCGCGCAGAAAGTACAGAACCATTTTTGCACCAGACTGGGTGAAGGAGCTTGGGCACGGCATTTGTCAACATTGTGAGGTAAGGCGTCGTTGACATTTCTGTCACTTTCTGAGGATAATGAATCCTGATGTTTATGGTGTTGAGATCTATGAGTTTGTACAATTTGGTTCAGATCCACAAAAATCATTTGATTAATGGCAGAAAAATACAAAACATTTATCCTCGGTGGACGTACGCACAGTACTCTGCGCTACTGTAGTTGACATGTTGAGCAGTTTATGTGGAATTCAAAAGTCTTTGGAGCAGTTTGAGGGGATCATTTAATGATGCTTGGCAAATATAATGGAACTAGTGATTGAGCTAATCACTTGTGCTGTTGAGTAGGTAGACTTTATTTTAAATTGAGTGATTCATAATGAGAAATTAATTACAAGTAATTTGCCCCGATACTGTATATAACAAGCTCCTGTCATAGTCACCGATTTTCCTTTCCCCCCTAACATTCAAACAAAATCATTGAAAATTCACCTCACGTTTATGCTGCACTTACTTGAAATAATCACCCGCATTTGAGCTTATGAAAGTAAAGCTTTGAAGTTCATCTCAAAATTATGCACAAATCTGAAACACTGGCCGATCTCCAGAGAGTTATCGTGGGAGACTTGCAATTGCACTCTCTGTTCCACACTCGCACAAAAATAAACCGGCCGGTGATAGTGCATCGCCGGCCGCACACTGCTACTCACACATTCTTAAATAAGAGGTCATCCCGTCACAAATAACCCTAATATGAACTTAATGCGAAGTAATGAATCTGTTGGAGTTTCCTTCCAGCGTACTGGAAAGTTAATAAAACAATATTGCAATTGGTAGGGAGGGAGAACCCTGCGGACCAAGCTTTAGATTAGGCCCCTAATGGCTCTGAAGCCGGAGGCTAAATTGAAATGTAAAACCCAGAGCGAGACCCTAATTCACCCTTATCTGTGTGAGTGACGAGCCTGCCTCCCCCGACTGAGATTGGGGCCATCGAGTTGGATGAACCGCAATTTGCTTTGTTAGAGGTAGGTGTATGTATGCATGCGAGGCCCAGATCACAGTGTGGAGATATAGAATGCGTGTTTGGAATGCGTCGGGGATAAACGAACGAGGCTCAGAAGGCGCTCGCTCTCCGTCTTCCGCCTCCATTTCTACACACACCCCAGTTTAAGTGAAGATGTAGGACAGGTGGGGGGGGGGGGTTAATCTGTCGGTACGTTCACGTGCGGCTGACGAACTCCCACTCGCACAGACACCATTGTGTCCCTTCCTAGAAAGAAACAAAATGTTGAATGCCTCGCTACACACAAGAGCGCAGGCGTCACAGGGAACAACTCGAGTGTTTTCACTGTAGAACTGAAAAGCTTGAGCTGCCGTACACACAAACACAACAACACCACCCGCTCCCCCTCCTCCATCCCCCTCCTCTCCTTCCTTCAGTCAACAGGCCACTCGTCCACCTGTTCCCGTGACGTTACCTGGGTGATATCTCTCTCCTCCTCCTCCCTCTCTTTTTCCTACTCCTTTTCTTCCTCCCCTCTCACCCTAATATCCTCCTCTTCCTTCAACCACCGCCCGGTGCCTCCGTCGCTGACCGTTCACTACCCTGATCAAATCCCGCAGCTGAACACCCGCTCACTGCCACTCCACGAGCTGCGATATTTTTTTTCTTTCCCAAATCCCCCAGACTCATTTGCATATGCGTCCAGTTAATTAGCGCGGGGGCGCAGGTGCATGGTGATAATCATTATTAAACATGACAGTCACCTGTGACCACGCTGCCCTCCCCAACCTGACACACACACACACACACACACACACACACACACACACACACACAACCACACACTCCCTGCCTCTGCAGAGGCCCTGGGCGTCCTACACCATCAATGAGCGTTACCCGTCGTGATGTCATTTCCTGTTTCTCTTTCGGTGGCCAGCGTGTATCCCGGCCGGGATTTTTTTAGAGTAGAAAGTGCTGTTTTTCTAACTGGTATCACGTTCAGTGTCCTCTGGCAGGAGGGTGTCGAACGGAAAAGAAATCAAATGAAAGAAAAATCATCCCCCACCAAGAGAGGGAGAGAGAGGGAGAGGAAGGAGGGAGTGTGTGTGTGTGTGTGTTGGCCTGTTGACATCACTGGGAGTGCTGGTTCCCTTACTCCATTAGCCGGGCCAAGACTTTTCTTTTGGCTCGTGCCAGTGTCAGCATGCCCGACGCATGCTTTGCGTGCAACATTTACATTTTTATTTGTGCAGTTCCCCCTTGTCGCTGTGTGTGTGTGTGTGTGTGTGTGTGCTTGTGTGTGTGTGTGTGTGTGTGCGTGGACGTCGCTTGAAACGACAGAGGAGCGCCCACGTGTCCGCGTAATGTAATATCTGCTTGATAATAGGTTCCTTTTGCGGGGACAGTTGACGTGATGGGGTCTGACAGTTACAACGTACTTACAGTACAGGCACCACTTTGATTCCCGTGGGTGGAGCAGACTTCCAAGTGGATGAATATAGGTTAAATAGTAGTTTTCACTTGTATCTATAGCTGTTGACGTGTTATTGGTCGGGGCGCGGTGAATTCTTAACATTTTCAAATTGCTGTGCATGTCCTGTATTGTGTATTTTCAAAAAACATAGATTCCAGCCAGTGTAAAGCAACGATATTTACCGTCCACAAACACAAACAACCTGCCCCACTACAATTATAGTGGTGAATTTCTTACTGCAAATGCTTAGAGAGCAATGTTTAACAGGAGAAAAACTTGTACACCACATCTTGACATTTGCATGTAAAAGTTACAAAGTGATAAAGTCATAAATTCAACAGGACAGGGGTCTGTAAATATGATATATTTAGTATCTGTGCTGGATCCTGCTCCCTGAACAGGGCTGTACCGCCCTCTGCTGTGCAAGTGCCGGAATTGCAGCACGTTTTTGTTGGATCGATTTTTTTTATTAACATAGTCTCACATGATCACACCAATCTGAGTGGTTTTGTATTCAGCGTTGAGGTTTTCATGCTTTCTGAGTCAAATCACGCCCTTATCCCGCCCCTCGATGAGCTGAGCTGTTAGTTACACACGGTGTCAAATGGATTGGCCTGGACCGTCTTCACAGCACCAGTCACCTAGGGTAGCGTTGTGTTTCTGCACCTGTCACACCCGTTCAAATTTACAAATGTTGCACGTATGTTTTCAGTGTACATGAAGTGTTTCTCGCTAATATAGCAATGCACTGTACGACGCGTGGTAAGAAATCAGGCAGCCTCCCCTGGGGAAAGTCAACAGATCCCCCTTTCTAAAAGAGTAGATTTCAAAATTAGCGAGTGCTAACCAAAGTAACACCATGACATTCATATTAAGTTGAGAATCATCACTGAACAGTCCAGAAATAAAGTGACACATGCACCACCTGCAGCAACTTTAACCACAAATATGAGAGGAGGACCCACAGTGCACAAGTAGTATGTGTGCTCTTTTTATTGTACTTCTTTGTGGCATCTAACTATCTGTTTGAATCTGAACGGGCTTAAATATGTGTCTGTGTGCTTCACATTCATGCATTTGAATCAGTGTGCGTACCTTTTGATCTAACCTTTTTGAACATAGCAAAAAAAAATGTCAGGCTGGTCAAATTCATGCTGGTGCTGACGAGACACAAAGCTATTAAAAATGGCGAGACTCGCGGCATCTTGGAGACATTATGCAATGCCAGGTGGGAGGATGGTCTGGAAGAGATCAATTACGGAGACCACATCAATAACGGAGACAGGTTCGGCCGTTGTGTTATTATACAATGTTTCAGCCGTAATTTCTATCCCATAGTGATTCACCCACTGAATACATCCATTAAACCGATGAAGCGGAGCTTATTATGTTGTCACGCATGAAATTATACCGTGATATATTTAAATATTGTGGTATGAAGTGTCACTGGAGCCAACAAGAAGCGGCACATGTGTATAAGTGTACGTCTGATTGTGGAAGAATAAACTGTATCTGCATAGTTGTGTGCAATAAGTACAACCATTCAAAGTTATTATTTTGATGAAAGAAAATGTTTTCTTGAAAACCTTGAATCCCATCAGACTCGTAAGGCTTTGTGCATTAATAGATTGCACAAAATTGAAACTGAAAAAGGCTTCAGATTAGTTATTTAAATACTAAATTAGTCACGTTGCTGTTGTTAGACCTGTGACAGACTGGCAACCCTCAAAGGATGAACAGTACGGCTAATGGATGGACGGATGTTGCTCTGGTGCCACCAAATGGTGACATAAAGACATTTTGCAATATCCCTTAAACGTTTTAAGTTTCACTTATTTCACTTTTTGTGGAATCATCCAAATATTTCCGTAAGTTATCAATTAAGTATTATGGGTTTCTTTTTCTAAAATGAGCCACCCGGTCTGCAGGTTTAAATGCAAGTCATCAATAAGTAAATATCATAAATGTCATAAATTAATTAGCCATTTCCAAAATACATTTGGTTGTTACAATTCAATTGGAGGGGGATCCCTGAAGAATCAAATGACCAAATAAAAGCACTAATAATCAAATAATGCGTGAACATGTACAAGCCAAATTGATTTTCAATTACCTGGCAACCCAAAAGTTGTGTTTATTAAGTATAATCTAATTTGAATGCAGCATAGAAAACCCTTTCGAATGCATGCCTTATTGTAAAGTAATAGTCACACATGTGAGCAGATGGGTGCTGTGGAATCGGTAAATGGCTTTATTTCCTCAATGTCTGATTTGTGCATGCTTTGAAAATGGCAGCTGTGCCTGCCTCCCTTCTGCCACTGGATGGCAGCATGTTCATTCAGCGCTGTTGTGTCAGTAACATCCTGTGTGAAAAGCTCTATGCCCCATGTCTCTCAGGAGGGTCTTCTCGAGTCAGACTTCAAATGCCATCAACACTGGGACAACTTCTGTCCGTGTACAAAAAAGGAAATCAGGGGAGTTCTCTTGCTAAAGACGACTGCAGCGGCATGACTTGTGCACATGTACAAATATCTGTGTGTTTTCCAGTTGATGTCACATATACATATTTGGCAGATGAGTTTGCTTTTGGCGGGGCATTGCGGGTACAGTATAAGCCCTGTGCGCATAACGTGGGACTACTGTGTATGTGTACATATATAAAATCGTGCGCGCTGATGGATGGATCCATAGGCTATACAGTAAAATCTATCCCTTATTTGTTTGTGCATGCGTGCGTGCGTGCGTCAGTTGGAAAGGACAGCCACATTACGACGGAGCTCTTGGGGGAACAGATTGAAGGTTTAGGCCCCTTGTTAATTATTGATGTAACATCATTTGCTGTTGTGCTTTAGTCAGCAATGTGTGACTTTGTCCCCCTCGACCCCACCCCCAACCCCCGCCTCCTACCACACATAAAACACCAACAATGATGTTCAATAATTTGTCAAAATCGATTTTACTGTCTGGCGTGCGTTGGGAAATCGCCGCGGCCCGTCGTCAGCCCGAAATGGGAAAAGCTAGTTAGAAAACTGATGATGAACGGAGATACAGTTGTTTGGAGGCTCGATTGCAGGTCAATGAGGAACTTCAGTTTACAATAGACACTTTGTGCGAAAATTATCGATCGTCCTTTGGCTACTGTGTTTTGACTGATTCCGTTACAAAAGAGAACGTGGATCAATAGGTGATTTTTAGGAGGCTAAACATACCAGCGCTATGGCAAACAGGGTAGAACATGAGTGAAGAGAAAATTAGATATGATGGAGACATGTCTCTTTGAAAGTGATAAGACACAGATTGATTCATTTTTACAATGAATGTGTGTTTGACATTGTTGTTTCCTTCTTTTATTCTGTGCAAAAAATAAAACTATGCTCAGGGGACATGGGTTATTTCCCCCTTGTGTCTTGAGGTGAGTGATAACGCCTGACGACCAGAAACTCATCTCTGTCTTTTTTCTGTGGTCAGTATGTCGGTGCAGCGCGCTCTCTGATCTTTCCTTTACCCCCCGTTCTCCGGGGGCCCCGGGCGGCTTTTATTCAGGTGGAAAATGGAGGTGAGACCTAACTGGACAGAGCTCCGCGGAGAGGTGCAGGATGGGGGGGGATGGGGACATCTCGCCTGCCGCGGCTGATGTTGGTGATTCTTGGCTGGAAGTGGGTCAAAGGTAGGTCAGCTTCCCCCCGCGGGGCCGGACCGGTCCCTCCAGTTGGCATTACTAAGATTTATGGACCCCCTGTTTGTGAGATACAGTGGAGAGAAGGTCAGTTCATCATCCTTTTTGGATTTGATTGGATTCCCAGGATGTGTATATTAATCCTCGGACGGAACGTTCGGTCATGGTGCCATGCTGCTGGATCAGATCATGTGTTGTACTGTAGTTCGCTCATCCATCTCTTTTCGAAATGCAGACTCTGGGTCTCCACCAGCTCAAACTAATTCCCATGGTGAAAGAGGACTGGTTGTGTGTGTGTGTGTGTGTGTGTGTGTGTGTGTGTGTGTGTGTGTGTGCGTGTGTGCGTCTGTGCGTGTGTGTGCGCGTTAAGGTGCTGTTAAGACAGAGCAAGATGAGGAACACCGTCTCATTTGTCTCACTTCTGAGCACTGCAGGGAGGTCTACCATTCATTTATTTTCCAAACACTTTGTGCAATAAGTGAGCATTTCCAAGGACAGATTGTGGGCAGCACAACACTACATATTGAAGTGGCCGTTTGGATATGCAGAAAAGGCCTATACAGTGTGAGGTACCGTTACCTCCTCTACACCCTCTCTCTGAAATCTGCATGCGTATCGAAAGAACTGAGAACTTCCGGCACTGCATTGCTCCGAGCCTTGAAATCCAATCCAGTTGTTTACAGTACAGTCGTGATGTTCACCGCGGGATGTCATTCCCAGTATCTCCAGGGCTTAATATCAAATGCGGTCTCTGGTCAATTAATTAATTAATTAATTAATTAAATTTAATTGCATTGAATTGTTATTTTTGACATTTTAGGAAATGTGCTCTCTCGATGGGGGTCGATGAAGCCTGATGAAATCTATTGGCTATCTCTTGCCCCGATAAATGTGTCCAGAATCCAGAATTAGAACCGTATTTATTGAAAATATAGCACCAAATTTCCCATCTTGAGATCAATAAAGTACCCACCTATCTATCTATCTATCTACAGAAGTGTTTTGTTTTGTTATTTTAAAGAATTGCTGCTGGTTTACTTAGCTCAGTTTATCTTCATTCAGCATAAAGACAAGGAAGAAACAGCTAGCTAGCTCTGCTGAAGGTAAAAAAATAATAATAATAATCCACCTACCAACACTTCGAAAACAATGTATAACTCATTTGTTTCATCTGAACAAAAATAGTTCATAATGACTATGTGGGGATGATGTCTCTAGTTTATTTCAATGCATTTTAACAGGTTTCTGAAATTTTATAGTTAAAGAGTATTTTTTTTGGTGAAAGTCATTGGGGGTCAGAAATATGTTTTTTTCAATCAAACTTATAATAAAAATAAATTAATAAACAGGAGATGGCTCCGTCAGATAGGACGACGCAGAAAAACACTACTCTACTCACAGAGTGAAATTGATGGAGACGAAATCAAAAATTCCTCGTCTCCGCGGCTGACCTTGGTGGCAGCCGAGCTGCGACTCGAGGGCAGAAACCCAAATAACCCGGCCATGAAAAAATAAAAATCGATGCCGGAAACAGATCTGTTGCCAGAAGGTAGTCCTCCAAGGTCAGGGGCCCGGCTGGCTGGATATCCCATTCAGCTTTCCACCCAGTCTAACAACAAACATGAAAAGAAGAAATGCCTATAATAATATTCACTCCACCTCCGCGGTCGGAGGATGAATCCATCTTCTGCTCATATTTGAATCAAATATCTGAACTAGGAGTGCATCACTTATGCCTCAGATGGTGTCCAGGATAAGTTTTCAGCATGAACGGAAAAACGTTTGTGTCCGTGTGCGATATTTTCTGTTCATATTGTCTATTGACAATCCTACAATACAACGTGTTGTATTTAATAACCCATTCCCTCGTTAGAGATGACGCAAACATGATGATATGATAAGTTATTCTGCCCACATATCACTGTAGCGCTCACTATATAATAACTAATGAGTGTCTGTTACATAAGGAGCTGTGATTGAATCAACAAGAATCAACCCCTGAAACAGAAATAGGAGACATTTTGATGTGACAACAGAAAAGCAATGGTGTAAATATTAAAATTACTGATGCCTGAATTCCACTTGGCCACTTCAGTTCCTGTTAGCTGCTGTATTGCCCATGCGGGCTCATGGCCACACTGTCGTGACTTAGTGGGACGCCTCGATAGAGCAGAGTCATCCTCAGGTGTTGTGCTTTTTCATTCTCTGTTTGCCGTGAGAACACAGAGTGGCTGTGCAGCGCGGCCCCGGACACGGTTTGCATGCGAGAGGCGCTGCCGTACATAAGTTTTCCCTGCTGCCGAGCGCGGTTTCCCGCTGCGAGCAGGTGGCGGGCGTTCAGGATTCGTTTTTCGCGGTGGGCGTTCTGTGTTTTCAGGGGCTGCCGTGGGTGCATACGTATGACGGTGTGTATTTGGACCATTGAGCTTCAATTAAACAAAAGCCCCTGTCCTTATGAAAGTCAAAGACTGTAAGCTAGTTTCCTTTTCATTAATTCAGGACCTATTATTTTTCTCCCTACTGAACCCTCCAGCCTGACCCCGCCATCTGTCCGACGGACAAGCAACCGACGGAGGTCAGCTGATCCGACAGCCATTAAAGGAAAACCCCTGGACAGGAAATAAGTGAAGGCCAATGACAGTTCTGATGCTCTCACATTCTTAGATCACCAGGGCTTTTCACAAGAATATGGAGCAGCGAGTCAGCGGGGAAAGTGACCAGTTTTTTTCCGCTTCGTCATTTAGTCTGGAACTACTATCGCCGGGGCCGTTTTGTCGATGCTGGATCAAAAGGCTTTAATTTAGTTGAGGTGGCAGCGATCCGATTCTCGGTAAACCAAAGAAATCTAGCGGTTAAAGAATGTCGGCGTCATTGAATCACCTGCTTTGTCGGACAAATGGAGCCCGCTTGTTCGGCCTCTCGGAGGAAACCCGTGCAAAGCCGTTATGAACGTAATGAGAGCAAAGCAACAGGCACCAATTATTCGAGTCATTATTAGAAGGTCAGTTTGAGGTTAGACGAGTAATTGGTTGGGGCCACGTTAACCTAAAGCAAAGAATAAGAAGAGCTCAGGTTAAGATGGGTTGGGACAGAGCAGTGTGGAAGGGGAAAGTGGATTTATCGGAGCTTTTGGCACAAACCCCGGAAAACTTTTTGGGAAATTTTGAACATCATTCCTTTTTTGTGCCTCACCCACTCAGATGCTGCTTCTTGACATATTTGTCATGCACCTAGAGCACATGCCCGTCATTCTGCAGTGTGAGGGCGAGCGAGGCAGGGGTAGTAAAAAAACGCCTGATGTGAAATGTATTTGCAGTGGCTTGATTAATCTACGCTATCTCACCGAGAGCAAATTCCAATTTAAAAGCCGCTTCCAATTAGTTGTTTGGTTTGTCAGATGTTCCGCGCGTAAGGTCAGAGTGAGCGTGAGCGTTAAACACAACGATTAAGCTCAGGCGGCACTGCAGGGGTCGCAGCTGTCGGAGCCGGAGCGCAGGAGACATCTCTCTGCGGAGTCTTTGTGTCCTTTCGAGCAGCTCTTCTCACGGATGATGACGCCTCTTTTCCCTGAGTGGTGCTATAGTTATTCATGTTATTGAGTGTCAGCTTTACACAGGTGTGCAGTAACTGTATTTTTCAATGATCATATATTTAACAATGGAGCAGCGCATCTACCAATCAGAAGGTTGGCGCTTCGATCCCCGCTATCCCCCATTCCGCATGCCCATTTCTCCTTGGGCAGTACCTCTGTACGAATGCGTACCTGCACAACTTGTGCAGCAGTAAATCTCAGTGACAGTTTGCACATATTTCCATTTTGCACACTTTTATATAATTTTTACTTCAATTTCTAAATCATCAATTTTATTATATATGGGGGGTTTTTTTGTTACCAATCTTTTCCTTGTACTTAAAGTACTTGGTTTTTCATTGGTTTTCTTATGCACCAAAACACCAAAGCAAATTCCTTGTGTATACTGTGTAAACTTACTTGGCAACAAACAGGAGTCTGATTCTGGAGCGACGGCTCGATATGGATCCTTTTTGGAGCCCGTGTTTGCAACAATTCAATCACCAACACGCACGCACACAGGATTTCAAATCCTGATTTCTAGCCGTGAGGAGTTGCAATGCGGCAACTCATGGGCGCTCAGCTCTTCCGAGTAGCTCAGTCCCTTAATTACCGCGCAAAGGTCAAGACAGGCAGCCCTGAATGCGCCGATCTACCGGGATCTCTGAAAGCTGCACAGGTGAGCAACGCCGAGCTGACAATCTATCACGGGGGCCACGTGGGACGGGGGCCCCTGAGCACCTGCCTGCCATGTCATTCACAGAGCCCGCGATTTCCACAGCGACGACTGAGTGAGTCGGCAGTGAGTAACGATTTCTCCGGCAGTGGATCTCCTGATTTATATCAGCATGTTGGCTTGTCACTTGAAGGGCATTACGTTTGCAATCAAGAGACAGCAAGCAGATATATGGTAATGGGCCGACAACATCGGGAGACTGCCAGCTATACTGCATCGTGTGCTCTTGAAACACATTCCACACTTCGATACACTTGGACAGTTGATGACAGTCTGTTGGTGTTTACTTTATTCCAGGAGTCATTGTGCGATTCGACGTTGTGATTTAACTTTGTGGTGTATGTATGAAAATGGTCCGCCAAAAAATGCAAAGTAGGTTATTCATTTTGTTTGAGGGGGTTGTTAGGGGGGGAACAACAGTGAACAGGTACCGAGTAAAACCGGAGCAAGCTCCTGAAACCTGTAATGTGCTGGTTTTATTCAGTATCCAATACAGTGTAAAATACATATTTCTAAGTGTGTATAACTGTGGGTGAGATACTTTACATGCCAGCCTGTGCCATTGTATTGTGTTTCATCTCATCACATATTCTGATTTGTTGCTGTGTACTGTAGATGCGGGTGATGGCAACATTGTACATAGGTTTTCCATCCAGATTTCATGAATCAAATTGAGTCAATGAGTTTCAATTGTATCCATATTTTTGAAAGAATCTGCATTGGAAAATGTGAATGAATACATGTTTAGATGGACTGCAGGAGTTGTTGGAGTCGCTGCCGCAGGTGATACTGCTGCAGTCGGGCGACATAAAAGTGTTTGCAGAGGGTGATGGCAAGGTAAGATGATGTAATTATAAGTTCAAAAGAAAAAAAGTGGACGGCATTATGGGGGGAAAAAAAATTACATACACATGAACTGAGTTATTACAACAGGTCCCTCCTGTACCCTCCAAACTTCAAAATGTGTCCAGCCGACGGCTGCACTGAACAATTCTTTTTGCGAAAAAAAAAGACATTATTTCTTGATGTATGATTCTCCGTCATGCTGTTCTGTTATTACGACTATGCTAATGGAACACCCGCATTTATCTTTCTTTGCAGCAAGACCTTATGTGAGAGAGCTGGAGTCGATGGTGAACAGCTGTGCAGTCTCACAAGCACCAAGGTGATGCACCGGGGTGAAAAACTCACCGGGGGCTCCTAGTGGAGAGGTGTGGTACTACGGGATGTTCAGAGGCAGAGACTGAAACAAGCATCAAAGCTCTTTTCACCAAGCTCCTGTAGTTGTAACACGACAAGGTTTTGTTTCATCTTCAACTACAAGTTGAAAAAAGAATCAGCAGATGTTCGAATCCAGTCCTAACAGGACGTAGCTTTGGAGAAGGCCATTGTTTTAAAAACTGTAGCGTTGTACGTGACGTGTTACGAGAGACTATAAGATGCAAAGGTCAGAGTCTTTTGTCAGCAGCTAAGGTCGCGTCCCCAGAGAGATGTTTTCCAACTACACGGAATGAACATTACCTCTCTTCGGGGGCATGTAGTCGTGACTCAGTGCGGCATACGCATGCCGGCCTCGCTGCATGTGAACGTGAACATCTCCGTCACCCTGACAGACACTCTGATTCACCGAGACCCCTGGACCGCGTGTGGGATGATCCAGTCGACGCCACATCTGAGAAGCACTGATGAGTTTTCCATTCGCTTCAGACAAGTGGACGTCTAAAGCGAAGTAGATGAATAGAGCACGTCATGACTGAATACTGTATCAGCCCTTTCACTAAAATGGTGCAAAGTAAGGGTTGGATTCAAAAATAATGTAAAAACATATATTTTTGCTCATGCCAGCTCATGGCTCAAGATTTTTACCATGCCTACAATACACTTAACTATGTTTTACATTATGTACTCCCTTTAAAAGAAGCAGGAGGATTTCAGTGTTTCAGTCTACCATAGCTTCAAATTCATACATTAATGTACATAACTTGGGCTAAATAAAGAGATGCCAACTCTCATCTGCTCTGAACTGCCCCCGGACATGAAGAAACTAAATATAGAGCAGAGCTGAGGCAAACTGTCTGTCCGTCTGAATGGATGTGCGGGGGGGGGGGGGGGGGGGGGGTTAAGTGACCTGACTGTTGGACTATGATTCACACTCTGCTGGCTTAAGGACCCAACATGCAACGGAGCAGAACTGTCCTCGGGGCCGGAGACGCCCGCAGTGCACAGATTGTGTGCGTGCTCGTGCGAGGGGGTTTTCGTGCATCTGTGCACCAGTGTGCACGTTTGTCTCATGGAGACATTTGCATGTGTCACATTTGTTTCGGAAACGTGTCCTACGATGAGATATGAATGACTGTCCGACGGTGTTCGAGCAATCTTGCTGCAGTGACACACGTACTCACACACATACTGTACACACACGTTGTCACGGGTCTCTTTTGGGGACATTCCACGTACTTGCATTCATTTCCTGGAAGGCCCGCGCCTTGTCGCAAACCACAACCACTACTTACCCAACACTAACCTTGACCGAAGACCCAAAGACTAGATGAGTCAACAAGTCATCCCCCAACGAACTGGTCATTAGTCTGAAACGTGTCCCCGGAAATAGCCTGTGACGGAAAGAGTCCCTCTCCAACACACACACACACACACACACACACACTGAAGTAAAGCAAGGATATATATCTTTTCTGATGAGCACACACTATAGTTCTCCCTGGAGAGATGAGCTCATGTGATTTACCTGTACTGTACGTAGAGCTGCATTCAGAAGCAGCAGCCTCAAAACCCCCGCGCTCCTCAGCCTCACTTACAGGCCCCTCATAACCTACTGACTGCTCGCTAAAACCTCCTGGGAGCCACGCAGAGACGACGGCTTCCCATCTGAATGACGTAACTTCCCCCCTTTTTTTTATCCTTTTTCTTTTCCCTTGGCTGATGCATGAATCGACCGCCACGCCGCATCATCTGTGATACATAATGTAGAGAAATAACTGAGAGAGAATTCAAGAGATGAAAACAACTGAGAGAAAAGAGGGAAGGTATGAAAGAGAATGAGAGAGATGAGAGGAGATGAAAGGGGGGGGGGGGCGGTAATGGTAATTTATGGTTGGCGGGCTGCCTATAGATATCCATTCGGAGCAGCCATAACGGATGGCTGGTCCCTGGCGGTGACACTCGGCCGGAGCCGGGCCTGATTGAGCTGTGATCACCTCCAGCAGACTGCCGCTGCCAGCAATGCAACAGTAACCTCCGCAGATGACATCTAACCCGCCGTAAATTCACAGACGCCCCGGCAACCACACCTTCCTTTCTCTGCCTGAGCGATGCCCCGTCATGTGTTTAGTTTGGTCTCTTATTTGTCCGTCTGCACCTGCTCCACTATTGCTGGGTTTTTGCCTTCCACTCGGAGGATTAGTTTGTCCGACTCCATTTAAGTGTACACTGTGAAAATCACACCCTTGGCTTCGCCACCGGGGAGAGGCCCGCCTCCACCGCCTCTCCTTCTCTTTCTGCTGGGCAGAGGATCACCATCTTTTCTTCCTCTGTCCACATCTTTCCCGCGTTGACTCAACATAATATCGGAGGTCAGATTCCTGTCCACGTCACTCATTCAACCCTGCTGTAACTATCCGTTTTGCCCTGCTTGCCCCTATTTACGCTCTTACTGGTGTGAGTCATAAGCAGGGTGTTAATATTCAACTTAATATAAGCGTTCTGTCGTACAGTAATTTAAAGGGCTTGATTTAACAAGCAATCCCGTGCATCACGATTTTTCTCCAATGCCACAGTTCAAATTGTCAATTGCAGGAAGTGACCTTCACATAGAAAGGCAGAAACAGGTTTGTCCCTTTAACCTTTAGTGGTTTATTTTCCTAACCATGATCTCCCCTGACCTTGACCCCACTGTGCAGCAATGGAGAGAAATTATTTAAAAAAATTAAAAAAACATCTAGTGTTTTGCAAAATTGTCGACAGTCGAGCTGAAGCCCGCTTATTAGCCCTAAAGTCAACCTTTTTCCAAAATTGCTGCAGAGATTTAGATTATGTCATCAAATGATTCAAATATAACGTAGAACGTGTTCCCCAACAGTCGACCAGTAGAGTTTAGGGTTAAGAATGTCATCATCCGACGATGGTTAGCTTCCAGGCTATATTCATGGAAGGGCGGCGATAGAAAAATGGCCACATGCTGCATGGACCCTTTGTTTAATTTGTATCTTTTTACAACAAAATATGGGAAAAGTTATGTCACGCACGTGACGTGACGGGTAATGAACGTCACCTACTAGAGAATTTGGATTCTTCTGCACTAGCCACTTGCTTTCTGTTTGCGAGTTTGGCATTTCCTCAGTCCGTTATTTTGGAGCCCATATTCATTGGGCTGGGCTCCCACTGGATTTGGACATAAAATGTCAAGGACTATCTTTCATCCCGGTCGGCGGCATTCAGCAACAGCGCTCTGTGAGTGGAGAGAGATGCAGAGGTTGGTGCAGGCACCTCCCTCTCCCCACTCTCTGTCCGTCTCTTGTTTTATTTGTGTAATACATGTTTTGGCCTTGGTCCAGAGCAAGGAAGTGCAGCAATAATAAGATTATGAGTGAGCCCAAACTTCATCACCTGTCTGCCGCGGCGTCAGGGGAGATAAATTGATGAGGTGATATATGGTTTGATAGATCGCAGGGAGCATGGCTGCGTGAGAGAAAATTATATTAATCCAGTTTATTGATGAGATGGGAGCAAATTGTGCATAACTCCGCCGGCCTTTTGGTGCAGCTACAAGGATATTCACCCACCTGTACTGTGTGTGTGTGTGTGTGTGTGCGTGTGTGTGTGTGTGTGTGCCGTCTTCATAACATCAAAAGAACACTAATCCATTTACCTTAATATAATACGTTGAATACATTTATTCTATTTTATGAATAAGCTCTTCATCACAGAATTTCAAATGAGCAAAAGTATTTATCAAACAGAGAAGTAAAGCCAATTGAAGTTATAATTGAGCAGCAGTAGGAACGGGGGATTAACCCAATGAAGATTTGAACGTAAAATTAATCAGCACGATGAAAAAGTGAGGAAAATAGAAAAAAGTTATGAAAAGAGGACAAGATTGATTATTTCACTCAATCAAATCTTCCTGATTGATGTAAAAAATACTTGGACATAAAATGGGGGCCTGGAAGAAACTCAGGTGAGAGCGAAGCTCTTTATTTTGGTGGGTTTTATTGTATGTGTGTTCTCAAGAATACAACCGAATGTAAACCGCAATCATTCGCGTGCCCGGCTATACAGGGTAAGTAGGCTGATTGAATGTTACTTCCCCAGCCTGTATTAGACTGTGAGTTTACAGGTGCTGTCGATACCGGTTCGTTCCTTGTCATAAAACTGGAAATAAGTAGTTCTACACTGCAGTACAATTCTGAAAAGCAATTCTATTTCTTTATCTCTTCATGTTTCTTTACTAAAATGCCAAGTTTTTGCATGCATGAAGCTCTACCCTCACAAGCAAGATTGTCATTTTTAAAGAAGCCAGCTAGAAGCATTTAAAGTTTGGCTGAAGATGGTATTCTCAACCAAATTATGAAGCTAAGGTAAATGCTGCTCCCTGCAAAAAAAATCCCTTCATCTGGCCAGAAATGAGAAGCCTCCTTTTGTCTACATTGGTCTGGGATCTGTTTGTTTTTTTCGCGGTAAATCAGCCTCCATTATCAATAGGTGTAAACTGTAATTGGACATTTTCTACAGATAATGACCCAACACCTAGAAAAACTATATGCGTATATGGTGGTACTCTGTGTTAAATGATCCCTTTCTGTAGGATTTGAAATGTCATGGACGTGAACCCGTAAGTTTTCAACAAATAAATGATGTAGTTGAAAAAAAGAACAACAACCTAAAAGCCCACAACCTTTATACAGTTTAATCCAATATATCTACCAAGTGTCCATGTGTCTTTGTGTGCATGTCCTCGAGGTGAACCTATCCAGGGGCTTCGGTTGACCACAGTAAGTTAATAAAACGATTTGTCCAGAAAAATTACCTGATTTTAAGAGCCCACTCGGTCGCCGAGCTGACGTTGCCTTTGAGGAAAAGGGAAGCTGACATTTACATTTGCACGTGAGCAGGGTTACTGGCTGGTAGAGCGGAGGGTACAACAACTCCTCGCCCCTGTCAGAGTGGGGGTGTGTGTGTGTGTGTGTGTGTGTGTGTGTCAGGACCGATCGGCGCGTTGCGAATCTGAAGGATGCACAATGTTTCCTCTGTTTAAGTATTAGACTTAAGGAGTTAAGGTCTATGACCACACAAGAACACTTGTTCCTCATTGCCTCCTTATCCATATGGCACAGCGTAGGTGTAACATTAGATATGTTTGTGTTACATATGACGCCCTACGTGCTTTGATAAACATGCTTGTACTGTCATAGTGAAGTCACTCTATGATGTTTCCTGGTTGCTGACAATGCTATGTTTTCCTCCTCAGGATTGGCACTTCTCTCAAGGACTCATTCTTATGCTCACAAGGCAACAAAGGTGCTTTTGGGTTGAGACCATTTCTGCTTGAGCTGCTATCGCAGTACCACCACGATGTACAAGAATTTGGCCCAATTGTGTTACGAGGAGCGTGACAAAATGTGAACACGCCCGGTCAAACCTTTGTCGCGGTGAATAGTCTCTGTAAGTGGGCGGTGAAACAGATATCCACACAGACAAAGGTTTGTCCGAGCAACATACGAGATTTGTCAAGGCTATGGCTCGTTCACAGTCATTGTTAGGAAAGGCTAAATGATGATTTCAAACACACCCAACAATCAGCAACCATGCGATCCTCTGAGCTGCAGCCTCGAACTCAGTGAATTTTAATAACTGGTGCTCTAGGCTATAGGGAAACTCTGTGGGACAACTGCTTGTATGATTGCGACAAGGGTAATGCTACAGACCTTTGCTATGGCCCCCCACAGTCCCCCAGACACCAACATCATGGAAGATCTGTCGACAGACCTGGAGAGAGCAGTGCATACAAGATGGTGCGCCAATCTCGCTCGCAGAACTAGAGGCCTTTTGCGAGAAGGGATGCAAATCCTTCGAACAAGAATTCAACAACGCTACGAAAGGTATTTCGAAGCTTCCCCAGCGGAGGGTTCCCAAATCTTTTGTCACGGGCCCATTTGCCTATCTTTTTTTGGTTCTTTTTCAAACTGTGACATATGGAAATGAAAAAGTAATCATGCTTCAAATATTCAAGAATATGTGTCTTTAACTTTATGCCTTTCGGTAATCAGGCTATTTTAAACTTGCTTAGGTATTCACAGTAACAGTCATTTTGACCAGGGGTGCCACTATGAAACGCCATGGCTCAGTGCTTACAAAGGCTTTTTTTTTTCATGACAGGGTGGGAATGCATTTTTTTAGGTGAGCGGGGGGGGCTGGTGGGGTTGTCGATTCATTTCTAATCGAAGAAGACAGTGTGCTTTCGTTGAGCCGCACCACCACCTCTGTGCTAAGGCCAATCTACCTTGCCCTCAATTGCCCCATGACACATCGTTTTCCATCGGTCATTCATTTTGTGGGAGTTGACTGTCGCCCACCAGAGCAGAAATCAATACAGTCCGAGCCAAGCTCAGTGGGTGGCCAGAAAAAAAAGACTGTTTCTAGCTGTTTCTTTCTCACTGACCGTGCATGATGTTTCGGAGAAGAGAAAATCAAGCACTGCATTCACAATGTGGGGCACACTGTCCTCGTTGTTAACCTTTCGTCACAGATTTCAGCGGCTTTCACCTTTCTGAGATGGAGATCCGTCTAATTCACACCACGAGGCGACCCAACCTCCTGTCAAGAACGTGACCTATTGGTAGTGAACGAAGCAAGATGCACAGCTCTCACACCAGTCACCTGAAGATGTCCGAAAAAATGGTACATTTTTCACCATCAGGAAAAGGAACACCGCCAAATAAAAAGACAATATGCAACTCGCACCACGGGACAAATGGTTCAACGTTGGTATTTTGGGCTGTTAAATGTTCACTGAGACGTGCTCTGGTGATGCGTGACCTCTCTGTCACAGTGGAGTCACCCAGTGGTGGGTGTGTGTTGTGTTGTAATGAGAGCTGGCTGTGGGCTGAGGATGAGAAGAAGAATCATCAGGACACCGCGTCTCCGACACAAAGGGCAGAGGACTGACTCAGTCTGACCGACTTTACCGCACAGGAAAGAGGAAAACACTGTATGGCCCAAATCACACAGAACGCTATTTGTTACATGTAATATTCATGTCATTATCCTACACTTATATTTGATCTTCAGCAGGATATAGATAGGGACATTAAATAATATGGAAGATTAGTAAAATAATTGATTATTTGCCATTGGTGACTGGAAAAGCTCAGAATCAGAATTTAATTTAATCATAAATTTAATATCTTTTTATCACATCTTTTGGACATTTTGTGGGCCTATGTCAGATGGTTGGTTGAGAATGTGAGTGGAAAATGAATCAGTATTGAAAATCATCGTCAGCAGCCCTAAAATACTTTTATGAAAGCTTTTATCGAATTTTTAGAAGCCAGTCCCTAAATCGTAGGAGTAAAGGAGGGATATTAAATGCTCTATATACTGCATAGTGCATATCAATTATTTGTACCCCTGGAGAGTCTGCAGAAATTAACTGTGCAGTAATTTCAATTCAATCAATCAGCTAATGGTGGGTTTTATAGTATGTGTGTTCATATGGTTACAAAATGTAACCATATGCTTAATGCAACACCCATGATTTTTAATCAATTTAGCCGTTACATATAGCCAAAGATTAGGAAACATTGAATAACACATTGTGATATTATACACCTGGGGTTTATCCAAATATGTTTTCAAATCTAATTACTGATTTACTTTAGACATTTACAATTATAAGACAAGATGAACACAATGTAGCATTGTAGCATGAATTACTCGGGTCCAAATCCTTGGTTAACCTTGAGAATATCGAAGCCTTCACTTGTTGTCCCATGTCCTGATTATCCTGGAATTCCCCGTGTTGACATTTTGTTTTGAAGGTAGACTGAAAACGACCCGTCCCACCTTCACTCAAATGCTCTCTGGTAAGGCTACACAGGTAATAGCGAGCGATGGGACTGGACTCAGCAGGTGGTGGGGGGTGGGGGAGGATTCAAGGTTGCCTGAGTGCAGTGTCAGGACCCTGATTACAACCGACAGGCCATCTAGACATGGCCCTCAACCCAACCTGGTCTGCGATTGGTTGGGACTGGCTGGTTGGCCATTGTCGATCAGGGTCATCCTCCTTCTGTTGTCACCAGGAGGACAACATCGTCCTCGGTAACGACAAACATCCAAAGAGGAGGCAGAGGGAAGAAAAAGGGATGAGAATGAGGGGCGGAGAGACAGACAACAGGAGAGACGAGAGGGATGGGAGTAATTATGATAATGTAACAATTAAAAGCAATATTTACAGTATAAGAATTACCAAGCATTTTATAGAAAACGTGAATAAATGCAACACACACAAATGCAAATACAAGAGAAGAGTTCAATGAACAAGGAAGCATTGTTTGGAGTTGAGCACTCATGCATATTATAACAACTTATTAAGATGCAAGAGCTTTAGATCTAGATAGTAGTTTTTGGTAGTGATGAAATTTTACAAATTAGAAGAACCAAAAATGGAGACACTTTAAATTACACACAGACGGCTCACTAAAACATTAGGACCCCAGGCTTAACTGGACTCAAATGCAGTAGAATATACAAGGCGGGAAGTACAATGTATTATGGTAATACAACTTTTTGTATTACCATAAGAAAGGGATTATTACACTTTAAAGTCCCTTTTTGAGTTGCGGCAGGCTAGTTCGTGATAGGCAGGCAGAATATGAGAATATGAACAGAATTATAATTTTAAAATGCTTTTAATATTTTGGTTTATCATCATCATTTCATGCCTATGGGTTTATGTGAAACGTTAGAGTATAATTGTGTGGCATTATCATGACAATGATGCAGAACATAGTTAGTTTGAATGACGTCACATATTTGGGACAGAAAGAACACCGCTGCTGTCGAATCATTAGCCACTATGACGAGAGCCCTTCGACTGTTACGTAGAATTCAAATAGGTATGTAGTTGCTGAGGGATTAGAGATCTAGACTACATTTAATCACAATCTTTGCTATATGACTGCAGACGTTTGTTATGAAAAGTGGAATAAAAATCATCCGATCAGAATGTTTAGTGAAGGGGGAAAATAATGAACTAAATGTTTCTGCTGAATTCCCAACATCACTGGTGTTAATGCCCTTTTTCAGGAACTCCATTAATCACCACAGAAACAACTACAACAACATGTCCCTGCTGTGTTTGTCACTTTTTATTATACCCTGGAAATATTTCCATAGTGTTAGCATTACTCTGCTTCCTGTATTTGCAGTGTGTTTTTTGTATTTGGTTGCATCTTCTCACTTCTCACGTTTGCTTGTGTTTTGTCTATTTTGATATGTCTTTCTGAAGTTGCAGGGGATTGAGCCCTCTCGGCCACCATATGGAAGAGGCAGGAGAGTTGCACAGAGAGGTCTGGGTTGGATTTTCACTCCGACTTGACGACAAAATGAACCATAACTTTATTATTATGGATGCACATTCAGAAAGATCAAGTAATGCATACTGTTAGAAAAGATTGGCGAGAAGCAGCAAGAAATAGCCCTCCATCATTCTGAAAATAGTCCTTCAGAATATTAAAAAAAGAAAATTGTGGTTGATCTGGCACCAGGCCATTATTTAAAACAATTTGTTACTCATAAACTTGCATGTTCAGTGAAGGATAAATGTATTTTTACTCTTCCTCTAACCCTGTAGAGGCTTCTTAGTCTTCCTCAGTCCTTGGTGCTGCCAACATCCCCATCACCCAGTCAGCTCGAGTAGCACAAACCACCGATGATGAGTGCGGCAGTAAAAGCTTGAGGTTATACGCGCTCTGCGTGTTACTGTACAGTGTTTAAACTCTGGGCTCCTGCACCACTTCAAGGCAACATTTCCCCCCAATCATTCCTCTGCAGCCCTCGAGCTGCAAAGTGCTCCTCTTTTAAAATGCAGTCTAAAATTTGTGCCAAGAGCAGACAGTGAGTGTATGTCATTTCAATAAATCTGAGTGAAAGAGACAAATTTCACATCACTCTATCACGACTCTGATGGATGCCGAGGCAGAGAGCACTCAGGGGTCTGTCTGCGAGCCCTCTAACTCACCAGCTGTCCATATTGTAGGTGTGGTGATGCTGCAGGAAGAGACATAATGCACACAGGGATGAGGTGAGTGCAATCCCACAGGCATGCGTACATATACACACACTGGAATGCATATTTATGCAGAAAGGGTACATGTATATCGAACATAAATACCTTCCACGGTCACTTTTGAGGCTGGGACTCATTTGCAGTGATGTGGATGACAAGAGGAGATGATATGTGGGCTATTCCTCACTGCTGTCAGCCGGGGGATGGGGGATGGGGTTGGGAGATGATGAGTGCTGCGCTGACAGGAAGTGTTATATTGTCCAGGAACTGTGCTGTGCAAGAAACTTGGAAAATGTAATCAATTACTCATTACCCATAACTACCTGATAATTAGTCGTCAGCTCTGTCAACGGTACCTTTAAATAACTCCACAGCGTCCACACCCCACCTTTTATATTTAACACACGTGGAGATAGAAATCAAGACACTGTGGTCTGACTGCCTGCCTGCCTGCGAGCCTTTAGCCCCGCTGACTGTCTGTCGTTTCCATAACTGGGGTTTAGCGGGGGAACGCTGTTCTCAAATTTTTGGGGGTTATGCAATTGGTGACGCAGTTCCTTTGTGCCGAAAATTGAGTTGTCGTTTTTTTTCCGCGAACAAAAACGCACTCTGGTGTCCAAGAGAATAACATGGTGAAACCGAGACTCATAAGGGACCAATATAAGCACGGAGGGCGTCATTTTTTCCATCGCAACATTGTGCAATCAGTTTTAACGTTATAATGACAAAACTATTTCTGCTTTAATGCAATTGCTTAAGTTGGGGGGGGGGGGGAAATGGTTAATGACATATATGTAGTTTGTGTCTACAAATCTTTGAACTGAACTCACCAGAACCATTCAAAACAACGAAATTATTTGGAATTACATTTGAGCAAAGCTGTTGGATTATACACAGCCTCCTCTGGAAGGTTGCACTCGGTTGTGCACACAAAAAGTGCTGCCAGTGTGTCACAAATTACAACAACAAAAAAAGCAGATAGCTGGAGGGGGGTGTTCTAACCCATCCCTGACTTTCTCACCTGTACACAGTTGACCAATGACAGTGTGAACAGAGGGAACACTGTCCCTCCTAATCCAACATTGGAAAGGTTGCGTGGTGACGGGGTTTCCAAAGCTGCGCACCAAGATAGGAGGTACCTCGTGTCTGTCACTTGAACGCACCACCAAAAATGTTTGCAGCCATCCCGTCAAATTCATGGTAATTGAACCAACCAATCACCCACATTGTTTAAATGAGAGTTACTGTGATTGGTGGACCAACTGTGACCCATTTACTGAAGTATTATTATTACCTGTACAACAGGTTTTTCTGTGTTTTTCCTCCTGACAACAGTGGAGTATTTCCAACCACTGCTCAAATGACTGGCCATTTATTTTAGTCATAAACAGACCCCTCTGCAGTGTTTGACTTGAGGTTATGGTCATAATGACAGGGATATTCATTTTTATAGCAATTGGCATGTATGTGTTTATGTTGGCATTTGGCAGATGTGTTGCAGAGTGATAGAGGCACTGAGGACAGTCAAGAGGTCTTTGTTCTGCATTTGCTTTCTAATGTATTATGATATGATATTATATCCCGCATTGCCTAGCAACACAAACATTAACCAGGAATAATCATGTCATCCCAATTCACTGACTGTAGCGATGATTCACCAATAAGTGGCATGTTATGGCCCAGCTTTGGGGGTAAATGGATACCAAGAAAATTAAACCAGGTCCCTGGGGTTTTCCAGGCCTGTGATAAACTAATGGAAATCAATCGGCGCCCTCTCATTAAAGCGATAATCAAGTATGTCTGCTGAAGTTGCATTGATTGGGAAACCGTTTGAGTGACAGCCGTGGTCTCCTCAGGGGCAGTTAACAGTGAGTCACGGCGAGTTGGACTTTGGAAGCATCCTCTTGTGTCACTTGTCATCTCCTCCTCACTTTGATCCAGCGGGACACCGCGGGTCACATGCCGTGACACTGTTAAAAATGATCCACAAGATAATGACTGCATTCACAGGCTTTGCTTGCTGCACTCGTTCGATGACTAGTAAGGAGATGAAGTAAGTGTACACACTTGTTTTCTTTCTGTACGCCTTGTGGCGGCTTAAAAAAGTCGCGTTCAATGTGATGCACCCGTGTGTTATGTGTGATCATAACTCCCTCTCCAGAAAACACGTGCTCACATTTCTGGGGATCTATATTGCCACATCGGCCCCTCTCTCCTCCACCGCTTCAGGACACCAATTTCTTCGCCCACGGTTTACTCGGAGAAAGTTGCCTCCGCCCACCTTATGGAAACACTTTCCCTCAATAAGTTATTAAGCACAGCTCCCCCCAGTCACGACAACATTGCCTCATCACCTGTGTGTGTGTGTGAGTGTGTGTGTGCGCGTGTGTGTGTGTGGTTTCATTTCACTTTCATAAAACTAAATAGAATTCCCCACGGAGAGGGGAATATTTGTTCGTCTTTGAATGCAATAGGCTCGGCGTTTGGAGGGGTTTGTTTTTGTGTACGTGTGCACTTTTGCGGATGTTCAGTGTCACTGCCCACTAGCCGTCCATAATGTCCCATGGGTGCAAATACGCAGTGATGAGTGGCGGAAAGAAGCAAAGTAGAGGCTCAGCGGTGACTCGCGCGTGGAGCCGATGCAAAGCACAAGAATTACATTCTGCTAAACAGCTGAAAAACAAAAGCACGTAAAGACATCTATATTCATTATCTCTTTAATGAGACCATGACACACATAACCTCCTACTTCACGCCAAAGCACATTCACAAGTTTGTGAGACGTGTCAGTGCCCGTGCTCCAAAGGTGAACGATAGTGTTTTGTCAAGAAAGACCTCTCAGCCAAGGAAACCAGACTTGCAGTCTGCCATCGATTTCTCATCCTGGATAGTGACTGAACACCTGAGGGGCTGATGTTGTGCTAAGCGAGGGTGTAAAGTTTGCGTCAAACTGTTCCGGCACGAACCGAGCAGCCTGCAACAGTACTTGGTGGCTGTCGAGCTGTTTTCGTACGTTCACACTCAGCCTACTTCGTGGTAAGTGTTGGTGAAGTGGACTTTAAATTAAAACGGGGTGCACCTCGACAAAACACTTTTTTACTTGGTATTCACAGCCTCTAACTGCCAGGTGTAACTTCTGTGTACTTTACAGAACCAACTGACAAACTAACGTGAGCTTGTTGTTCCGCGATCCATTTAGAAAGACGAATAAACAGTACTGAAGATTTTAATATATATATATATATAAATATATATATAAATATATATATATAAAGGTATGATTTGTGCCTTTGTATTGATGTATTGATCATCCTCTGGGAACCATGAATATCTTACAGCAAATTTCAGCTCAAACTTTAAGCTCAGACTTTCTTCTCTTGAACACATTTATTTTGTTTCAAGTCACCAGAGCCGATCTTGTAGTATCATTAGAACGGTATTTGTACAGTTTGTTTTCGTACGACTTTGGTCAAATGACGATTCTTAGAGTGCGCATGTGGAGACAAAACGAAAGAATCCCTGCGTCAGTGGCCTTGTGTCTCCCATCACCAACAGTAATCCCCTGATCCCAAAGGCCCGGCAGTAGCTTTCAGTAGCTGCCCCCGCAGGTGCCTGTCGGAATATTCTTATTAAAGGGCTCAGTGCTGTGCATTCCCCAGGTCCCTGTGCAGGGGGGAAGGCTTAGCAGGTGCAGAGCCAGACGCTTGTTCTTTGAGCTGGGTAGGGAGTTGGTTCGGCAGGTAGGGGGTTAGACAATCAACAAGCGACTGGCTGTTAAGCCAGCCAGAGCAAATTATAGTCAACAGCTTGCTGTTATAACATCTCTTAGCATGCCAGAGGGAGGAAGCCGGTCTGCTAGACAATTGGGGTTTAAATAATAGAGCGAGACAGTTATCCAAACATCGGAGGAAGCTGAGGAGACGGACAGACAGACGGACGGACGGACAGACAGACAGACAGACGGACGGACGGACGGACGGACGGACAGAGAGACAGACGGCATAAAAAAAAGCTGTGGCGGCAGGTGTAGAAGTATAGGCTGGTCAAAATCTGTATATCTGTCTGACTGTCTGTCCGACAGTCTGTCAACCTGTCAGGCAGTCTGTGAGCTGTGTGTGTGTGTGTGTTTGTGTGTGTGTGTGTGTGTGTGTGTGTGTGTGTGGGTGGAAGGGTGGGGTGTGAGGTGGCAGCTGCATAACAGCACATGAGGGAAATCACTGTCAGAGTGCTGGATATGTGTGTCAGCCCTGACCCCGGAGGATGACCAGTTGGATTAGCAGGGCCGCCTCATGTTGTGGTCATGCGGATGGCAGCACAGTTTCAATACTACTGGCGTGCATGCGTGTGTGCATGTGGAGGGGATATGAATATCGGTATGTCACAATATTGACAGACGGATAGCTTGGTTCTAAATGACCTTTGAGTGCAATGGTGATCAGGCACGTGTGTGAGTTTATAAGAACATTTCCAACAGATCTCTGTTTGTTTGGTGTTTGTCTTCTGAAGCCTTCTAATGTTTCACAAAGCAAATCTCTCTCTCTCACACACACACACACACACACACACACGCAATAGGCTTAGGGATTTCATCCACATTCTCCACTTTGCTATTGTATTGATATTTGCTTTCAGTGCAGCAATCTTTTCACTTTTGTATGCGAGGTCAATACAGTAGGTACACAAAATGTTTAGCATGCTCGGCTGACCCTCTTGCCGCTCCGCAGTAACAAGCATCGAAAGCTTCCATCAAAATCCTCTATGGCCTTTGACAAGGCAGAAGAATATGCGGAATCAAAAAAACGTCTACATGTCTCCGGTTCGGCTTCCTCACCTTGATCTCGACTCACAAGTCCATCAGTGTTACAGGAGTGCGATCGCAAATCACTGCAATGCTTTTTTCTCTTTAAATTCAACAGCATTTTGCGCAGTACAGCACTAGATATTATTAACATATATCGATTTAGAAGGATATCAGTGCCACGGCTCTCAGATGTTCGCATCATACAAAATACCCTTTTTCCTCAAGTAAAGTAAGTGATGTCTCACAACCACTAATTTAATATATTCCATTTTTTTTCAATGTGAGAACGTCATGTCCAGCATTTCTCTCAACGTGATATCTTTCTGACACAGTATGAACTCCTGCTAATCCACAGAGCCGCCGGGGAAGGATGAGATTTGGATCGTCACTGATGAAAGGAAGAAAGTGCAGAAACTATCATTCAGAACCAATGGTATAATGTTGTAAAGTGTGCAGTCCGGGCAGCCTGGATTAGTGTTTCAGCGCGCTGCCAGAGCACTGCGTCTGAATCTCCACAGAGGAGGTGTCGGGTGGCCTCTGCAGTAGTTACTCTTCAGCCCCGCACTGTTACCGGATACCCTCCCGCTGCCATGGCCCGCCCTGTGAGCGCGCATGCATGTCCACATGGTGGGAGGGCTGCGCGTGTTTCTTCTCGTGAACCTGGCTCCGTGTGCATTGATGCATGTGCACAAATATGCCTCTGTACAACCCAACCTTGATATAGCTACCGCATTTGCAATTGCGACTGTACTGTACGTCTCCGGGATGCACCCCAATGTCAACATGCAACTCCTGGACCTGCCCGTCCAACTTCCTGTGGAGGACAATAAACTATATGCTCTCTTCATGTGCTTGCTGGGAAATATGTTTGAGTTTATTTCGCCCCTCCCCTCGCCCCCCGAAAGATGGAATACGTCACAGAAGTATAACAACGCCGGCAGACTCGGTTTGCCCTGATGGTGAAACAGACAATGGCCAAGCCTCTTATACTGCCCTCGTCTTAAGGGAAATACCCCATAAAAAGGTTAACAAAAGTCACCTCGTAGAGGGCTCTCTCACAGTCTATTAATCACGTTAAGACGATTGCGTAACGGGGAATTATCTATCAAAGTGGGCTCAGGCGAGTCACAAGGGGTAATTTTGGCTTCTTTTAGCGCACGGGGTTGGTCGGAAACGCTTTTCATGTGCACCGCAGAGCCCGGCTTACCCGTTCAAACAAAGGCTGCGCTGAATGTTACAGAAGCCAAAAGTTCAAAGGACGTTCAACGCCGACAAAATATCGTGATCTTTTTTACACTGGAGGTCTCTCACAGTTACACTCGTTGTCTTTTAGGTTCACAGACTTCGGTCCCAGTGGAAAAAAAGAACTTTGAAATACTAATAATTTTGCCGATAAAAATCTGCGATCATCAATATTTTCTCATGATAATATTGGATCCAATGACTCTGTGTAATATGCTGTAGGAAACAGATGCAGATCGTGACAAAGACTCAAGTTTCATCTCATTCAACTAAAAATGTTCTTGTGTCATAGATTCGTCATTTCAGATCTGGTACAAGAGGGGAATGCATTGTGGTAGGGGAACTTTTCACAGATGGGCTGTTTGGCTCCTTTGGCTGTTTAGTGAAGCAGTACAACTTATCAAAATCCCCTTTTTTTCCCCAGATATTTACGAATCTGGGCTATTGGATGTACATATTCTTTGTCAACTGGCCAGACCGTGAGTGACTGAAGTTAAAGCTCCTCCTATGGAGTGCTACAGTGGGAGGGGGGAGCAAACCTGGCAAAATTCTATAAGAAGAGTACATGCATCCTCAATATATGTGTTAGACACGGATTGTTACGATTCAAGGTATAAAGCAAAACTGGCTCCAATATATCCTGGTTCGGACCTGACTTGTAGCAGGTGCCACCAGGCCCCTGCTACATCAGGCCACATGTCTTGGGCATGCCGAAGAATGGGCACATTCTCGTCAAGAGATTTTTGATCCATTCCTCTGCATACTGTATGTGAAAGCAAAGTTGATCCAGATCCCGTAATCGCAACATTCGGGATAGCCCCTAGCAACAGTAGGATATATACAGCAGATATCAATCAGGTCTGATTCTTCTTAGCTGGAAGTCCCTTTGTCCTCCATCTCCCTCACGCTGGGCTGGTGAGGTAATGTCCATTCTCCAAACCCCTTCCTGGACTGTTATGCCAATGAATTTGATGCAAATACCCTAGACTAGTAGTCCTCCCACATCTCTACCGTACCCCTCCACCCGACCCATATCTCTTATGATATTTTACTAACCCCAATGCCAATGTTTGTGTCTGTGCTTATGTGAGATGGCAAAGTTTTAGTAAGAGAGCTCCCGTTCACCATGCGTGGTCCTCACAACTGACCATGGGAGTCTCTGCACTGTGAGCGACAGGAGGCTGTTCTCTGATGCCATCCCCACTCCCCCCACTGAGCAGGGCTGCATGCCTTCGCCTGCAGGACGCTGATTGTTGTGGCATCCTCCCTTTCTCACCCTCCAGTCCCCCCCCCCCTGTGCATCCTCCACTCGGCCCCTCCCTCCTCCATATTTCACTCTCTAGAGTGACAGATGCTAATTTAATTTTGTGTTGTGTTCCTTGTTGTTCACAGGAGGGCTGAAGACATGAGAGGCCCCCCCTTCATGTGCAGCCAGTCAACAAAAAGACCATCTTTTTCTGATTAGACATATAGGTAATAATCTGATATAATGCATTTTTGGCATAGTGGATTAATAAAGACAAAATCAGATGAAATCGGAATAAATGACTATGTGATAGGTTGTGTTACGCAAGATATTGAAGTAGGTATATTTGTGGATATTGTTTGAAAAAATAACTTTCATTTTAGCTCATTTATCATTTATAAATTGCTAATTGCCATGTAGTGAAGAACTAAATATCGGCATTAATATTGTGGACACACAAACATCAGGTTCCGCACATAATATCGACCTGTAGACTGATCTCATTCTACAGTATCAACGTGCTATTAAAGATACATTTGAAAACACACCACAGCTATTAAAAAGGACACAGTAGTACAGCCATAAACAACCTGGCTTGTTGCTGATCTTGTAGTCTTTGCTTTCAGAGCCATAACTGGCCACTTTGTGTTGTTCCTCCCCCACCCCCAGGACCCCCCCCCCCCCCCCCCCCCCCCCCCCCCCCATCTCCTCTCCCACGGGTTGTTTGCCTGATTGATATAAAATGCATTGCTTTTGAATCTTTAATTCTCATTAAACCAAAGCGTTCAAGGCCTGTATAGTGGCCAGCAAATTCAAAATTCCCATCAATTATCTCTCTAGACCTCTCATTAGAGATTCTGGCTGCAGTTTTGGGCTGCTGCTGCTGCTGCTGTCCCCGACAACACGCTGTCAGCTCCGCCTCCACTAATAAGGAGAAAACTGCAAAGTCATAGAGAGGGGGAGAGGAAGGACCACACATTTCTACTATTTTTCTCTCATTTGTTCCTTTTCTATCTCTCTCTCAGTCGGTGTTAAAGCTGTAACATTACACAGACAACGAAAACCGGCAACAGATAATAGCAGTTATATGCTATTAAAAACCTTTGGCCCCCCAACATTAACTGGAAAGTTGATCACATTATTCCCGACAAAAGAATTTTCTTTTTTCAAGATTATTCAAAACTCTGACATTGATGATTATGGAGCGGTTTAGAGGTGATGCACAGCGATCTGATCCATGAACAAAAGAATCCGAATGAATTACCAGGTTCATTGTAGACATCTTCTGAAGGCAATTTCCTCTACTGACAAATCACTGACTTCAATATGAGTTTTGGATCTGGTTGGCGGTGATTCGTCGGGATGGTCAGAGAACGTTTGCCTTGATTTTACTCGAGAGCCTCTCAGAATGCAGACCAAAGCTGCCACTCTACTGTGTGTATGATGATGAAAAAAACACACGCACAATTATACTATCTGTAACACACGCACGCAAGCACGCACGCACACACACCACATTGTGTTTGCCAAGCCCAATCAAAAGGACCCTTAGGGGAGCAAGAAAGGGAGAAGCAAATTCAATCACGCCATTGATTTAAGGGTGTGTTTGAAAATTGAAGGGGAGCTTGTGCATGTGTGTATCCTCACACTCCACGTCGGGGCACGCTTTTTTCAAAAGCAACCCTACAAGTACTTCTATTTAAAGGACTATATGAAGCGGCTGCAGCTGGAGAGGCCCTCTGGTTTTCTGGCTTCCTCGAGCAACATCCTCGACGATATACCATGTGATTCAAACTGAGGCTGACACGCTTTCAACCCAAGCTCTGCTGAATATCGGCATTACTGCAAAACGCTGCGGCAAGAGCCTCATTTGCCACCGTCCACCCTCGTGTAGCCGAAACTAAAAGTTACACAGACAAATATGGAGAGACAGTTGCTTTTCTGAACCTGCGGCATTGGTATTGTGATAGGCTGCGTTCTTTCGAGGCAGCCTGTCCGCTGCCGTTTGCTTCAGAAACACAACAAGTTGCTTGATTTCGTCAATGTTTTGGCGCCTCCACACTGACGCCTTTGTTTTGGTTCACCCCACCCTCTACGTTTCTGCCCCCAAGTACGCGCATAACCTCACCTGCACGCAGTTATGCAAATCTGATGGAAACTCCAACTGGCACTGGAGGATTACCGTCACTTTGACTCCCGTCCAACAAGACGTCTGTACTGATGCATGAAAAAAAGAAGAATACATTTTCTTGTTACAATGCACCACGTCCGGATATAAGGGATAGGATGAAGTGGCAGAAAGTGTGCAATGATAAATGATATGCCACCCGAGATTACACAGCAGTTTAGGTATGGTAGAAGGGGAGCAAATGATCTCTTTTTACTAGTGTGCAGGTGGTGTGATAAATCTCCCACCCTGGTGGCCATTTTAAGAGCAGCTTGGCCTCTTTTGCAGCCCCCTGCAGACGTGGCTCTCTTTGGAGAAACAGGCAGGCAGCGTCCTTTAAGGATGCACTCCATACATTCTTAGGCATAATCTCTGTCTTCAAACATTGCATTCATATGGGATCCAAAAACATTTTGGTGAAACGTTGAATCCTTTTTTTTTTGCATGAATGTAACCTAACTGCTGTCCAGGTCTTGCTCAACAGTTTGACTCTTTCTGATGACAGGCATGGAACAGTGGCTGTCAGTAACCACAGAAAGAATGACTTGCGATGAGGCCGTTTTGGGGCCCAGTTTCTCATGAAAAAGCCACATTCTGTGAGATACATGTTAAATAAACTGTAAGACGCCACACAGATGTCATGTGATGAAATATTTAAAGGTCTTCTACCCAATAAAGGAATCATTCGGTATTTTGAGAAATATTCACTTTTTTCTCGCAAGTTAGATGGAAGGACATGTAAAAATGAAGCTCTGCATGTTCTCACTTTTTGTGACAGATTTATGCCGGATACACTTTGAGATTTAGAGCCGCGGGGGTGTGCTGTCATGATGGCACTTGAGATGAAGGTCACATCACGGTTTCCGTTACCATTAATTCAAATTTCCTCCTCGCTGTTGCCTATCAAATATGACTACATCTTCATTTGATACTTGTTCATTAAACTGCTACAGATGGTGGCACAGATGTCCCAATAAAAACGTTTTCATTGAAAATAAAGGTGTCACCCACACATGAGTTACAGCTCAGCCATTTATTTCCCTGCAAAGGAGCAATGTACTTTACCCGCTCACAGGCCGATTGTCTTGTTTACCTCTTTACGCTGGACACAAGGGGGAAATCGATATCGCTCTCTGACAGGTCAGTAAACAGCCACCGTCCAATATTTACTGGTGTTGAGGTTCAGCGGTTCACCTCTTGCTATACCGTCTTCATCTACACAACCCAAGTTTAGATTTCTGCCCAGGCGGAGTCACTCCATCGTGGGGCCGGCTTGCTGACATATCCCTCTCTTCTCATGCTGTTGCTGCTGCTGCTATCGCCCATCAGGGTGGCAGGTTTCTTTAATCGATGTGCAGCCAAATGGATCTTGGAAAAGGCCATTTAGCCTCGGTTGTTGACACAGCTCGTCAGACAAAATGATAAAGCTTCTTGTTGGAGATAAGGGAAGGCAGGGACAGAGTGGACAGGCAGACATAATTGGGGGATCAGGGGGCGGGGCCTACAGACTATACAGTGTAATGTATGCATCTGTGTGCCGCCACCTGTAAATCCATTAAATCTCCACTGGCGGCATGAAGGCACATATTAACAAGTAAATACAGATGTGGCTTCCTTTTGCAGGGTGGGTCATTCCAACATAAAGAAGCTTAGCTTCACTATCAGCATTCTTTTTCCTTGGTTGAAATACTGGCATTCACTCGGGTGCAAACTGTATGGTGATCAGCCTCGAAGCCTTCCCTCGGATGAACTTTGTTCTTCCCTCATTGAGAATTCATAGCGCATAGTGTTATCAGTGTCAACATCACACCATTCACATCGCTGATGGCTGTCAATCAGCCGCTAGCCAACAGGAATAAATAGGATGTCTCCGCCTGGCGATTGCTCCTTCAAATCACGTCAGTGGCATGATTTTCAAGTTCACATCTCAGTTGGAGCGTTGTTTTTGTCAAGACAGCGCGACGCCATACTGTGAGCGACTGTGAGCAACACCCTATGATGCAGACGTAGCGCCAGTCATGTATGTGACAGGGTCAGCATGGGGGAATGGTGTTAGTTTGATCAGATGGGGGTCGAGGGTTATCCACAATAGACTTTGTTTACTATCTGGTTATTATAACCCCTTTAAAAAGAGAAGAAACTAACAGAAAAACATTGAGGGTACAATTGGCAGTAATTCCTGGGTCAACTGGCTGTCACAGGTATGATAGTCTCTGGCCAACTTGCCCCATTCTACGGTTTCTTAAACGTCAAACCATTGAGGTCAAATGTCACACACCAGGAAAAAAAGGAAATCATTTTCACCATTACCATTTTTTGGAAATATCCCGATGGAAAAAAAACAACACCTACAATATATCCACACACATATGATGCATAGACTTGGTTTTAAGAGTCTACGGCCATGATAACATCCCTGAAAGGCTTCAGTTGAGCTAAACTGTCGAGCCAGCATGCTTACATGCTCGTCGTGATTACGCTAGCGTGTTTGACATTTAGCATTGTAATGTTGACCATGCTCACTATGTTAGGTTGGCATATTAGTATGTTAACAAATAATCACTATAAACATAAAGTTAAACATCAACGATCATGGTGTTGACGAAATGGTCAAAGTTGCGCAGGAAATTCAACGCAAATGTGTGTATTCTGGACCGTTTTCTACAACAACCGTATTTAATGCTGCATTCCACCATACCTCGGAACCGCTCGGAACCAGGACCCCGGCGGTCAGGCCAAGTCACAACACGACGTAGCAAACATGGTGACTTACACGGAGGTCGGGTCCCCCTAATGCAACTTTATTTAACTCATTCAACGTTGATGAAAAACACATTGGTTTCTTTGTAGCAGGTGATTATACATATATGAACACACAGTTATGTACAACATATTCAATTTCTGTGAATACGTTCTTTAAAATATTAAAAACTGTAGCTTTACATTTATTTTCGATTAAGCATCACGGTTAAGGGCTCTACTTCAAAGCATGAACCTTTGAGCCGTGTGCCCTGGTCAAATGATTCATAAACCGCAGTCATAATGCCTGTTACTGCCTTAATTCCCCAGCTCAGGGGGAAATATTGGGGATAGCCCCTAGCAACTGGAAATATATAGCAGCAGATTATTTCCTGTTTTACTTCTCAAAAAGATGGGGTTTGAACGCGAGGCACGCTGACCATGTCCACACTAGCAGCTCGGATTTGGCTTCTCACATTTGGAGAGATTGTGTGATGGCACTCACCCTGCGTCTCGTGACCGCGTGATCAGCTGTTCGAGTGACGCCATCGCTCGGTAACCCGTGTGGGCTGCGGCCCTCCTGCCCCCGCGGAGCGACTGCGCCCTCGATAATCCATAACGCGCTGCGTGGAGGACGGCCGATGGCGAGCAGCGGAGAGGCTGAGTTGAGACGCGCGCACACAAACTTCTCGATGGCTCTCTTGTGGGGACATCCTGCGAGGTGGCCTGCAGCAGAGCAAGACGAGCAGGCAGGTCGAAGCCGTTCAAATAGAGCGCGGTACGAGCTGCGCCAATCCAGTGCATGGAAGACGATCAGCTGAGCAGTCAGCTGATGAGGGAGATCACTTAAAGCTACAGTGTGTAATATTCAGAAGAACGTATTCACAGATATTGAATATATTGTCCATGATTGTGTGTTCACATATGTATAGTCACCTTACAACAAAGAACTGATGTTTTTTTGTCAACGTTGAATGAGTTCAATATGGTAACATCAGGTGGACCCGACCTCCGTGTAAATCGCCATGTTTGCCACGGCGTGTTGTGCTGCGTTCCGGTTCCGCTGCGACTCGGGAGTTCGGAAAAAAATCACCACCCCCCGACTTCAGGGGTCAGAGTTCAGAGCAGTTCCGAGATATAATGGAACGTCAGTATGACTCAACCTCTGGGGATCATGAGTGTCTGTACAAAATTTTATGAGAATCCATCCAATAGTTTCTTAGGTATTTCAGTCTGGACCAAAGTGGTGGACCATCAGACTGTCATCGCTATCCCATGTTGTGAAGCAGTTCTGTAGTGTAACAAAACAACAGAAATGAAAAGTTTAAAAAAAACAAACAATTTACAATCTTTACAATGACTGAAAATGTAACTTTTAAAAAATCTCTATCTGTGAACCGCACCGGCCTACACGTTGAGCCAATCAGGTCACTGTGATGTCAGCACCGCTCGTGGGAGGGCAGGGGTCGTCACAGTCCGGCTCTGCTTGGGAGCGCAGGCCGCATCATCGCGGGTCAGTGCGCAACCCTCTGCTGCGAGGATGAGGGGGAAATACAGATGAACGGAGACAGGAAGGAAAAGTGTGATCTCGCTGCGGTAGGAAGAGCGACTAATGAGGGAATATCGCAGGAGTTCATTTTCCATTGTCAAGAGCAGTGATTGTGCATATTCTTCGTTATTGTGGCTACATTTAAAGTAGGAGTTATAAGTTATACCATATACAGTATATATTTATATATATATATATATACACACACACACACACACACACACACGTCCAAGTAAGAGGGAGACAGCGTGGAAAAAAAGAGAGGAGGCAAGCAAAAAAGCCTTACTCAGACAGAGAGACAACACGCTCAGTTGGGGGAGTTTGAGTGTGAGGATGGAGCATCTGCTCCTGCCCACTGGGCCTCCCAGCTAGTGCAAGCAAACACTCACACTCTGTCACCCACACAGACACACACACACACACACACACACACACACACACACACACTCCGAATCAAAACTGCTGCTGATTCTAATGAGGCCGAGGCCTGCTGGGCAGCAGTGGGGGCCGCTCCAGCCTGTCTCAGCCTCTCGGATTCTTGTCCCGAAGCTCCTCATACGTCATCCACTGCTTCACACCATCCACGTTGTTTTATTCTTGACAAATGTTTCCTCCAGAGATGCTTCAAATTAACAGACAAGATGACTCTGGACTCGACTAGGATAGATGTGGATTGAGAGGGGCAATCTTTGCTTTTTATTCCGTCACATCAGTTAGTTTCCCCATATCAGAGTAAGCGCAATAACGGACCTTTTTTGTTTTTATGTAATAATAACAATAATGAAGTGTGTATGTTTGAAGATTTGTGCGTAGGATTTAGTGGCACCTCCCCTTTCAAGCATGAAGGAGACCTGCAGTGGCCTTCAGTTAATATACAAATTGCAAAAGACCCCATCTAGAGCCAGTGTTTGGTTTGTCCCCTCTGTATAGAGACACAGTATAGATATAAAAGGCTCATTCTAATGTAACAAAAACCCCAACAATTCTTAGTTTCAGGAGATTTTTTTGACACTAATCAAAACACAATTGTGAATATTATATTTCATTTCTGCCGACAGATCTTCTGACGCAAATTGAACAGATAACAGGAGAAGGAAAAGAATACAGATTTAGATTCAAATCTAATTCTTCATTCTGGATTGAATTGGTAAATCCTGTTATTTATTTCTCTTTTTAAAATGTATTTTCATATTGCTTTTTTAAATTCCTTTATGCCCTCTACACAGGTATTAGTCAGGCTTCCTTCCATCGCCAACAAATGAGCCAAAATTTTGCTGCTAGGATTATCATCTTTTCAAAAAAACAAGATCATACAACTGTTAAATTGCTTTCAGACATGAACTTAGGTAAAGTTCAGGACAACGTCTGGACTTCGGTGCAAAGAAGCGTTATTCTGGCCCCTCATGCATTGGCTTCCTGTTCATTTTCTCCTCCTTAATTTTAAAATGTCATTGTTGACTTTCATGGCTTTACTGTACACAACCACACCCCAAAGTATATCAATGAAATCATCATAAATTGCCCAGTAGTGGCCTGGTTGTTCCCAAGGCTGATTGATGATTAACAGATAAGAAGCTCATGCTTTTTTCTGGAGTTAGCAGTGGAGCTAGTATTGACGATGACTGCAGCCAAAAGATTACATTTGGAAAAATGTATCTTTTTGTTTTTCCCTGCAGGGTTTTGCAGCTGCAGACTCACTTATGTCTTGCAACGTTCGCCTCGCCCCTTCCACATTCCAGCTCATCCAGTCTCTTTGATTCTTCTTCGTCCCACTAGTCGTTCGCTCCTCCAACTCTTTCTGCCTCGCTGTCTCCAATTCTCTCCATCGACAGGGGGGATGAGCCCAAACAAATCTGCCAGGAGCATTTGTCGTACTGATGGTCTCGCAGGGCCGACATCCATATCCTCTTCTTTCAAAAGACACTAATGGCATATTGACATGCACGCAGATTAACAGATTATTGTGTTTGTGCGCGTGTGTGTGTGTGTGTGTGGAGAAAGAGAGTGTGCATTCATATCAGTGTGTTTATTTTCAATTCAACGTCTATGCATCTTTTATTATTTCTGTTTCTGTGGACACTTGAAGACAATTTTGATCAATGGAGAACTGGATCAACTTTAAAGCAGGAGCTTCGTTATCTATTACAGCTCCGTCAAAGCCTCGTTTTGCAGAGATTACGCCGTAATTTTACACTTTATTATTGAATTGATGTTTAATAGGCTATAATCATAATTTAAACACTTCATATTTATGCAAAGCATGGATGTCAAATCCAGTCCCACTCACTGAATTAGGTCTTATTTTATCAGACAGCGTGTGTGTAGTCAGGGCTCAGCTATTTCTGAAGTGACAATAAAAACTGAGCGGAAAAAAGGGGGGGGGGGGCAAGAATGTCAGTGTGGTAAAAGAACAGTAGGGGACGAAGTCATCAAAAAATATCCCCAAGGTGTCATCTCGACCTTTATTTCAAGCCCAAGCCCTGTAGCTAAACTAATATAGTGAATCAATCCAAGGCAGCCCTTTATTTCTCACCTCATCTTTCTAGGTTTGTGTTTGTGTTCATGTGTGTGTGTTCATGTGTGTGTGTTCATGTGTGTGTGTGTGTGTGTGTGTGTGTTCATGTGTGTGTGTGTGTGTGTGTGTGTGTGTTCATGTGTGTGTGTGTGTGTGTCTGTGTGTGTGTTCATGTGTGTGTGTGTGTGTGTGTTTGTGTTCATGTGTGTTCATGTATGTGTGTGTGTGTGTGTGTGTCCATGTGTGTGTTCATGTGTGTGTGTGTTTGTGTTCATGTGTGTGTGTGTGTGTGTCTCATCTTTGTGTTCAGAGGAGCTAAGCCGTCCTGGTTTCCAGCATTTTGTCTAAAACATTCCCTGTCTGCGGGAGCTTAAACTTGGCCAACCTCACAAAATGGCAACGTTACGTGCTGGCATCTCATTGTGTTACTTGTTGAATTTGTGATAACCAAAATCATTGGAGATCATTTAAACCAGTTTGAGCCGAATCTATTTTTTTCTCGTTGTTGTTATTTTGTTTTGTTTTTCAGGTCTGAGAATTGGGAGGGAATATGGAAAGAAGCAGGATGAGAGAGAGACAGAAGAGATGAAGAGTGAAAGAGAGTTTCCCCTTATCAGAAAGCTGACCGAAGCATCTGTCGTCTCTTTGAAGTGGGTGAAAAGCCGGACACATCCAGCCGCGGCTTGGCTTTTCGAATGTTCTCGTTGTATTGGGTCAAATCATAATGACATTGTGTGTTTGTGTATGTGTATGCGGAGCCGGGTAGGACGGCTTACTGCTGGCGTCACTGCTCCCCTATGTTAATTCGATTTTCTGACAGAGATAGATTGAAAGTCATAACGTCAGACGTTAGAGATTCACATTCATCCCAATAAATGATTGTGCATTTGTTGCAATATCTGGAAGGACGGGGCAGATGATTAAGCAGCAAATCATCAAACAAAAGCCTTTTTCTTCCTTCATCGGAGGATACAGATTTGTCCCTGCACCAGGTGCTGTTCGTTGCCTCCCAGCAGTGCAGTGAATTCACATCCCCTTCCTTCAGTAGCTCCACGTCCAGCTGAGGCTCTCTGCCTGCTCTGTCCTAGTTTGCTTCTTGAAAAAAAGATTTTATTCCAACCAGCATGACGTGGTTTTACATGTTCACTGTGTGTCCATGTTAGTTTTCTCTCACGCTCTAGATTCGGAATTTCAAGTGGAGCTGAGATTAGCGACACGAAAATGCAACACTAACTAGAATAATCTAGCAGTGCTGTACATTTTTACCTAAACCAATTGTGTGAATGTCCTCCAATCTCCTTCTAAATTCTTGGTACATCCGTGATGTATTACATTAAGTTTTTCAATGAATATAATTTCGGTTTCTGTATTCCAGCAATACGCACCACCTCAGAATTATAGCATCAGAATTTGAAATAAATCGCAATTATTCATTACATTTGTAGAAATACACTGTGAATTTCAATTACAAGGTGTGGATAGCAACTCCCCCCGCTCAGTTGTTAGTTATTTTGTTGCTTGTTGTGTCGGCAGACACAGAGCAACACAAATGTCCCCTTTCCTTTTCACTCTGGTTTTGGTCTCCACCAGTTTCGCTGTTGCAAACTGTGTCTGTCTGCTGTTTGTTGATGGACAGGTAGCCAGAAGTGGGTTTTTAGGAAAGTCCTGGGTTTGAAAAATAAAAACAACCCTGCTAAAAAACATGAACCTTAGAGGTAAGTTATATTTTTCTGTGGGTTCATTGCTAAACGTGACCCATTTCACATATAAGTCGTCATATAAGCCATTGTTAAAGGGGATGGTCTTTTTACTCACTGAAGGCAGCACGGGTCGGTTCTGAAGACTAAAAGTTAAGAAATAACATGTGGACACGTGGAGTCAGAGGGAAGGGAAATTGCCAGATATGTGAAGGCCGCTCCCCATCTCCGCCTACGGCTAGTGGCTTCAGACTACATTACCGGCTATTAGCATAACACAGTCTGTTTGATTACAAACAAGAAGAAAAAAAGCAAAGAAAGAAAATCCCCCTGGCTGTGCTGAATACATTTCTATACTTTCTGTCCACCATGAGCGTGACAATGTTATAGAATTCTAGCGCTAAGTCAGTGCAGTACTCTTTTTATCGTTGCTGCTTTAGGGGCAACAGATAAACACACAGAAGTACTATAGGCAACAAATAAAAAGGTCTGCTGTGGAATATCTTTCCCAAAACGCTAATTTATCCTGCACTACTGAAAAAGAAGATATTACATTCTCCAACGGCACTCAGACATTTAGCACCCTTGGCAACACTTTCGGTCAACACACAGACATATCACTTCCACAGAGCGAACAGCATTCACATTTGACTCCAAAATAAATGAATTAGAAATAAGTAGAGAGGACGCGGACTGGAGGTCGCCGGAGTCAAGGCGGTTTCGTGCCCGGTCTCCTACTCTCACCACTGCGTCGGCATGACTCAGTCCTGGGTCTCTGGCACTGGGTTCAGCTCCTACCTCTGCCTGCCTCCGCTGCTGTCACCGCACATCAGCATTGTGTTGGTGCCAACGTCTCACTTCACCAATCCCGACTCTGCTCATCCACTCGTGCGAGGAACGAAGGCCGGAAGTCAGAAGACTGCGAAAAAACATTAACGCTGATAAGATAAGGTAATATAAAATAATACAAATATATTCCTAGAGAAAATAATACATTATCATCCCTTTTTCTTGTATAAGAAGTATCTTGGTATTCTCTATGGCTGAATTTCAGGTGCAGCTTGTGCAGATGTTTTGTTGAAAAATTTAAAAAAAAATAGATACCCACAAGCACCCCTCTGCCACAGAAGACAGTGGTTTGAACACTTTGTTCAGTCAATCTGATGGAGCCGATGCACCTCTGGTGCAACTCTCCAACTAGTGACGGAAACGATATTGGAGCAGCGTACGGCGTTGTTATTATTCTGTTTGTGTTTTTAATTCAGAAGCTATAATAGCTGTAAAAGCTACAAATACAACACAAACAATTAAAATGTACTACAACCATTTAATGTAATAAATATCAGGAAAGTTGCTAATCAAATGTGCCATTTGCAGTTTTCTAGTAAAGAAACAAAGGTTATGTTTACATTTGTTAATTCTCAGCTTTGTATGTATCTTTTGTTTTTTTCAACTGCACATTATTTGACATCCTTGTGTGCGTGCCAGCTGTCCTCTTCCTCACTGCTCTATGCTGACAAAAGTGGCGCTATTGGTTTTGCAACCTTTGTAAATTACACAAATTCCTAAAACATCCTAACAATCAGAGGCTGTTAACCACTAGAATGAACAATAAACCCTCTACATCCAATTGTATAGAAGGATAAAAGAGCCATAGTTCATTACCTTGAATATGGATTAAGACAATTTGGCCACTTGACAGCTGCTTGGCTGTCCAGCCATGCAACCCCAATCGCAGTGCGGGTCACATTATCGAAAAGCGCAATTTACCTCACAAGTGAAACGTGTGTTTCGGTGGCAGCAGCACTTAATGACGGATTTATCATACAATATTCCCCCTTTGTAGCAGGACCCATATTAATGTGGACGTGTCCCCACAATTAAGTGTGCACAGTTTGCGTAATAAGTCCTCCATTCCAGCCGAGATTACGTGCAGAGCGGTAATGAGAGATCTGTTATCTCTGTTGGCCATTAGCCTTAGTGTGTGAAGTCATTAGAAGATGTAATTAACTCCTATTGTACTAGAGACGGGTCGTTAGCAAACGAATCGGAGGCGCATGTAGCGTCGCCGGGATTCGCCCTGACCTACATGGTGGTGAGAAGGCGCTTCCCGGGGAGACTGCGGGGCCGCGGGGATGTCGCGTTCACAGCGCCGTGTGTTCGGCTGCGACCGAGTGCCGATGAGGCACGTTGTTTCCCTCGCTTCAGATGCGGGGGCAGCTTCGCGAAGACAGTCGCCATTTCACGGAAAATGGGGGCTGCTTTTGTGAGTGCGAGATACGAAAAAAACGAATCAAACGCCTGTCCAGAGCTAATGCCCGCGTGCTTCTGTACAAGCCGGTGTACCCGGAGGACGCTCCGTCATCTCTCCGTGTCAGCCTGCCTGCAGTAAGGGCATCATGAATTACAGTTGTTGTTGTCTTTTTTTTTCCCCGTGTGCTGTTCCTGCACTGGCCTATCTGTTGTGGTTCACGTTTCGTACCAGGGAGCTCAGTGGGGTGCCACCTATTTACATATTTACACCAACAAACAAGGTTCTTTCGGATGAGGGGAATTTGAGACTTTGCCGTGTTTTGATTCAAACGTAGGGGGGAGGGTGACGCATTTGTTTCCATTGTGTCAAGATGACAAATTCATGGCGCAGTTGAAAATCGTCCTGCTCCGCCGATGTAATAACGCCCCCCCCCCCCCGAATATCCTGGCAGCAGACGAGCTGAGCCGAGTACTTGTACAACAAGCCGCTCCGTGTCAAGCGGCTCCCTGAGGCCACATTGGGCAAGAGGCGCGATCAGGAGTAGAGTCGGTCGGCCGTCGCAAACTGCATTTCCCAAAGTGCTCTTTGTTTGATTTATGCCCAAACTCCCTCACTCGGTGTCAGTGTGCTCGGGGATGGCAGAAAACTGACCAAGTGGCACACTACATTTTTACTACAACTTTAATTACAATGTTTATTTCAGCTTTGGTCGCTTTGGCTCTGCTCATCACTTTTCAAACCCATAGCACACCCACATCAGCCAGACCTGTACTTGAAAGACAAAATGAGAGAAACTAAAACGTAAACCAGAATCTTAGTGTACAGAACTGGTGGTATAGTCAACATGTTTATCAATATTTTATTTCAACAATGTGTAAAATGACTACGGTGAATAACTACGATGAATAACAACGTGACAGAGGAGTTGCTTGAACTAAGGAGAATTATCCTGTGAATCCGCAGCTCCCCTCAACTCTACAGAGCTTAATAGCGAGTAGCGGTTGACGGTCTGACCGGCCCTCGTCGGTTCGCTCTCATAGTTTTTATTCCCATGAAAAAGTTCCAAAAACTGACTGTTCACTACGTGTTCCAACACCAAATGGCGGACAAAAAATCTAAGTGGCTTGCTAGTGAGCATAATGGAGGTAAAATAAATCCATCAGGAGTTGGGTCAGACCAAAAGACTATCCAAAAATGTGAATAATGAATATTAATTTGCCAGATGGCCAGAAACACGACTCCTCATGTAGTTCTTCAACGGCTGGATGGGTGAGTACGCAACTTCTTGCAAACGAGTTCACCATATCAAGTTACTAATATGTTAGTGTTGTGTACACTTGTTTTCGCTTTTATCCAGGGAGGGCGAAATAATCAGTTATTGCAGGTTTAAGCAAAATTAGCCTTTACAAACGTGGGAGATACATGAGATACAGGTCACAGCAGACGCTGAACCTGCAGACGACACGTGAAGGCTGTCTGCTGAGCAAACGAGTGAGCACGTTACCCAGATCTCGGCTTAACTTTGGTGAGTGCAATGTTGACCGAATCGCAATTACGTGTAATTGTCCATAAATACATCATCCTGCTCTTCTGTATTCAAACCGTGCATTTATGTCCACCTTTTTTTTTTTTTGTGCATGTGGCAGAATGACGTTTTTGAAAAATCTCATGGCAATGACTCACTTCAGAAGCATTTTTTTTAGGTTAATGTTTGAGTCATGCTTATTAGTCCTTTTTTAATAAAAGGATGGAACATTACTTATCTGATTTACCCGTGTTCTCCTCCACTTCTCATGCTCATACAACCGCTCGGTTTATCCTTCAAAATAAGATAATATAGTATTTTTGCTTATAATATATTTTTCTCCTACAAAAAAAAAATATTTGTTGGTGCTTCCACGGTTTCTGTGCTCAGGCTTAACCATTACTTGTATCCATGGCATTAAGAGAAACTATTTCATTTGTTTGATTCTGCCCTTGAACTTGGACTCTTACACTGTCATGAAAACTCTATCTACAAAGGAGTGTGTTTTTGTGGAGTGTTGGCACATGTAATTAGAAGTTAATATAATTTGTACCTATTTTTTGTGCTTTTTGATGCACAAAATAGTGTTTATTTTTCATTTTTCTACACGATAATTCAGGAACATTGAAACAATGATGTACTATTTTAAATTAAAAAAGGCCATTTTCGGTCTTAAAGCCTTGGCTCCAGATGCCTGCTGGCGATTCACATAACAGTCCTCATCTTCCACAGATGGACAGTAAATTCCAGCCGACCCACGGCTCCCGAGTCATAGTGTCACTGCATCCGACTTCAGCCGCATGTGTTTGCATGTAGAATGTGTGTCTGCTGCAGTAGTTCATCTTGTGTAGATCGGTTTTCCCCGCTGATCGACCGGTCATCTGGGTAGATTACATGCCTGGTCTCCGTGCTGGTAGATTATCGCGCCAGTGGAGCCCGCGTACGGTCATCTCCAGCTCCGGTGTGCTCACCGGCGTCCCGCTGCTCCAGCAGCCGACAGATTTGGTGTGGTGTTTGTAGATTTACCCTCGCAGCGGCCGCGTATGCAGATGGGGAGGATTGACCTGCTGTGACCTTGGAGGAGTGCCCTGGCGGGGGGGGACGCCGGCGACCTCGGGATGGGCAGGATGTGCTGCAATGCAGCAGAGCAGATCAGCGGCGCTGCGTGCTCTCACCCACTCGCACATGGAGTGCAGCTCGCAACACACTTCTTATGCACACACTAACGCGCTGGCTGTGCGGAAATATCATTTTTTTTAAAAAGGTATATATCATGTACAAATGCTTCCAAACGAGCATAAACATTCACTCTCTCTCTCCTTTTTTTAACCAGGCAGGGGTGTGTCTTCCTCAACCTGCCTCTGTCTGGCTGGCTGGACTGCACACACCACCCACATGACTCTGCATAATGAACAGCTTGCACACACGCACACACATTTACTTCCATACTCCTTAATGGACGCACACGTGTACCTTCAGGAGGTCTGCATACACACACAGGCACACACACACACACACACACACACACACACACACGCATTACAGCGCACAGAAGTAACACTGCACAGCACATGGAATACCGACAAAATTTAGAGCTTAACTTGCCGTGACAATATATCAGGTAAGCGCACACCTATTAGATGAAGTGGTCCAATATAAATCGGGGGACATTTGCGTCACTCTACATTTACAGCACTAGATGCAATTTATAAAATAAAATAATGCACCGATTCATACATTTTCCTCTTCTTCTCTGCCACTACTACCCTTAAACAGCACTAGAAAATTCTAGCCTTCTCCTTTGCACCTCAGTAACGTCCCTCTAATCATACACGTCTATAAACAGAGGTTTTTTTTCCGCCTTTTTGTTCCCTTCACTGCAAGAAACACTCAGTGCTCGGCAGATAAGGCGATCACTCGGTCCAATCAGCCACTATAGATCCCCCAGAGGTCTCCCAAGCAGGGCATCGCATAGGAGGACGGTATGAAACTGCAGTGCAAAGACGTTGAATTTAAATCCCAGCACAGCGCAGACCTTCATTAAAGAGATTTTCCAAGTAAGCCCTGATCACTCTGAGCAATCACATCAAACCAGATCAGCGTCCGTTTTGCTCTCACTCCTGTGAGGGTACTGATAGTAGTTCAACACAGTCGACGACCTAATGCACAGCCACACACACACACACACACACCGGTCACCTTGTACTGACTCCGATTCATACCTGACCATACTCATAACAACTAATTACTGTAATATTCAAGAATGCTAATAGTAAAGGAAAAGTGCAGTGATATTTCATGTTGTGAAAACACTAAAACAATCAATTGAAGTGTTGTCTAATTTAAGTCGGATATTATTTGAACTACAACGCTCCAAACGTACAGTGCCCGGCTGTAGTTTTATTCCTTAAATTGAAAACAAAATATTTGTGACCAGTTTAAAAATATTTACGTCTTTGGGCCCAAGATAGGGCTGGGAAGTTGGAAAGTATGAGACGGACTATTGAACTGTTTTTTTATGGGATTTGTTTACAATAACAAAAATATAGAATATCATCATCTGCATTGTTTAACCCCTTTCATAAACACACTCACAATGACGGGGTAGGAGCCCGAGTAGCAGATGTCAGAGCGCAGCTGGACTGAGCCCCTCAGTCAGGATGTGAAGGAAGGTGACGGGTGCAGAGGAAGGAAGACTCGTCCGTTAGCAGCTCCAATGATACAACGGGACATTCTTTCCATGTCGATCCCATTGTTTCCGATCGGACAGGATGAGACAGGGGAACGTGTGGGGGTGTCACATTTGACATGTGGTGTGTCGTTTTGCTGGAGCTAGATTATTTAAATTCGACTAAATCTGTAACTTCTAATCACACATACACACTAACCAAAAATGTTAATTTTTTATTGAGTTTCCCATCAGCTGAAAAACAACGTATGTACTTGGATCCTTTTTTTGTCATTGCTGCTGTATGTGACTCATTGATTCCCCCCAACCTTAAAATTAGCTTTATGAGTCCAATGTGACCTTTGACCAGGGTCAAAGGTCAGCGCACACTCAACCCCATTTCAGCACACTGAAAGAAAACCTTAACAAGTGATTCACTTTTACATAAAGAAGTCTGTTTATTATTTGATATATATATCATATGCATCTTGATATAATAGTTCTAATACCAGTAAGACAAAAATAATAATCATATTATATATAGATATAGATATATATATATATATAGAAAACTAATCCAATATTCTACTTTTTACTTGGACTTTACTTCCTTGTAAAAAACAACATGGAGAAACGTATAATCGACTCCCCAGCTATAATATAGGCGCTTTAAGGGAGCAAAGAATATGATACAAAAAAGAAAAAATGACACCTGCACATTGCATCTTAAAGAACTAGAACATCTGTCAGCAGCTAGAAATGTTGACCGTCTCGGTTTAAGACACAGGAAAAGGTTGTTGTTGTTTTTTTCTTTGCGAGAACATCGTTTTTTTTAAGTTCAGTTGTAATGGCTGATAAGGTTTTTACGAGGAAGGGGAGAGGATACGATGGCGATCATGTGATCGGCTGGAATTGGAGACCGGGAGACAGAACATTAGATTACACCGGTCTCGTTATACACTTTGGGTGATGAACGTCTGAAGATGAAGGGAGAGGAGGGATTGAGTGGGAAGAAAAATGGGACAACAGTGGGGAAAGATGAAGGATATAGAATAGAGAGAGAGAGAGAGGGAGATTCAAGTGTAGCAAAATAGTTAAAGTTGAGAACAGCGGGGTATAGAAAGTTTCATGTATGTGCTTCTCCACCAATGATCTACATTTGTAAACAGGGGGTAGCAGCACCAACAGTCCAGAGTCTCTTCCATCTCTTCTCAAGCCCACCCCCCTCCATCTCTCTGGGTGCTCTCCGGGAGGTAGCCGTGTCGCAGTTGGCAGGGAGAGATATCCACTCAAATCCGATTGGCTGTGGCAGTCTTCAACGGGTTGTACCGACCGTACTGATGGCGTTCTCTCAGGAAACTCCCCTCCCCTTGAACTCTCGATATGTAGAAACAAAAGAAAATGGAGGCAGGCCGTTTCGGGGCTGTGGACATGGATGAGGCCGTGGGCGACAGACCGCGTGGAGCCGTGGACAGCCGCACCCGGGGGCCCTTGTGCCTGTCTCGGCCAGAGACGCAGGAGGGCTGCGCCGCTGCGACCTTTCCCTCTGTTTGAGGAGCCTAACTGTCCGATTTGGGGTCAAGACGAAGCATCGAAGCTGTACGGGAACACAAAAAGAGCCAGATGAGCATGTTATTAGAACAGTCAGACTTTTGTGGTGCATTATTGATCGCCAATTCAATGGAGATATCCATCAATATCACAAATGTGGTTTTATAGATTCAAACTAATTGTACCGAATTATAAGTGTTGGTCAATAAATTGAATGGTGGATATTTATAGACACAACGCATGTCAATAATAAAGGGTGGTTCCTCTTTTTAATAAATCATCCATCACATCAGTCACAACCTGAATATCCCACGGTGCTTCCTTGCCAGAGTTATGCTCAAATCCTGTCACTGTAACATTTAGTCTGATTACATCTATTTTTTAGTGTGTAGTGAATTACAAAGTGCTCAAATATAATGCATGTAAATAATAATAGTGGAGACATTATTCAACAGTATTGCGTTATGGTCGTGAAGAATCTTTGGGGTTTTGTTTTGTTTGTGCGGATTGACAGGTTTTTCATGAAGAGTTTGAAACGTAATCGCAGCATTAAATTCACCTATTTTCTCGTGTGAACCTATTGGAATGGGCCCAGCCTTAGGTGTATTAGATTCAAGATTACACCTCTCATTTAATAGCTTCAACGGGAAGTCTGGCCTTTTTTTTTAATGCACTCTTTGCTGGATAATTGCCTGCAAAGTAACAAGGCACCGCTGATGCTCGGCATGGCAACGCATTACCCTGGAAGCATTGCTCAACTTCACGCTGATTAATATTTAAGCATTACCTGTACAAACAGATAAGATTCCACACATTTTTTTTACAGCAGACATTTGAATTAGCGTCAGTAATGTGTTCATTCAAGTCGAGTGCGAACCTGCCTGGACTCGAACCATCACAAATTCAGAAACATTGACACCTGCATTTCTTACATGTCACATGTAAACGTGTAAAAACGCTTATTCATGTTGCTAGATAATTGAAGGTCACCTGCCTCTCAAACCACCACGAATACAGAATCTAATCTTGAAGGTCACCTTTTTTCTAGGGTTCGTACGATAATCCATTAAGTCTGCAGAAGTAAATCTCAATATGTTTTTTTCATAAATGGATCCAGACGCTTCTACGGCACTGGAGCACGGGGATTTTTCTCACAATCTGGCACCCCAAAAGATCTTCATGGCCCATTAAGTATTAGCAAATGATTTATTAATGACAAATAAAGCCATTAGTTACAACATTAGTTGCAACTGAAAGAGGCAGAAAGTTTGAGGGAAGATTTCCAGGCTGGTGCGTTGCTCATCAGCGGCCGATCCTTCTGTTCCCGCCTGCGTCCGTCTCCACCACGGCGGGGAGCCGAGGGACAGCCACGGGACCCGGGCTTCAGTCTGCACTGTTAGCACATCCTCGTTGCTTTTACTCTGAGCCCACAAATCATCTACTGACACAAAGTACACCTTCTTCCTCCCCTCACCTGAGTCACTGATATTTTTGCACGAGGTGAAGTGGGAGTGGGCTGAAAAAACTGCAGCCGCAGAAGTGGCGATGGAGTGGAAACACTAATGAGAGGGAGAAGGAGGAAGACGCTCGAAATCCGCCGCAGGATAAAAGTCACAGAGAACGATCATCGCGGTATGTGACGCGTGCCGTGTATAGACTACATGGTACAGTAGCGCGTGCGCTCTGCGACAGGAGTGGCCAGAGGGGCACGGCTATCCTGCATGGGGGAGGTACGTCTTGTCTTGCACTCATTAAATATTAACACAGCCATCTCGCCCTCCCACTGGGGCCTGATTGAAGATGTGGGATGGCACACGGGGACAGGATAGGGTCACCTCTAACTCTGTAGTCCCAGTGTAAACCCACTGCGATTACACCCGGGCCGGAGCAGGCATGCGAACACATTACTCACGTGGGGCCCGGGCCGCGGACAAAGTCGTAGAGCGGCCGTGCAATGACACGCGATCACAACAGGGTGTACTTTGTCGATCGCCTACCCGATCGTCAAGAGAACAGATTGAGAACCTTTCCTATGCTGTTATTGCTTACGATAAATCACATGTACCCCCCCCGAGCCCAACAATGAAGTGTAAATACGTTTCAAGACTCCAGCTAAAGGAAGCGCACTATACGCTGCAACAGAATAATGGGAGCAGATTACAGGCTTGTGGACCCTTGTGGAAAGAGCAGACAATGACCTTCATTGGCCGTTCCTCTTCTTTCTCAAAGACTCTAATTAACACAAAAGGGGTCTGTAAGAGCGGGGATGGCGGGTGGGGGTCTTACCTGTCCCATAACTTGACATTTCTACAGTTGTTAGTGCAGCAGCCGGCTGATATCAAAGCTGTGACAGAAGAGAGGAGAGGAAAGAGACGGAGGATTAGACGAGTTTCAAATGCATTGTTTTGACAAAAGGAAGAGCGCCTCATTAATCTGTAATGATTTAGAGCCGACGTCTGTCTGTTTACACTGACAGAACAAGAAAAAATGACTCGTGAATAAAACATGCTGATGGAGAGCTACCAGTTCTCGTCAGGAGCGGGGGGGGGGGGGGTAATATATGTTGTAGATTTGGGGAGAAAATGATTGTTTTAGAAAATCACTGCACCACTCAAAAACCAGACTGAACCATACATGGAGAATTAGTTTGACATTTTTTGAAAATATGAGAAGATGGATACCAGTCTTATGTCTGCATTGCTAAGTAGCGAGACAAAACCCTGAGGTGATAAACTTGGATCAGCAAAAGGACAGGAAGCAGGGGGGGAAACTCATTTGGCTATGACTGTGTGGTGTGACCAACAACAAATTTGCATTCATCCGCCAATCGCTGCAGTACGTACACTGCTTACTCAGCACAAACATGCAGATTCTCTTTCCAATTGCAAGTTACATCTCATTAGAGGTAGATGGATGGTAAAAATGTATAGAGGTAAATGTTAAAGCAGCGTCAAGTCTACGGGCCAACACTTTGTGTCGCGTGGAGCGGCATTTACAACTTCTCCACATTTCCCCATCGTCCGTTTCAATCAGTGCTGCAATGGCGCAAGTGACAGCGGGCAGAGCGGCAGCAACCTTCACCGGGTGGCTACATGAGGAATAATGGTGCTGTACACACACGCGCGCGCACGCACGCACGCACACACACACACACACACACACACACACACACACACACGTGCACAACCACAGCCAGACAGATTTATCTCCACTTTAATCATCAAGTGTGTCAAATCTTCGACTAAAAGATAAAATGGAGGAAGACAAGGGGGTGGGGGGGGATTGACACACTAAACAGCTTTGTCCACTGAGAGTTCAGTCATGTGTAAGACATCACACTGAGCTTTACTGCCCTCACACACAAGACGGGCTCCTTGAGTCCATGTCGAGTCTCGACACCCTTGGCCACAGATGGCCGTGCTGCTTTATTTCTGCCTCTCTCGAAGAAATAACTTGCAAAATGGTGGTTTGAGTCCAGGACATACAGTATTTGTAGTCGCACTTCACTGGCTTTTTTGAGCACTTCTGCTCAGGACTTGGTTAGGTAAAGAAGTAGAAAATGCCTTCGCCTCAGACAGGCCTCTCTAAAAAAGAATCTAATATATACAAAATACAAAAAAATCCATCTTTTCCCCCTTTGCCCTTCAAAACAATTCCTTTATTCTCGCTCCCCTGCTTGATAGAGCTCTCCGTCTCTCTCTTTTCCCTCTTCACCGACGGCTTCCTCCCCACGAGTCCATAATCGCGTTTTCAGCACATTTCCTCTCCTTGGCACGCCGACGTCTCACATTAAAGATTCATGACGCTCGTGTGACCCACCAAGTTCTGCGAAGGATTCCCGAGGCCACCTTCACCTCCACCTGCCCCTTCTCCCTCCCTCTGTTTGCCTTCGTGGGACGGGGGGGGGGGGGACGCAAAACAGCACGGAGAGATATGAAAACTCCTTTGGAAGAGTCGGGGGGGGGGGGGGGGGTGCAGCAGTGGGCTGCTGGAGGGCATTTTCATTTGGAGGTCAGGGTGTGTGAAATGGGATTGATTTCATGGTTAAAGCAGAGCTGCGCAGACCTGTTCGAGAGCAGTAAATACACGATCGCGTGCGTCCCGCTTCCTCTGAACACACAAACACGAACCCACTGAAAGTCCACCAGATGTGTAGCCGATGGCTATTTACCCAATACATTTGGAGGCAGGACTTTTGTCTGAACACGCCCCGACGGATCGATGCAAACACCGAGTGGTCCTGCAATGATACCCCGGCCGTTTGGGAAAGGGGTTTCGGGATGATGCCAGAGGACAAAAGAAAAGGGCGTCCCGCGATCCTTATCCCGACTCTAACAATGGAGCTCTGAATTTGTGCCGGTTGTATCGAGACAAATTTCAAAATCAGGCCAATTACCCCCGCAGTACAATGTGATTAGTTCCACATGTGGTCCAGGTGAATTTCCGCAAGACACAACTGGTTAGTGGCCCTCAGCTCCTGAGAGCAAAGACTTGTCTGGCGCGTCCAGATTCATTTGCGAGCGCGCCTGAGACTTTCATCTGCTATAATAGAGAGTGATGGTTTGTGGCGGACGGACGGGTTTTTAAAAGGGAAATGGCTTTGATGGAAGATGCGTGTCGCTGAGAAAACGAGAACACTGCTAATTATTTATAGGAAGAAAGAAAAAAACACAAGTAGCCCGAGCCGAGCGCACACTTCTTATGCTCTCCACTATCGTGTGCTATCGTACTAGGATACACGAAGCGCGTGGCAGCATAGCTACTTTGTGCATATAGCCTCCATAACTAACACGCGACTACAAATTTAGCTCACCAGAGAAGAGAGACAGACTAAATATTTCTCCGTTGTTGTTTTTCTAGTCCTTATCTAGACATACGAACAGAGGTGCAATATCGGGACATCTAAGCCCGACATTGTTTGGGGCCCTCAGGTGTACAGTAAAAGGGGCCCCTGACGGTGCCTCATACAGTTCACACGTTGCTATGACAATCCTTACAGGCACAATATAGTGCACGGCTGCTGCCCCGACAAAAGAGAGCCGTGCTGTAGCCAGTGCCCACCGTGGTCTGCGTGTGAGGCGTTTATGGGACATGTGTAAATTGTGGCTGCAGGAAATAACGTGGGTTACGCTCTCCCCGTGTGAACTACATGCAATCTTTCAATGCCCGCCGGTCACACGCTGCTCCACCCACCACCTCAGGTGAATTCTCAACCCGTAGGAGACACATACAAACCTATCTCTGTCACCTTTTCACATTTTGCTCCTCACTCCTTTTGTTGAAAATACTCAGATGCGCGTGAAAGTGAATTTATGTTGCTTATATATTCATGCAAAACGACTATTTTGAGGCCAAGTGTCTTCTACAGAACGTGAGTAGTTCCAGGTGTGTTCCAGATGTTTTTCCAAGATGAACACATGTTGGAAGGACCTTGTCATCCCCCTGCTGTGTGAAGGGCGGCGTCCCCCTGCTCCTGAGCTCGCCTGGGACGTCCGGATCCCTTTCAAGCACGGTTGATATTTTTGTCTCATTGCTTTGTCATTCGTTTCAGTCGGACACCGTGGCCGCTCCGACACTCACAGGAAGTGTGACGTGAAGACAGAGCACTGCGGAAGCATCGGCCACGCTCAGACCAACAGCCGGTGGTGGGAACAATGCAGTTTGTTGTTCAACCTGTCACGCCAGGTCGCAGTCTCAGGATTCAAGCCTCGACCGCTCGAGCACAGGGGCAGTGTAAAGCTTAAATGGATTTGCTGTCTGAATGTCGGCAGTCACACACTCACAGGTCACAAGATTACAAACTGCTGTCTCGTGGTGGAGCAGTCCTGTTCACACACACACACACACACACACACACCAGCCATATGCCAAAAATCCAGAGGATCCCTCTGTAGTGAACTCGATCGATCTCGTTCTGGATTCTTACCTTGCTCTGTGACCCCCTCCAAGGACAGAAACAGAGTGAGAACACATGCAGCTCACTCGGATGGCATTTGTTGATTCAGTTACGGGCAGGGTGTTAAGACCAAAATTGGATTTAACCGGATGTGAGGGATGTGTGGAGCGGAGGGGTTGCGTTGTGGGTCAGAGAAGGAGTATATGGATAATGTGATTACTCCAATATAATGTGGGGCCTAAGCTCCCTTAAATACCACCTGTGTATATCAGAGCTCCAGTGACAGACTAAATTTGCTCACAAAGAGATGTGTGAGATTGGTTTGGGAGAAGCTACTCCCACAATGAATAAATCACTGTAACGAACAATGAACCCTTTGCCCTCCGCAAACAGACACCAATTATTAACCCTATAAAACTCATCACCATGCAGTTCATGGAAGAGATGCATGGCCATGAGGGCCGAGTAAATCAGATTTCTCTTTCTTTCTTTCTTTTTTTTGGACGAAAAACACGTTTTGCAAAATGATTCAAGGAGGCCGGGGATCCGAGCAATGGCAATAAAGCAGCCTCACACAAAATTCTGAATGACTGCTGTATAATTTGTTAAACCTAGTAATCAAGTTGTTATTGATGTGCGAATCAAGGCAGTAAACACGTGAACCTGCTCTCCTGCGGGCTGCTCGTCTCTCACTCCTCCCCGGTCGGTCGGCCCTCCCCGCACCCTCCCCGCCGCACTCCGTCTCTCAACTTACAGGATCAATGCAAGGTAATTTCACATGGCCATTCCCTCAGATCTCCTAAAAATCTGCCACATAAATAATTCACGCTGACTGGGCAGGCGAGCCTGTGGAGAAGACGCACGGTGGATCAGTGACCTTCCGTTTAGCAGTCAGTCAGACAATCAGAGCGACGGACGGACGGGCAGTCCGTCGGTCGGTCAGCGAGGACGCCTGGCAGGAAGTCCTCTCAACGTCCCTCAGGCGGCTGCAGTCAGCGCTGTTGTGTGCAACTCTGGAGCATGAGGGGAAGTTCTGAATGCATAATACAGAGCTTATGGGTGGCAAACACACACACTCACTCACTCACACTCACTCACACACACACACGCGCGCACACACACACACACACACACACATGCACACACACACCAAGAAACAATATGCAGGGTATTTGTGGAGTCAAGTCAGCGTTTGGTCAGTAGCTAACAGTGAGTCACAGAAAGGCCCGGCCTCGTGACGCCAAAGTCGATACCACTTCATGTCTGGGGAATTTCGCCTCTTTGGTCGTTTCTGCTGCAATAGATTGTATCAGCAACATGCTGATCGGCTACGCCGGTTATCAGTTGACGGTTGATCAGTTGTCAGTAGGTGGAGCAGAGATCACGGTGGCCCGTGATTCTTTTTTTCGAATATAAACGTATTTTTACTTATAAAAGTGCTCTGATATTTTCTGCAGGCCTTATATATGATACAATAGTCACTGTACTATTTTGAGATTGACAGCATGTTGGGAATGTTGCATAGCAACATATATAAACCCATACATCACACATACATCAACTAGAACCTCACTAATTACCATATTATACCTTGTTTGTTCAATGCATACACAGAGATATAAAAGCGATCATTACTTTCATACCTTGAGTTTTATTCCACTTTTAATTCCCATTCATAGTAATTACACATTAACTGCCCATTTCCCACTTTTCCCTACTCTTCATATACTCCTTCATCTTCATCATCCAAATTCAAGCCAGGAGTCCAGTTAAGCCTCAGGCTTTCAGCAAACAGCATTCACGCCTTAACTTCTTCAGAAATGGCCTTTTCTAGATGTAAATGCCTATCTGTAAAATGTTCTAGGAAGAAATTGGTCACACATACATGTTATTGGTAAAAAAATGTTAAGTTAAAATGCTCTTTTTCTGTATTTAATGGTGATAAAAACTGGCTTATCGTCTCAGAAACCCTGCCTACAGTTGCTTTAATCACACACTGATCATGCTCCCACTTGTTATCACATACGTCTATGCAGAGAATGAAAAATACACAAAAAGAGAGCTAGGCCTGCCGTCGTGCTGCCGCATTGTGACGTGTGTCTTCTGACTACTGTGTGAGCACTGTAATGAGGTGAGTGATGCAGCAGGTAGGGACAGGAATTAACTTGACGCCCTGGTATCTGGAGCGCGGCTCACTCTGAGGCTGGAGACTCACTGGAGACTGTGGACAGATGAGGCCGGGAAGCTCACCGGAGTAGAGCAGGGTAATTGGTGCCCTGTAGACTGATGAAGCCTACAAGGGCTATCTGTGTTCTTTGTTTGTGTGTGTGTGTGTGTGTGTGTGTGTGTGTGTAGGTGCGCGTGTACGGCACGTGTGCAGTTTTTTTGCTTTTCTGATCTAAAGGACATCGATACGCGTCTACATCAAAACAGAGAGCTCACTCATGCAACCGCGCGCAAACTCGTGCAAGGGGGGCCGAGGCGTCGCATTGCATTGCGAACAGTACCAGGAATTCGTATGTTTTGCAGTAATCATATTACATGCTCATTTAGCATGACGGATGGCTGCTGAAACTTTAAATCTCTGTTCCAAACTCACGTGTGCGCGCCCACATTTAAACACAAGAATGCGGAGTGGGGGGGGGGGCAAGCGCAGAACACTATAGGGAGATTTATATAAGCGGGTGCTGTCACAACATCAGCCCTTGACTCTTCTTTTGATTCTTTTGTCGTCTCACGTTCAAGCCCCCGCATCATCCCGTCACATTCTACAAGGGTCCGAATTGTCAGTCGCACTGATGTGGCACGCATTCGCCGCCGCGATTCTCAAAGGTGAATTAAATATTTAAGCAGGCGTTTGCAGGATAAACTGCATGCTGTTGTCCTATTTTAACATGTCACCACCCATCACTCCTCAGTGCTGATGAATAATGGAACAGTATGTAGGGGACTGCGGTGTGTGTGTGTGTGTGTGTGTGTGTGTGTGTGTGTGTGTGTGTGTGTGGGTGTGTGTGTGTGTGTTTGCGGCTCAGAAGGGCGGGGATGAGATGCAATATTGGTAATTTCACTAGCAGTGAATGATGTCAGACTTTCAGGCACCCCAGAGTTCTTTGCTGCCTCATTTAGCACCAAGGGTCTGCATTTAATGACTTCTCGTCTCCCCCCCCCCCCCCCCCCCCCCCCCCCCCCCCCCCCCCCCCCCCCCACAAGCCTTTCGAACATGTTTATACGTTGTCAGACTGTCCTGTCTCTATCCTCCTTAATAAGAAAAAACAAAGCCTCTTGTACTCGTCCAGTCCTTCACATCTAGATAGTAGTAGTGCCATGTATTGTGTCAGGTATTAAAATGTAAATAAAAAGAGTTGAGGCAGTTTGCACAAGTACAATGGGATGAAATATACGTTTCGTCACATAGAGCCTGAAGGATGAGTTGACATTAACGCTGGTGTGCAGTGCCTTTGGGTTTACATTGAGGAGGTGTGGCGGCAAGAATTTGCATTTTCCTGCTCTTAAAATACTACCCACGTCTCACACAGCTCTTCTCACATTAAACAAGTGAAAATAAGATGTATGGCACCGCTATACGGATTTTAAAAAACCCTACATCCCATTATTGCAACTGGAACATAATGAAATATCAATATACAGTAAAAGCTGTTTGCACCTCAAATTTAGAGAAAAGGATTTTAAAAAAGTAACATACCAGCACACAGAATTATCTCAGGTACAAGCTTTACCTGCAGCTAAAGCTCTCAGAAAGCCAGACGAGAAAAAGTTAATGAAATGTACCTTTTGCTGTAACAGTAACAGGGAAATGAGCCAGTCAGTCTGGAGCAGTGGGGTGTAATGAGATCGATTCCAACATCTCCGAGAGGAAATCGACCAACGACCAAAAAGACATCGCGGAAAGAGAACTAGTGAGAGATAAGGATATAAATATAATGGCAGCGGTGCCAATCACTTCACGTGGGTGAGATAAGCCCGTTCATCCGCAGTAATTGGAGCTGCACACGTGCCCCGCTGTCAGTCTCATCAGACGAGACATTCCATCAAATGCACATAATGCGCAATATGGGCAGGAGATAAATGTATCGCCCCAGGAAATGGATAAGTACATCCTGGGTGTTGTGAAAGGGGGGAGATAACGACGTTGTCGGCCGCAGCACTTTTGACATGTTGTGTCTACGATATGTTATCGCACTTTTCTATCCCTCTGTTAACAGATGGCGAGGCGGGGGGAAAAACCCTTCACAGTGATGGCAGCAGCAGAAGCAGCTCAGCGCCGCTGCTTGACCGCGAGATACAGACTCAGTGCAGACGGGCAAGGATTGAAAGTGAGAGTCAATCTCCTGATAACGTTTTATCATCCAATTCATCATTTATCAGAACTCGGCTGCTCATAATGTGGATTAGTTGACCAGCACAGAAACTCAATACATTCAGTTGGGATTTATAATTTTTGAGCATCTGTTTCCTTGCACTGGAAGGGGCAAAATGATTTCATGTACCAAGAGGGGAACAGGCAGAACAACTTCAAAATGGGCTCAATTTGACTGATTTTGAAAGTGACTGGCATTTATTCGGATCTGAGACCGATTTCTGAATTGATAAACACATGTACAGAACAAGGTGAATATTAGAAAGGTCCAAAACAAGGTTTGTGTCTTTTTTTTATAGTGTATACATCTGATCTGGTCAGTTTGGGTTTCTCAATTGCAATTTAGGGAGCGAACAAAAAATGGAACCCTAATTTTTGTAACTCCTCTTGTCTGCGCGGCATTGACTGGTATTCCGACAGGCGTGTCTTACGTCGGTGCGTTGTCATTTCGGCAAGTAGCCTTTTCTTTTTAATGGAGACAATGAATGAACTGGTTCATTTCGTGAATTCCATTGCCCCTGCAATATCATTATCACCGACTTCAGGTGCAGCACTCCGATGGACGTCCCCGACGCTCAAACGGAGGAGAAGAGAGCAAGCGAATTGCAATTAAATATTTTGTCTCCTCCTCCCCCTCATTTTCTACTTGTACTGTTCGATGCTGTCTCAACTTCCCGCAACTGACCTGATCCACGAAAAAAAAGTGTTTTCACATTGCAGATGATGGACCGAACCATGCCTACAGTTTGGCCCGTGGTCCGAGGCACCTTTCACACCTGTGATTTTGGGTTCGGAATAAACTGAGAAGTCGGAAGATCTGAACCAAATATGGGAGGTGCGGAAGCGTCCTTACACTCGGTTTTATTATTTCAACATACCCTGGATTTGTGAACCATGGCCACAGTGGCACCCCAACCCTATTGAAAGTTACTCAATGTGCTTTGAGTCGTACAATGGAGAGGTAACAGAAAGATATCTCATATTCACTCCTGCTATTGTCCTCTTAATGTTCCTTAGCGGACCCACTGAGCATGAACAGGGATTTGAATAACTCACGAACCTCATGCAAGTTATGACTGGGGAAAAAAATAACCTCAACATGGACGTTACTTCTTACTGTAGTCACACAGTGAAACACCTGAAAGGCGGCCAAACATCCAGCTCAATGAAAGCCCGCCTGCAGCACACCTGTCCGGCTCCGCTCTTCTCCTTCACTTCACCTGATCACCTGACACCCTCCGACTGCCGGCTCTCAGCATGCCACACGGCTACAGCTGAGGTGAACGTAACATGGCCAAATGTGGTCACCGCCGGCGACTTTGGGACCGACGGAGGTTCCCCCCGGGCCCGGTCCTGCCCCTCCAACGTGGCAGCCACTCAACTTCCAGTTAATTACCTGGCCTTGCCAGCTAATTTCCTCTCAGCTCAGTGGGCCGCTCCCCATTGGCACGGCGCAAGAGGACAAAGACTGTTCTCCGTCCCACTGGGTTGTTCGCGTGTCTACCGGATGACTGGGGCTGCTGAGGAACATTTGTCACATTCCTCCAGGGTTCGGGCTGGAGCGACGCTAGTACATGCCAGGCAGCCTCTTTCATAACTCACACAGCCACTCAGGAGCTGCCGCCGATGGTGGTGGTAGGCAGCGTTTGGGACCTTCCCTACCACAGCTAAGTGCTCAACATGTTCATATTCCGATTGAATGATTTCTTTTTTTTAAAAGACATTTCAATATTGGAGCAGACAGAATCTGTGCAGGTTCATAATATTGCAAATGTTAATCTTGGCTACATCTGCTCTGCATAATCCGTTCACTATTCTTTCCCTAATTTGTAACTTACCTGGTCAAAAGCAATGTTTGTTCTCTTGTCAGAAACATTGCACACTCCCCTTACCGTAGACATTGCTCTTTTATCGTGAAATGACCTATATGGGACCAGAAATAAGTCTGTATTGTACACAGCAAAGAGGTAATAAATGGCCTCATTCAGGAGGAGAATGATGCTGACGTGCGGCTGGAATTAAAAATGACATTGATATACACCAGAGGCGGATAAACAAAAAGCTAATCATGAATCATCCTCGGCTAATACCCGCTCTGATGGCCTATATGCCAGGGGTGTTTGGGATAATTGATCTCGAGTGTGATTACAAAATTCAAATGTCATGAAGGCATTTAAAGGTAACATTTTCCTCTTTGCCGAGCTGCGATGAAGACAGACACCTTGAGAATCGCAAATCTTTTTATCTCTGGGGGTTTTTGACCTGCTCTCATTCCTCTGCTGTCTCAGTTGCTTAAACGTAAGAGCTGATAGAAACTGGTCAAACTTCACAACACCACGCCTATTTAGAGGTAAGTAAGAATGAAGTAGTGAAAGGTAAAGCCGGGAAAGTGGCAGCACGGATGAGGCGGTAATAATACTAATCCATTTGAGTTACTGCTGCTTATTCCGCCCCCAAATCCATTCATGCCATGCAGCTGCATGCAACATTTGAGTTTCCCGATGCCGCGTACGGCTGTGCGACTTTGCAATTCGTCGAGGGGACGCGTTCCATCCGACGCCTTGGCAGAGGAGTGAGGAGGAAGAGTGGGGACAGAGGACGACGGAAAAGATGTGAAACACAGAGGAAGTAAAGTCAAAAAGAGAAGGAGGGCAAGAAAGCAGCTAATAATCCACTCAAATGCTTCCTCGACCCTCAGCTCAGCCTGGCAACAGCACATCCTCCGGCCTTTCTCCAGAAAGAGGGCTTTGTATAGTTTTCTGTCTGTCAGACAGCTGGTTGTTTACACGGGCGGCCAATTAGGATGGAAGGAGAGAGGGAGAGGAGGAGAGGAGGAGGAAGAGAGAGAAAAGAGAGAGAGAGAGAGAGAGAGCCTGGCCTTTCTAAGTGACAGTAGAAGGGGAGAACATTATCTCCGGCCAAAGCCACAGTGCTGTGTTTTGATTGGCGACAGGCGACAGGCGACAGGCGACAGGCGACAGCACTTGGAAACAACAGCCGGAGGCGCTGGATGGCCTGAACTGATGCTGCAATTATGAAGATAAACAGAATCAATGAGACAAAGCCATGGTTTTTCGCTAATTCAATCGGATATGGTGTGCTCAAGAACGGAGGAGAAGCACGCTGCCAGTGTCCCGTCGCCTCCCCCCGAGTCGGAAGAAACACCAAACGGAGTTCGACGGGAATGCGCATAAAGCTCACCAAACAATTTGCACAAAGATTCAGTCTCTGTGACAGAAGAAGCATATTTGTATAATCGACTGTTACACTAAACCCCACCCACGGACAGCGATTACCCAATCATAGCTTAGCAACTGTAAACAGGCCTGACAGGCCTGTCGGGATTCGACTTCTCCCCATGCTGAAGTGGGGAGCATCTAGAGTTAGAGCAATGCTCTGTATTTAAAGAGTTTGAGCGGTGTTGTTGTTTTTTTGTCCCTGTCCTACAGCAAATGTTTACAGCGCCATCCCGCACTTAAACACTTAACCCCTTCAGCAATTCCAGCCAAACTCAGTACCTGTGACAGTGCTACGTTTGTCAAACTCTAATTCGAATTCTCATTTGCTGGACTTTAAGGTCTTCGGCTCGCTGTGCGGTTCACGCCGCCTTGTGATTGGGAGTCTTTGTGAGTTCACACTGCACGACTGACTGGTGACAGGGGGTCGCACACAACACGATCTCTCACACGGGAAAAAAAAAAAGAAAACCCCAGACTACGCCATAGTGCTGTGTTTCGATTGGCTCTAGTTATTGCCGATTCGTCTAGACATTATGCCTTCTAAGCTGTTTTCAAACATGAACGCCGGACAACGCATATGACGAAAACGCAGCAGGGGATTGTCCGAGATCAGGCGCGTTCACAACAGCGGGATAATCTCTTGAGCATTTTCGGTGGCATCTGGGTAGAGCAAGCAGGGGGCGGGACATGGTGGCAACTCCGCCGCGGAAAGCAGTGTTCCTGTCATCAACGCGCCTCCTCGCTCGCAGTGAACCTCTCGGGATCTCCACCTGCTGCAGTCTCCCATGGGCCCACTCGGACATTCTCCGGAGATTTCACTATAGAGGGCTGCCGGGGCGAGTTCCGTAGAAATGTCCAGAGCAACATCTCCAGACATTTGTGCTCTCACGTGCGGCCCCTCCGCAGAAGTTCGGGGAAAATGTCGGCAATTCATACATGTCACGAGACATGTGGTTGGAGGAGGCGAACGAAGCGGCGATGTGGCTCCGATCTGGGCCTTCTCTCGTCATCGAGTTCCCAATTCTGTTGAAGAGTTCGCAAATCGGGCCAGTTGTGTAGTGTGAACTCGGCATTGATCGACTGGCGAGGATGCTGACTTTTTGGCCCTTGGTGATGTAGCTTTAGTCTCTGTCTTTCATCATTATTGTATATAATGACAGCAATGACGTTATTACATTGTTTTGCTTTTAATACAGAATTTTCAACCAACTCACATGGTTAGCATCGTGTGCGTGTGTGTGTGTGTGTGTGTGTGTGTGTGTGTGTGTGTGTGTTAGTAATGTTGTGAGGACTTAGATGTGTGCACACTCACATCGTGAGTCCCAACATAAATCAATACATTTTATATTTTTTCTTTTTTTGGGTTAGGGTAAGTTTCCAGGAATTAAATATAACTCACTGTATTGTCCTCTGAATTCATGGGGACATGACCACGTGTGTGTGTGTGTGTGTGTGTGTGTGTGTGTGTGTGTGTGTGTGTGTGTGTGTGTGCGTGTGTCCCATTCACTGGCATCACAAGGGCAGAGGTTCTCCCACACACTGTAGTGTCTTCTTTCCCCCCCCCCAAGCGGCCTTCCTTTCTCCTTCCAAATCATCTGAGCAGCTTAGGCTAATATGCAGAACTTGTGATTGCTAAAGCAGAAAACATGATTAGCCGTCTCCCCTTTTTGAAAAAGACCCTCTGCAGTGCAGAGATCCTATAAGTGAAACATCACCCCTCCACCACAGTGTGATGGCTCATTATCTGTCACTAAGAGGGGATCCCATGGACGGGGCAGATATTTTTGATCTGGGTCATCGCTGAGCTGAAGGTGGCATTGAATATAAGGCTCAATATCACGGTGGGCTTTACGGGCCCATTATTTGATATGGACAAGACCACATTTATTGTGTTTATTAAGTGACATGCAGTCATCTCATCTCTGATTTATGCAATTTCTACTCCCTGTATTCTCCAAGTTACACCACTAAATGATTTTCTTGATCTTGTATTGCTGAGCGATTAATTCAGTTTTTTTTTCTTCTTCTAGAAGAAGAAGAACTGAATATCTCACGTCATGCTTTAAGTTATTTTGGGGCATTCCTCTCTCCCGGCTGCACATATAACATAACACGTGTGATAAGCTTAGCAGACGCAACAGCAGATTGTATTAAAAGGTTACAGAGGTCAGGGGGTTTGTTTTGCTTTCATTTCGGATTTTGGCAGAAATTTAAATGGCCTTAGCTCCAGCACTGTCGAGTGTCACATGAACAGGAGACTTTCTCCTGAATAAAAATCCTACACCACTACACTATCCCTGGATGGGACACAAATCACACGCACACACACACACACACACACACACACACACACGCGCGCAAATACATAAAAAATGAAATAGTACTGTGCAAAGGGCTTAGAGGATAATCCAAGCAAGTGGAGTGTACTACATCGTCACAGGAATTAATTTCCCTCCTCGTCCAAATAAGGACATGGCAGTTGGGATGGGTCAGTGTGAGACACACACACGGACATTTGCACAAAGCTGTTCTCTTGACTTCTCCTGTCTCACAAGCGTCTTTCTCTGCAGCTCTCCATCTTTCTTATGACTTCTTTTCTCCATCGCCTGTACTGTATTTGAATCCATCGGCAACAGGCAGCTGGGGGTTTTTTTTGTGTCAGAAAAAAATGATTCTCGATAGTCTCATCTTGATCTAACAATTATTATTTTATATTAATATTGAGTGTGACACAAGGAGTTAGGGTCCTTGTCAGGTCAGTGGAGTCATGGTGGTGCACTGGAGACGTGTTCATGTTGGCAATGAAATAAACATTCTGACAGACACCAAAACTGCTGTCACACACACACATGGATAAAGTCTTTATGGATTGGTTAAAGGCTATTTGGTGCGTGAATTGTTGACAACAGTTATGCCACAGTTGGCAAACCACCAGGCCCGAGGGCCAGTGAGCGCCCGGTGCACTCAAAACATTTTCCAATTAAGGATTTGTGAGGCATTAATGTGCCATGGCCTTTTTACAGACATCGTATGGGTTTCAGGTTACGTCAAGATTGAAATCTCTCACAGAGCTGCACGGGCAGCTGAAAGAGAAACAAACAGACAATGATGCAAATCAAAGTTGCACATGTCTTTATAATAATCCAGCGCAATCCGTAGAGATTGCGAAAGGGCAACAGAGATCCTGTTTCCCACTAATCTCACATTTACCACAGCTATCTTAAAGGAGTACTCCAGAGATTTAGCCAGGTTTTTTTCTTTTATTTGGACCATTTTGAACTCACAACCCAAACTGTTTACTGAAAGATTAGACATAAATGAAGCAGCAGAGATATCATGACTTTTGGTCTAAAAAAATGGCTTCAGTCCCAAAACACTGCATTTCCCATAATGCAACTAAAGATGGTCTCTTCATTAGAACCGCGTTTGTCAAATTCCACAGACGCAGTTCTAACAGAGGCTTGCTGTTGAAAGTCTAGAAAAAAAATCTCCAAACTCAAGCTGAGATAACCCTGACGACATCGCTATGACATCATCAGGGTTAATCTCGCTGACATTATGAAAGTGCTTTCACAGTCTCAGTAGTGCTCCCTGTAATTAATAAACTCATCTTCATGTGTAAAATCAGTGCACTTGCCTGTTTAAGGTCATCTTAGGTTGCGTTCACACCACACCTGAAGCAGAGTTTTGAGAGATTTATGAGATTACATATAAAGTCAATGCCAAGAAATGTGCGTCTACTCGCGGCAGGTGGTGCGAATGAAGAATGAAGCGATGGCACGTCATTCGCTTCACTAAATGGCTCCCTCTGAAACCCGTAATTCAAGTCTTCCCTTTTTGTCTATTGTCTATTTAAATTGCAGACACGTGAACCTACATAATCGATAGGCATAAATGACTGACCGTCCATTACTGTAAATATAGCAACAACTCTCCAATATACCGTGGAGTAACTGAAATCCTTCCTGTAAGCGTCCGTGTACACTGTTTCTGTTTCTCTTGTAATTTCGGCCTCATGTTGTGAAGTCAGGCTGATATTTCACCTTGAGGAATTTGTCCTTTAGCTTCACCCGGCTCTGTGCCACTCAGCACTTTCTCCCCCAGAAATCATTATCAGCCACGGTGGGGTATTTAAGCAGAAGCCAAGTTGGTACTTTGATATTCCTCCTTGTCTCGGACAACCTCAAGTCCCACTGATCTCATTGAGACGGGCAGGGCTGCAGCAATTCATTGTCTACTATAAAACGTGCGTGCGTGCGTGCGTGCGTACGTGTGTATACATATATAGGTATAGGTGTGCGCCAACAGTTGTAATGTAACACCACAAGCTGAAATCTGGATCGTTTGAACTCGGATACAGAACACGAGAGCAGGAAATACATATTTCTGAGCCCCTTGTTTTTTTCTCTCCCTCTCTCGTCCACTGAGCCAACCCACATTCCTCTGAGATGCTGAGAAAATCAATAATGCTGTACATTTGACAGCAGTCGGAATAAGACGTAGTATTATTTTGGACTCAATCAAAAAAAGAAGAAGAAGACAGCAGTGAATTTCTGGTTAATTTTTCCTGAGGAAAAAAAGTCTCTACGAGAGAAAACATTTTGTGTGAACTTTTTGTGCTCGGGATTATCACATGCACCCACACAGGAAACACACTCACACACACACACACACACACACTCAGACACCTACCATTCATGCCGTTGTAGATACTTCGATGATGCGGCGACAGCTCGTCTCCAGCTGGCCTCCTCTGCCCATCTCGCACAGGGCTGCCAAACTTCACGTGGTCCGGGCTCATACTGTACTGGTGCCTGTGGGTTTCGGGGCTGCCCCCCGGGACCACGCAGCCCTTTTCGTGATGCTCACTGGTCCCTAAATGTGCCTGTCGGAGCTCGGGGCTCCCGCAGCCTGTGCTGCTGATGCTGCTCCTGTGGTGCCTCTGAAAGAGCTCCCCGCTGCCCCCCTGACCCAGGAAGTGCTGCCTCTGGCCCAGGAGGAGATCGGAGCTGTGGTGCTTGGGGTGCTGCTCAGGACTGCGTCGCCCCACGTTCCTCCCGTATTTCTCCGGGCTGAGGCCCCGCATGGCCCGACTGTGGTCAGGCACAGATATGGAGCCGCAGCGGGGTCGGCTGAGCTGGGGCAGGGTGTACGGATACTCAAGGCTTGTACTCCGGTGGCGCCCAGCTGGGTGGTCGGGACTGGACATTTCCCTGTCACCTCCTCCTATTCCACTAATGCTGCTACACCTGGGTTTATGCACGAGCTCAGGGCTCCTTTTTTCCCCAGCGCTGCCAACCCCACCAACTCCCACAGCCAGGTGAGGCTGCTTGTGATGAGGGTGATCTGAGCTGTCAGCGCTCCCAGCACTGGAGGTGCTGCTCCCGTCCCCCACATCCCTCATCAGGAGCCCCTGCCCAGGCACCAGCAGCAAACTATTCTGGCTGTCTATGGAGTTGCGGCACCCTCCCATCCCCACTCCGCTTCCACTTCCTCCACCGCCCCCTCCTCCGCCCGCCACTCCCTTCTCCTCGTCCAGCAGCAGACACAGCTCCTTCAGCTCCAGGTTCTCGCGGATGACCTCCTCCTGTCGAAGCTCCAGCTCCTTGAGCTTCTGCAGGTAGAGGGTCACCTCTTTGCGCATGATGCTGGCGCTGTATCGTCCCAGGCGCTGCCACTCCCTGGAGACGCGCTTTCCCTTCTGACGGTCATCGTCCAGAAAGCAGCACAAGTCGCGCAGCTCGCGGTTGTCCTCCTGCAGCTTCTGGTTAATGTCCTACGAGGAGGAGGGAGGCAAAACACAAGAGGAAGAGAGAGATGAGTTTAACTGCATCAGGGAGCATCATAAATTCAGACAATGCTAATCAGCACAGAACACAAATGTGTTGTCCTTTGGTATAAAAACAAAATACTTTTTCCTTAATGAATTTGCATTCCAAAGTAAACCGCTGCAGCCACTGTCCCATTTCAATCCACTTCGCTGCTCTTTTAGATATCAGTCAAACGCTGTGTGCAATCATAATGAAATGAAATCCTAATCCGCTCTGTCTTTCCCATAGAAGCGTTGTGTACCGTTCAATGTAGAGTACATAATGTGGATTAGAATGCTCTGCAGGAGACAGAGAGACCACACACAGAAATAGGACTGGGTTAGGGCAGAGAAATCATACGCCGTGAGCATTTACTTAAACATAACTTCTTCGGCTCCCTCTCCCCCCTTCTCTGTCATCCTGTAAGGATTTAACTCTCCCCCGTCCTCCCTTTCCATCTCTCTCTCTCTCTCTCTCTCTCCCTTTCTTACCCTCCGGCCCTTTCTGTGTAATTAGGCAGCTTGGATGGGCGGAGAGGTGACAAGGTCTCCATGAAAAGGCGAACGATCCCCATGTGCTTCATCTGAGGCCATACCTCAGGCTTTATCTCAGCTGTAAACATTGTGGACACTGTGCCATCTTCTTCTTATTAGTGGTGCAGAAAAACGAAAAGCGGTGGGTAAAGGTTGCTGAAAAGGAAGAATTGTTCTGCAAACACGTATACTCTCAAAGCGAATGCCACGTTGTTCTCAAAGGGCAAATCCTCCTGCACATGTTGCAGATTTATTTGCAGGATCTCTTTGAGGAATGTGAGGTGTGCGAAGAAGACGAAGAAGAGAGAGGAGGTCTGGACGCCAGATCTGAGCGCTGGCATGTGAACAGAGCTGTAGATTTACAAAAAGGGATGTGCCCTCCTTTGCAGTATTAGGAGGATTGTGATCTCTACCTCACTGGCCTGCTGTGCATTTACTTGCCCTGTTGTTTCATAAGCTGATTTGCAGAGATATGGGCAACATTTTGCCATCACTTTTTGGTCACAAGTATCCTTACAATTGATTTTTAAAAGCACGAATGTGCAAAAGTTAAATGAAGGTTAAGGATGAATAGAATCCACATCAGATGCTCATATGGGCCTACACACAACGACACGATGAACTTCAATGACACCACCTGGTGCCGATGCTCTCTCCCTCTCCCTACTTGAACATGCCTCCTGCTCTCAGGTGCGCTCCAAAACCTATGAGCTCATCCCTCGCCGGCGTGCGCGCCCCTCCCTCACCTTCAGCCCCCGGATCTCGTTCAGGTGCAGCTGGAGACTGCGATTGACCTCCCGGATGAGATTGCCGTGGTCCAGGATCACGCTCATCTTGTCGGCCTCGGAGCGCCGCAGCCGCCGCACCAGGTCCTCCCTGGGCCACTGGAGCAGCTCCTCGTCGGCGAGGGCGGAGATGTCCTCCGCCGGACTCTCCGTCTTCGCTATCGACAGCTGAAGCTGTGGCTGTGGCGGCGGGGTCGCCTTCTCCATTGGCGCGGCTCCTCCGGCACCGACAAAGGGCAGAAAATACTCGGAGGCTCGTCGGCGACCTCTGCTCGCATCCGCTTCCCAGTTCGACTTTTACGCACGAAAAAATAAAATAAAACGGTTACCGTTTGGAAATCAGTCGCATAGTTTGGCCTTTTTTTTGTCTTTCTTTCTTTCTTTTTTTTTTTCGGCCGTGGCTCCCGAGACTTCCACTCTCTCCTGTAAGAGCAACAGCTGACGATGCCGGCTGAAGCAGCGCGCGGGCGGGGGGGAGATTCTCTGCCGTCTATCACTGCAACATCGTCGCAGCCGATGATGGAGTCTGTGCAGCAACACTTGCAGTGTGAGTTTTTAAGCCTCGGTCTGGCATCTGAGATCACTCCCGGTGGGAAGTGATGGGGAGCTCCGCGGACAGACACCTGCCGACTGCAGGTTCGGCGCACTGCGAGGGAGAGAGAGAGAGAGAGAGAGCGAGAGAGAGAGAGAGGAGCGAGCCGGCTGCCCAGCCCCGCAGAGAGAGAGAGAGAGAGGAGGAGGAGGAGGAGAACCACCACCACCCCCCCCCCCCCCCCCCTCTCTCCTCCCTCTCTCTCTCCCCCCAGAGGTTTTGTGCCTGCCCAAAAAATACACCTTGGCGACAGCGCCCCCCAGTGTTCACAAGTGATCCAAACAGAAATGCGGATTCACTTTTAATTGAGGTGGGAGTCCCGGATGTTCCACAGGCGTTTTGCTGGAGGTGTGTCTTGATGTGTGTTGCATGCAAAACGTTCTGTCACGTTCTGCCCATTAAATACAAGCATAGAACGCAAGCAACAGGCTGTTGCTGTTTCGTTTTGTTTTTCATTGTTTGAAGGAAAGTAACATGCCAGTTTTTCATGCTCCCTGTCGTCCTGCTCTACTACTTCCTCTTAGTTTACCCATTCAATGTAACTTATATCTCAACTGGGCTAACGTCCATGCTTTTTAAAGGTGCATTGCAGTGTCGCATTGCAAAGTGAAACAGTCGACTGAGTGTACTTAATCATCAATTATTTAATTTTCGGTCACTTGAACATGGGCTTTTTAAAGTATGCAGAAGTATCAGTCAAGTGGTTGCAACGCAGACATACATTTGTCAAAGGCCCCTATATGAACCAGTTTAACTCAAACACCTTGGATACAGTCAGATGGAGCAACAGGGCCCATGTGACCTTGAGATTGTATATATATATATATATATATATATATATATATATATATATATATATATATATATATATATATATATATATATATATATATATATATACACAACATAGAGCAGTGTGGATGATCAGCTGATCCTGATCTCAATAGGGGGTTCGTTAATGGAGGCAGGATTACTAATTGGTAAAGCATGGCTGCAAGTAAAGATTGAGGTATCCAAATATTATATTACAGTACCGTTATCGTCTACATGCATCATATTCTACATCATGATGACACAAATTGTATGTAAAAACAGAATTATGATGGTCTAATTGCTCTGACGTTTGATTATCAATTATTGAGATTAAAAACATTACAGCTAAACCCTTTATTATTTGATTATTTGCCATACAGAAAAGAGGCATCTGACAGCAAATTTAAAACAAGTTATTAATGATTACAATAAAGTAAATTTAAGTCTGACACAATAACTGCCATATTTCCAGTATGTAGTGAATTAGAAATATCCAGATGAATTAGCCCGGGATTTTGACGTAGTCTACAGTGACTATATTTACCCTGCTTCACTTTATATCAACAGTCAAAAGACATAAAATAAACAGGCGTTCGTCACATATCTTCACACTCCTACGCGTTGGGAGAACTTGAGATGAGCAAAAATGACAAGTCAATAATGAAAACTGCATTTCCCATGGTGCCCCTCGTCCTGCGTGCGGAAGCGTGCGTGGAGACGCCGGGGAAGGGCGAGCCAATGGGAGACGAGTGAACTTGGAGTAACACGTCAGTGTAGTAAAGTGCAGACGCCGGCTGATAGGGTGTGATTCCCCCCTCACCGTCCGTCCGCCCTCCTGTGCCACTCAACCATCCGTCGGCGTTTCGCCTCCAAATGCTCTAGCTCGTTTCGAACACAGCGTCCCCCCCAACCCGTCGTTCGTGTCTACACCCGAGGCAAACCTCACATCAGAAGGTAAGCGCTCGACTCGACGTTCGCTCGTGAGGAGGCCGCCGGGGTTTTTCCGCCGTCGTTCGCGGAGGGACAGGAAGTGAGCTAATGCTACATTCCGTTAGCTAGCGCGCCGGCAGCCGTGCGGCGTCGCGTTTTAGCCTCGAGATGGGGTTTCCGGGGGCGACAGGGGCGAACAGAGACAACCGGCGACGCTCGTTGACAAGGCGGCGCGTTGGTACCGTGTTTGCCGGCGAAAATGATCGAATCAAACGGAACTCATTTCAGAGTAGAGACGCTGTCGAGGACGGGCGCCGAGAGAGCGCCACTGCCCGGCTCATCGTTATCAGCGATGATACGTGGCCTGTCGCCTGTGTCCGTGGCCCCGGTGTGGGACAGCGTGTGTTGTGGCGTGGCAGCAATCGCTTGGGGGTGTCGGACCGGGCAACATGTGGGAGTGTAGACAGAGGAGGGATGCGGAGTCCAGGTTTCAGAGTTTAGACTGTTGGAGGTCAGCTGCATGACAAATGCAAAGTCCATCACAGTTTCTGTATACGTGTGTGTGTGTGTGTGTGTGTGTGTGTGTGTGTGTGTGTTTTCAACTGCAGCCGATCCCTGACCCGATAGGATTTAAGATCGAGGGGTCCTCCAGAAATTGTGCTCGTCTTTCCGGTTGGCGGTCTCTGTGTCTGATCTAATTCAAAAGATGGGATTCTGAGAGGATTTACTACCTCCAGATCACAGGAGTGTGTGTGTGCGTGCGTGCGTGTGTGTGCGTGCGTTTGTGTGTGTGTGTGTGCCATTGATCCCTTGATCATTGCATCAACAGGGCTTGTGTGATAGGATTTCATTTAAGGATCATCAAGAATTCAGCCGGCGCAACGCATGACAGTTACCCACTGATCAACAAGCATGTGGTCGACAAAGAAGGGCATAAACAACACACATCTAGCAAGTAGAATGCCCACAGCTGTGGCGAGCAGAATACGGTATCACAACTCTATTGAAATACTGTTACAGGCTGTGTGTGCATAGAGGCCTCATTTCAAAATACTTTTACGAGAACCCTGTGAAAGGGGGGAGTCCATTTCCTACACGAAATGCAATAACGTCACCCCCACACCCCTTCGTTTCGTCCAGTCAAAGGTCACGTCACGTAAGAAAAGACTGGCTATACGTCAACAAGCAATCCTTTTTATTTTCCATTCGGCCTCTGAAAGTGGAGGTGAAGTGTTCAGATAGCTTTTGCTGTCCGACCATCGCCCCACAACCCAAAGATATGTAGTCTGCTGATGTAAAACGAAGAGAAGTAGCAATGTCATTTTTATTTTTGATTGGAGAATTGCATGTGATTACTCGGTTGGCACAATGTTTACTGATTACTGTCGACGGACCAATCATGTTGGCTCTGATTCCATGCTGGGGTCAACAAAGTCAAATTACAGTTTCAATAATTTTCCCTGGCACGTGTGGTTTCTAGCTTCTGAAGAAAAAAAATCCCTTTGCTTTTCTCACAGACCAGGAAACTGTCACGTGCAATGTCTAAATTAACAGAAAATTCATCACAAACTCCTTTGAGAAACTGAAAACTATACCAGATATTGTTATAGTAACGGCTTCTAAATTGTGAGAGGTTGCTGCCTTTTCTCCGTGTTAAGTGATAGTAAATTCAATTTCTTTGGACTGTGAACTGCTTATCAGACCAGTGTCGCTCTGGGAGATTGTAAAATGTCCCTCACAATTAGTACATTTTCTTCCATTATTACAGACTGAACAACTTAGGAGAAACTTGTAGATTACTAGATCGTTTCAAATAATCAGTAGTTGTCTGGCCTACTGTAGTTTAGAGCTTATTTAACACTGCATCATATGCCTAACTGCTGACAAAAGCAGGATTAGTTTTTTTTTAATCTGTAATTTATCTGAAATGCTGTTGTAGCGACTCCTCTGATAATGGTGAGAAAGAAGGACAGAATTCTTTTGCTACAACAGGATCCCTGCTGACGTTTTGCTAAAGGCGTCATTGATGTTTCACACACGCCAGCAAAGGTGAAGCCTATAAATACTCCTGGGATTCCTCTGCATTGTTGCCTCGTCAGAACTCGCTAGTCAGGTTTCCCAATGACACATTTGTGCGTCATGCTTTCGAACATCTGTGTCTTAATTTAGCAGAGGGGAGAGAGGAGTACCTGTATAAAGAGCAGGTGTAGCCAGTGTGAGCAGCAGTAAGCATTATCACACAGAAGCAGGTACAAGTTTAGAACACCGCTTGTCACCGGCACTGCATCTAGTGTTTCCACCGGGCTAACAACTTGATCTGTCCTGTATTGGGCTCTTTCTACACTGAAGCGTGGTGATGGCGACCTACCAGGAATTCATCCAGCAGAATGAGGACAGGGACGGCGTGAGATTCAGCTGGAACCTCTGGCCCTCCAGCCGCCTGGAAGCTACCAGGCTGGTGGCCCCGGTCTCCTGCCTCTTCACACCGCTCAAGGAGAGGCCTGACCTGCCACCGGTCCAATACGAACCAGTTCTGTGCAGCCGGGCCAACTGCAAGGCCGTGCTTAACCCACTGTGGTGAGTGAAACGACAAGAAAAACATGCTCACAGATGTAGCTTTGTATGTTGGAAGGTTTTTTTTGCCAGCTGCATAACACCATGAAACAGCTATTATTTGTACTTGTGGTATTATTTTCCTTTTTTATTTCTAACCGTCTATTTGAATTTGGTGTTTGAATAATTTTTAGCACATCAGCGTTTCCAAATGCTGATGTATTATAAGTACTGGGTGTGTTGTATAAGAACCCAGTAAACACAACTGTCACTTGGATTCAAACCCTCAATTGTTTTGATCTCTCTTTTCACAGTCAAGTGGACTTCAGAGCAAAAATATGGGCGTGCAATTTCTGCTTTCAGAGGAACCCAGTAAGTACTGACGTCCACAGCATGCTTATATATTTATATAAGCCTGAATAACTCAATGTGGAAAAGTTGCATTCCTTTAATAGGTTGTTGAAAATAGTTTTCTCCTTTGTCTCTGCAGTTCCCTCCCTCTTACGCAGGCATATCAGAAGTGAACCAGCCGGCTGAACTCATGCCTCAGTTTTCCACCATTGAGTACATAGTACAGGTAAATACTACTTACATGTCTGCACTCTGACCTCATGCCTGGAGATTGCAAGTTTTACTGTGCAAAGGTGAATGTTCGGTTGGCCTGCCCAAACCTAGAGGAAACACTGTATATTCAGCAAACATAGAAAAATAGAATTCATCCTCTTCTCAATTTTTCTTATCTTTTTTTTTTCCAGACAAAAATAAAAGAATGAAATGAATTGTTAATGTTGCCTATCTGAATCACCAGTGTGTGACTTCCCCGCCCTGCCTCTTAACAGCGCGGACCCCCAGCTCCCCTGATATTCCTGTATGTGGTGGACACGTGTTTGGAAGAGGAGGACCTTCAGGCCCTCAAGGAGTCCTTGCAGATGTCCCTCAGCCTGCTGCCACCCAACGCCCTGGTGGGCCTCATCACATTCGGACGCATGGTCCAGGTTCATGAGCTCAGCTGCGAGGGGATCGCCAAGAGCTATGTGTTCAGGGGCACCAAGGACCTGTCCGCCAAACAGATCCAGGTGGGCTGGGCACAAAGGCATAAGGAATCAGAGGAATATGAAAAATATCAGCGTTGGGGTTATCTGGTCCCAAGTTTTGAAATTTGAAGCTGAAATGAAAACTCTCTGTTCAACCTAACGTGTCTGTGCGCTTCTTCATGTGTGTTTCAGGAGATGCTAGGTTTAATGAAGCCGGCAGCGGCAGGAAACCAAGGCCGACCTGCGGCTCCTCAGGATGCTGCGGCATCTTGCAGGTATGGGGAGCACTAAGATAGATAGATAGATAGATAGATAGATAGATAGATAGATAGATAAATACTTTATTCATTCCAAGCTGGGAAATTCTGGTAACACTTCTCATGTGTCTTTGTCACTAAACTGTAGTCATTAATTTCATCGGCTAACGTCTGTTTGTGTTTTCTCATATCCAGGTTCCTTCAGCCCGTGCACCGAGTGGATATGAATCTGACGGACTTGCTGGGTGAGCTTCAGAGAGATCCCTGGCCCGTCCCTCAGGGCAAACGTCCCCTCCGCTCCACTGGGGTCGCTCTGACTGTTGCTGTCGGCCTCCTCGAGGTACAATGCTCCTACATACAGAAAAACAAATGATGTAATATACATGTAGTGGATGTAGATTATGTTGTACTTTTCATGTGTGATTTAATACAAGTTAACAGGCACATCTTGCACAAATGCTATTGATACAAAGGAAATAGCAGCCAGTCATTGAGGTGCTTCTCAGTAACGTTACCTCTAGCCTCTTCAAGACAACACGTGTCACCGTTCATAAACATACAAGCGCTCAAACACACCGCACGATTAATATCTGCCGCAGGAGCAGTACGTTTACTTTGTCAGTTCAAAAGCTGGTTTTTGTTTGCCTTCTGTCTTTTCCCTCCACCATCATTATCCTCTTGTCTCCAACTGCTAATCTTCGTGGTTATATAACCGCCAGTGCAACAGATCGTTCCCCCGCTGTACTCTCCTTCCACAGATAGGACGAGGCCCTGATTAGAATAAATTTGGCTCCGGATTCTCTGATTTGTCAAGGGGCATTTGACTTGGTACACGGGTCTTTTACACATAAGGCAGAACCGCACAAAACAGATGGTTACCCACCATCAGCTGGCTTATGTGTTTAAGTGTTCTCTGTGATGAGTTGACTTTGTTCCTTTACAAATGAATCAGTGTTTACTTAAACTTGCTATCAAATATTACATTATATTAAAGGCCCATTTGAGCAGCTTTGTGGAGGCTTGGCCTAGTTGCATAGTCATTGTGTCTTGTCCCACTTTATTGGACTATGGACTTTGTTGTAAGGGTTGGCTGTCAGTTTTGCCCTTTGCTGAAACTTTATCCATACACGACATTCTGCTCAGCTGCAGTTCAGCTTTACTAGCTCACTTTAAAAGCTGGCATTGTTGAGATGAAAAATAAATAGATTTCTGTTGTATGGTTAGGTTTTGTTTATGGATGCGACACTTACTCGGTGTTCAAACACACATTTTTTTGTGCTTCCCTTGAAAATGTTCCATTATCGATTACTGAGGCTGAATTTGTACATGTGATCTTAAGTCATTTCATACAGTTCTCTTAAACAACACCCCTCAGTGGTTGATAAGTGCTCATTATCTTCAGCCTAAAAACATGGATTCAGCACAATTGTTATAGGACAGAACTCATTGATGGATGATTCTTACCAATGAAAGCACCAGTTTTTTAGCAGTAAAGATGTGAAACATTGGATCATTGGAGTTAGTATCCATATCAGGTGCATACAGTATATTTTAGTTGGCAGTTAGTCACAGTATAACTGCTTTGTGTAATTTCAGAACAGGTACAGTTGTGCATCCCCTTAACTGAAACCAATTTCCATTTCCTTCCGCTCACCCACAGGGTACGTTCCCCAACACAGGGGCTCGTGTGATGCTGTTTATCGGCGGGCCCCCCACCCAGGGCCCAGGCATGGTGGTGGGCGACGAGCTGAAAACCCCCATCCGCTCCTGGCACGACATTCAGAAGGACAACGCCCGTCACCTGAAGAAAGCCACCAAGGTGAAAAATCGTGTGCCTGGGTTTCCTGTTGTTATCACAAAGTCTTTTTCCCACCGAATATCCACCTGACATTAAGTTGTTTCATACCTTGTGTCACACAGTATTACGAAGCCCTGGCCAACCGCTCTGCAGTCAACGGCCACAACATCGACATCTATGCTTGTGCCCTGGACCAGACTGGACTGCTGGAGATGAAGTGTTTATCTAATCTCACTGGGTGCGTCACCCGTTACCGCTTAATTGGTCGAGGGTGTGCAATTGTTTGTGTGTGTTGCTAAGTGTCATTTGGCTTTCTAATCGCCTGCTGTGCTTTGTCATCAGGGGCCACATTGTGATGGGAGACTCCTTCAACACTTCCCTGTTCAAGCAGACCTTCCAGAGAGTCTTCAGTAAAGACTACAACGGAGACTTCCGCATGGCCTTTGGAGGCGTCCTGGAAGTCAAGGTAAAGAAGCAGTTTAAGTCATCACTCACGGTAGTTGAGCTTTTGAGGTGATGCTGTTGTAGCCGTTGAATTCATTGTCTTGTCCTTTTTTTTGTTTTTTCAGACGTCCAGGGAGCTGAAGGTTTGCGGGACCATTGGGCCGTGTGTTTCACTCAACTCCAAAGGTTCCTGCGTTTCAGAGAATGTGAGTCACTGCCTCTGATAAAAACGGAGACATTCAGAGTCTTTGTGCTGACACTTGGTAATCTGATCACAATACGTTCTCTGTTCTGTGTAGGAGATGGGCATCGGTGGCACGAGCCAGTGGAAAGTGTGCAGTCTCACCCCTTCCACCACTTTGGGCATTTATTTTGAAGTGGTGAATCAGGTAAAGGCTTTAACCTTAACTTTTGAGTTGACGGGATTACAGTAGGCTGATGAAAGTACAGTCACTAATCACATTAAACGAGTGAATAATTGTGATAAAAGCTTTGTGGATTTAAACCACTTTGTTTGGCTCATACAATAGATGAATGATTGTCAACTGTATTTCTTACTTTCTCCACTGTTTTGTGTGTTTGTGTTTAGCACAACGCACCAGTCCCCCAGGGTGGCCGAGGGGCAGTCCAGTTTGTAACCCAGTACCAGCACTCCAACACCCAGAAAAGGATACGGGTCACCACCATTGCTAGGAAGTAAGACTCTAGTTTTATTAGGGTATAGATAGTATTAAGCAATTTATGACAGGCAAGACTGTACCTAAAACATACTTTGTCAAACTGGCATTTTATTATGAGTAGTAGTAGTAGAGCCCGACCGATACAGGTTTTATATCGATATTAGGGAGTACAAGATTTTCGATAGCGATGCATTGGCTGATATATACTGTCAATGATTCCTAAGATGTCGTTATCAAACCTTTATGACAAAGAAATGTCATTGCGTCTTAATATTTTAGATTTGCCATAAACTTCAAATCATAAAAATATATAAAAATATATAACTTTGTTGACTTTATATGACACCTAAAAAGATATACTAACTCTATTTTAAGATGTGCATCATCTGTTAGTGTAACAATGAAGCTCAAGTCAAGAAAGTGACATCTAGAATCAATATTGGCCTCGTCCAAAAGTATGTTTACATTCCTGTTTGACGACACCTGTGTGCATGTGCGTCATTCACACTACACTCATGCTCACCTGCCTCTGCCTCCCTCCCTTCCTTCCTTCCGCCCTTCCTCTCTCTCTCTCTCTCTCTCTCTCTCCATCTCTCTCTCTCTCTCTCTTTCTCCTGTTCTTCTGTCCCTACCCTAGCTGGGCAGATGCACAGTCCCAGATTCAGCACATCGAGTCGTCGTTCGACCAGGAAGCGGCCGCCGTGCTCATGGCTCGTCTGGGCGTCTTCAGAGCCGAGTCGGAGGAGGGGCCGGACGTCCTGCGTTGGCTCGACAGGCAGCTCATCCGCCTGGTGAGTGACACTCCCACACGCAGTCTACTCCTTCATCGCTTTGTGATGAGCAGTGCATAGTTTGCATTGTTAGAATTGTGCGATATAAATAGTTGTTCTGTTGTGTTATTGCTGTGTGGTGTGCCAGGTTATGTAATGCGTATTTAATAATGCATCTGGTCTGTTCAGTGTATAAACAATGCTTTGTCTCCCTTTTGGTTGCAGTGTCAAAAGTTCGGCCAGTTCAATAAAGACGATCCTTCATCCTTCAAACTGTCAGAGTCTCTGTCCCTCTACCCCCAGGTAAACCTGCCTCCCAGTGGAAAAGACATTACCACTTATCAATCCGATTTAAATGTGTCTTAATACACTGTAATCATAACACAGTCCCCACATTTTAATTGATTTGCATTATTAAAAAAATAATTAAAAAAAAACTCATGTTCATGTTGATAACTTTGCTCTTATCCCTCTCTCATCCTCCCACAGTTTATGTTCCACCTGCGGCGGTCGCCCTTCCTGCAGGTGTTCAACAACAGCCCAGATGAGTCGTCTTACTACAGGCACCACTTTGTCAGGCAGGACCTCACCCAGTCCCTGATCATGATCCAGCCCATCCTCTACTCATACTCCTTCCACGGACCACCAGAGGTCAGCCTCACACCCTCCACACCATTTTTTTAATCTGCGTTGCTCTCCTTTCCTAGAAGCTTCCTCTCAATATCTCCACATGAATTAGTTTTTGGTGCTTGGATTTTTCTAAACTGTTTTCTGGATGTGTTTTTCCTCCACAGCCTGTGCTCTTGGACAGCAGCAGTATCCTGCCTGATCGAATCCTACTGATGGACACTTTCTTCCAGCTTGTTATCTACCACGGAGAGGTGAGACGGCAGACCCCTGACTACAAATGCGTGCATTTGTTTAGATTTCAGCAGTCGTTCTTAATTGCTGTACCTTCCTCTTCATTTTTAGACCATAGCCCAGTGGCGAAAGGCGGGCTACCAGGAGATGGCCGAGTATGAGAACTTCAAACAGCTGCTGCAGGCTCCTCTGGATGACGCGCAGGAGATCCTGCAGACGCGGTTCCCCATGCCGCGCTACATCGACACAGAGCACGGAGGCTCGCAGGCTCGCTTCCTGCTCTCCAAGGTCAACCCATCACAGACCCACAACAACCTCTACGCCTGGGGACAGGTACAGTACAGCTACATCTCACTGTTTTTATATAGCGCTCTGTCTTTAAGAGGTAGTATTCTTCACCCAAAGAGATAATGGCATATGAATTATGAATGTATTTGTGTTCACTAAATGCAAGACTGCATTAAATATGTAAAGGGTCAACATTTCCTCCGGATTATCTGAATATAATCAGGTTATCATCGTACCACTTCAGTGGTCTGAGAATATGTATATATATGTATATATATATATATATATTCATCTTCAATGCCTTGTTTTTATGGTGAAGCAGTACTGTTCGACAGTGTTATTGTAATAGCACCAGCCATAGCCCTACTGAGAACCTGGAAGATTTAAAGTCAAACTGTCAGCAAACACAGGTCTTGGATTAGCTAACCTTTGACTCTAAATGGGGAAGATTGGAAAAAAAAAAGACAAAAGCATTATTTTCTTATCGGCTGAGTCGAGGAAGAGTTGAACCATATCCTTCTCTGCAGACACATCTCTGACAGTCTTAAAGTGAGATTATTAAGAGGTTTTACATGAGCAAACCTTAGCAATAATAACCATGTTAGTGATGATAGGATGTTTGTGAAGTGAGTAAATCGTTCAACAACGTTGCTGGTTTTTTTTGCACCCACAGGAGACCGGAGCCCCAATCCTCACTGACGACGTCAGCTTGCAGGTCTTCATGGACCACTTGAAAAAGCTGGCTGTTTCCAGCTCTGCATAGGCGTCTCTGTTCCACCACGAAGAAACAGGAGTGGTACGACATTCCTCTTCTGATATTGGGATCCATCAACATTTCCCCTGTTTTTTGTAAAAGGAGCCAAACCCAGAGTCTGTTGTGTGTGTGTGTGTGTGTGTGTGTGTGTTTGTTTGACTTTTTACAGTGTACTTTCTTGAGTCATGTAACATTTCCATGATGCAGAAGGGACAGAAGAAGGTAGAAGATAGCACATTCCTCATAAGAAAAACTTCGACTCGTTTCCTTAAACGTGTTATTTATAAGAGACGGCTCCAACGCTCCCGCACCAAGCTGTCATAACGAAAGCAATATCAAAGTCTTTCTATTTTATATTTGATATCACCTCTGACATGCAGAATGATTGGAACAATTTTTATGTTTTCTTTTTGTTTGTTTGTCCTCAAACGTGTATCTGCTGCATCAGACTTGGCTGAAGGTGCTGTTGAATAAGACGCTTATACGTGTTTGCTTTGTCTATAGCTAAAGATGACATCTTTTCTCATTAATAAATTATAATGGTACCTTTTAATGCTGGATGAGAAGTGTTCACACACACACACAGAGCGTATCGGTCTACGCACTGACGGCTTGTTAATCACTGCTGCGACGAAGAAAAAAATCCTCATGTCTTATACCTTGAATGTTTAACGAGAAAAAGACCCTGTGAGTAATGAGTGTCGCTGTTCTGAGACATGGAAGTCAATCATGTTGGCTGAATGGAGACCGACTCTGCTTTCAATGACGAACACTTGACATTTATTTTTAGATCTGTAGTTTAGTCCCCTCACCATCTGGATGACTGCTGCCCAAGTGTCTTTGTAATCAAACTTTAATATGCTGTAGGACTGTATTAATAAGACAGTTGTCTGATTGAAATCCTGTCTGGATTCCTAATGCTATCCACATAAAGAAAACTGAAAACACCTTCTGTCTGTGTCGTCTGACCTCACGTGTCCCATTAACACTACATTTGATTTTATGTACATTTGGATCCATCCGTTTTTGCTAAAACGAAATAAGTGGGATTCCCACATGGAAGTCAGAGTTTACCGGCGATGCTCACTTGAGCCACCAGGCAGAAGGGCCCTAGTCTCACTGTCTCGTGTGGCAGGTTCAAATGATTTTCGTGCCAGTGTGTGCGAGACGGGCAGACGCCATGTCGCTACGACAGTAGGTGACATGTCCTCTGTGCAGATTGGAAGCGGCGCTCTCCCTAAACAATTGTCTTTTTCCTCATTCGTCGCTTCTTTACATAAAGCCCACACAATCCCAATCATAAAATCCACTCGCACACCATCTACGGTCACTGTAAGCTGATTCCAGAGCGCCCAGACAGTATGATTTCGAGGATCAGTGAATGGCAGATTATGAAGAACTAATCCGTACGGGCTATCTGTTTGGAGGCAAATTCTACTCTTAGCAGCTTTAAGCGGAAGTTGCCGCTGAAATACAAATGAAGTCGGTGTCTATCAGGGGCTTAGGCCTCACAATGTTGCACTCTGCAAGCCACATATGCTCCAAAGGTATTCAAGGCCAAATAAAAAAAGATGCAACGCAACGGTTCTTAATCTCTTCTGACATGGATACTCTTGCACAATAGCACAAAAGCTCCTTTTTGATCCACACATTTTGTTGGCGAAAAGTGGTGTAGTTGCACGATTTGAGGCCATAGTGTACATGGATATGAAATAATCCCTTAAAGGGAAAACAATCTTTTTTTTTTTTCTCAATTTAATCTGTGGGGCTATATGCTTGGCCGTGTCGATGCACGTAATAGCCGCAGTTGTGTGTTTGTTTGATACGTTCAAAATATTTTTTTTGTTCAACCCACTTTTTGTTGTCCTTTCTTCAGTGACCATTCATGATGCTCACGTCCATGTGATTCCCAGGCTTAGGCAAAGCTGGAAGGAAACGTGTCGTCTTATTATCTCCCATCAAATCCTCACAGATCAGGTCGAGTCCAGCGGCCAGAAAAAAATCCATTCTGGCTTCTGTCCCCGGATAACTTATGTAAGAATTCTATATGGAATATGCCATAGCATGGAGTGACTGGTCTATGACACAATACTGTAGTCTGATTATACATACTGTCCATCTCACTGATTAAGATTATAGGGGCCTAAAACCAACGTTTTGAATGTATATTAAAAATACATGTCCACAGGACCTTCCTCTTATAATAATAATAATAATAATGATAATACATTTCATTTATAAAGCACTTTTCATTGCTAAAAGCAATCTCAAAGTGCTTTAATCCTCCTATAAAAAAATAATCTGAATAGATAATAGATCTGAACGCAGACATCGAACGTGGTAAAGGAAACAAGCATACAAAACGCAACAGGAATAAAAAAAAGCAGTAAATATGATTACATTGTAAAGAAAATATGTTTTTGGTGCCTGTGAGGAACACGTATTAGCGAATTCAATCTTTTAGAGCAAGACTGGTGTGTGTAACGTCTTCCGAACTGTGGCCACAGTGTCCTGTACGTTGGAAATGTGTGCAAAAGGTGCAATAATGTCGAGCTGTTGAAACTGATGGATACCAAGTTATGATCGATCATACAGTATGGTTGCAAAAGCAGACTCAAAATCAGTTGTATATCTGTATCAACGCATAGCTTTTGAGTTGATATGGCTCGAAAAGTCAACAGTTGCTTAACCTAACCCTAATCCTAACCTCAACCCTGAGCCCCCTAACACTAATAATTGTAGACAGGCAGACAATGGTGAGATAAGCATAGAGGTCATTTGCGCTCTCAGTGTTAATTTTCAAGACGCATCCTGACCGTTGCGTTTGGAGCCAACTGTAGTCGCCGGGTCAAATGCACAGGCAGGCCTGTAAACATTTTCATATACAGGAGATGAGTGAAAATGAAACATTGATATGTTGTTCCTTGAGCGTCCGCTCCCCACGCATCTGCATGAGGACTGAAGATGTGTTAACTTGAGAGCAGGGATTAACTTCTTGTCATTGCCACGGACTCAGGCCGCAGCCTATCACCATCCACACGGACGTCATTAGCAGTGTTTACCCAACTCCGGCCAAGTGTTCTGACTTCCAATATGCTGGCGATATTCTGTAAGACTCTTGTCAGCTGTTGGCAACACTGGGCGATTTGAGGTCACGGAGGACTTTTTTGAATCCACGCCCCGAATTGCGCACAGCGCTTTTTATCCTCCATTCTGATCTAAATGGGACCATAAGTGACAAAATGAACATCGCGCTGCGTTTGAGAAACAAGAGATCGAGACCACGAACTCCTCAAGATCATATTTACTGACGCTATTAATCAAGTGAGAAGTCGAGTCGTTTTTTCCACAGACTTCTTTTCGCAAACCGGCAGAGTCGACCCCTGCTGGTCATTCCAGAGAAAACAGGTTTCAGGCCCTTCCACATTGGTGTCACTTTCCAGACCCAGTGACTACGTCCATTTCTTTTAATAAATATAGTCTGTGGCAGAACATGATATTCCAAGTGGATGTAGTCCTACCGTAATTGCAGCAGCACACGTTCCTCTCACTTGATCGTCTTTACGTACGACACCCTGCCGAGGTGATGATTACCTGCAGTCTCACCATCAGCTCGTTCAACGGCGCTTGAGACATTTCGGTGGCGAGCCCTGGCCTGATTTGTCCGTTTTTCCAGAGTCATGTGGAAGTGCGACTAAGCCTTCCGGGGGGGGGGGGGGGGGGGGGGCGGAAGATGAAGGCGATCTGCTGAGGTAACAGAGATGTCATGCCTATCTGGCCTCATTTACTCCTGGGTTGTAAACACCCGTTTCCCCAAGAGGCTCAAATGATTCATATTTTTAGCTGACTGCTCAGTCTCGCGCGCAGAATCGCTGTACTCATGGGAAAACATCTTTGAAATTCCAACGTCGGTGACGTGCCTGTGCCTCTCAGTCGGCACGGCTCAGAACAGAAGGCGTCCGCCGCAGACTGCGGAGTCGTCAGCGAGCCGAGCTCAACGGGCCACCGTCGGCCTGGTGAGGAGGGCGGCAGAAGGCTCATCATCCGCTCCATGACCTCCCCCTGAGCGCGATAATGCGCGTCAGCTTCTCCGAAAAACAGGAAAAAAACTCTCAGAAATGAAGGAGAGCACTGACGGGGAAGAAACCACAGCAGCTGTTTGGAATTGAACAAGGAACAACTGACTATTTGATTTAATTTTATTTCTTTTTCTGGCTGATGAACATGCATTTTTTTTTCCAGATCAAATTTGGACATTCAGAATAACGTTGGATCAAGTCAAAATCCAAGTCGGAAATGATAACTTTACACGTTTAATAGGAATAATTAGGGTTAATTCACGGTTTCAATATGTATGAATTATTCATGACAGGCCCAGATCATTATTCCTCAAAGGGACATTGACATTTGAGCCAAGACCCCATGTTGTTGACTATACTAGTTATTTAAAGCCCCAGTGTGTCATTTTTTTTATTTTTCTGGCGGCATCTGGTGGTAAAGTAGCAAACTGCAACCAACTGAGCATCTGACGGGGGACACTTTATGGTGTCGCACCGCTAATTCCATTTCCGGTTTCCCACAGCGCTGGTTATTCAACGCGAATGGGAGTATTCTCGGGTCCCCCTAATGTTACTATATTTAAATCATTCAAAGTTGACGAAAAAACATTGATTCTTTGTTGCAGGTGATTATGAACACATAGTTATGGGCAATATATCCAATTTCTGTGAATACCTTTTTTCTAATATACTACACACTGTAGCTTTAAAGAGGCAACAGATAAAAGATAACCTGCTACTTCATTTAATCGGTTTCTTGTGGTTTCTGCGACTTTAAGACAATTGTCCTACATGTACTTGATTGAATAGCCATTTGATTTCATTTGAGCATCCATTGAGCTGTTGTTGTTTTCTTTGGGAATTCCGAAATTACGCAGCAAAGTCTGAAGGCTGAAGACATATATTTTGTGGTTTAGGTCTCACTTGTGTGTTATTTCATATATGTAAGTGTTTCATCCACACGAGCTGATAACCACTGTGGCTGATAACTTGTTTGTATGGCGATGGAGGGAGGGAGGGAGAGAGAGAGAGGGAGAGAGAGAGAGAGAGAGAGAGAGAGAGAGTCAAATCCGTTGACAACGTGACGTCCCACAGGCTGGAAACGCGTCTACTGAAGGGAATGTGACACTTTGGCACAGGGCTGAGCTCAGAGTGTCCCCGCGCGTCACCGGAGACACTCGGACACGGCCCGGGGGCCCGATGGGAGCCGCACCTCACCTGGCGCGTTCGGGAGTCGGCCGGGAGCCGCGCGCTCGCTCCGCCTCGCGCCCATGAACTTTGGGGTCGTGCGCGCGCCTCCGCCGCCGCCGACGCGCCCCCGCCGCCGCGGACCATGAGGACGAGCCGCAGGTGCAGGACCCTCCTGTCGGTGAGCCTGAACTTCTTCGCCCTGCTCTTCTCCATCACCGCGTTCATCACGACCTACTGGTGCGTGGGGACCCAGCGGGTGCCCAAGCCCAAGTGCAGCAAGCTGCGCACGCACCAGTGCATCGACTACGGCGTGAACGAGACAGACCCCAACAAGGTGGTGTACAGCTGGGAGACCGGGGACGACCGCTTCCTGTTCCGACAGTTCCACACCGGCATCTGGTTCTCCTGCGAGGAGAACATCCACGACGAAAGTAAGGGGAGGAGGTGTGTGTGTGTGATGTATGATGCTTTCATATCTCAGCTGCAATGATTTAAAGCGCTGATTGAGGTAACATTTAATCAACTTTTACGTCAGTAATAGGAGGGATGGATAGATAGATAGACAGACAGACAGACAGACAGACAGACAGACAGACAGAAAGATAGATAGATAGATAGATAGACAGACAGACAGACAGACAGACAGATAGAAAGATAGATAGATAAATAGATAGATAGATAGATAGGTAGACAGACAGACAGATATATAGATAGACAGACAGACAGACAGACAGACAGATAGAAAGATAGATAGATAAATAGATAGATAGACAGACAGACAGATAGAAAGATAGATAGATAGATAGATAGATAGATAGATAGATAGATAGATAGATAGATAGATAGATAGACAGACAGACAGACAGATATATAGACAGACAGACAGACAGATATATAGATAGACAGACAGAAAGATAGACAGACAGACAGATAGAAAGATAGATAGATATATAGACAGACAGACAGATAGATAGATAGACAGACAGACAGATATATAGATAGACAGACAGACAGATAGAAAGATAGATAGATAAATAGATAGATAGATAGATAGGTAGACAGACAGACAGATATATAGATAGACAGACAGACAGACAGACAGACAGATAGAAAGATAGATAGATAAATAGATAGATAGACAGACAGACAGACAGACAGACAGATAGATAGATAGATAGATAGATAGATAGATAGATAGATAGATAGACAGACAGACAGACAGACAGACAGACAGACAGATATATAGATAGACAGACAGAAAGATAGACAGACAGACAGATAGAAAGATAGATAGATATATAGACAGACAGACAGATAGATAGATAGACAGACAGACAGATATATAGATAGACAGACAGACAGATAGAAAGATAGATAGATATATAGACAGACAGACAGATAGATAGATAGATAAACAGATAGATAGATACTTTATAGATCCCAATCTGTGAAATGCGGGTGTTACAGCAGCAGTTTTCAGTAACACAAAATGTAGAAAAAAAACTATCTAAGAGTCTGTTTCAATAGCTCTGAAAAAATTATAATATTTCAATTGATGTTTTATTGGTGCTTTAAGTTTAAAAAAAGCTTATGCAACTATTTGGGGCTATTACTTTGTTTCGTTTTGTTTCAAAGGTGCTCCTCATATTCATTGCACTTCACTTCCGCTACTGTCTGAGTCTACATGACCAGTGAGACACTTAAAAAAATACATATAACATAAGCCATAACAAACAAACAAACGTTCGCCTCTTCAAATCTGCTCCTCCCTCATTGGTCATAGTGGAACACTGGAGACGGAGCTTCGTCGCTCTTTTTGAGATATTCAGTGTCGTGATAATTTCAGGACGATCACCCTACATTAATACCAGGCCTGTACTTATATCCAGATAACTTTGCTTTTATCTGGTTTTATCTGGCATGAAACGGAAAATGGATTCGATCACATTGGAGTTAAGATTTAATTGCAAGGGAGTCAAGTGGGGGGAGGCGAGTCGCGAACGTTATAGTGCGTCAAAGTTCAGGTCAAAGGTCGGATCAGGTCAGATTTGTCCTCTCTGGCTGCTTCGCTGCGACTCGACCGGGAAATTAGTCCAGGGTCTGATAGGAGACTATATCTCTAATGCTAATAACTCATATGTTCGCAACGTCCGAGGATAGAAATGAACCACACACGCTGAGATTAGTCAGGAAGGAATTGCTAGCACATGTTTATCTCATCAAGTGGCTGTACGATGGAGGGGGGGGGGGGGCAGCTTGAGTTAATAAGGATTATGTAACATGGGCCTTGATGAGTTTTTCCTCAAAACAGCTGTTGCCACCCTCCTTCTACCTGATTAGAGTGTTCCACATGCGACCAATCCAGCGGCGCGCTCCTCCTGACAGATGACGGGGGGGTGCGGCATCACATCATCTGCGGCAGCGTGCGCTGTCAAGGGTCACGTTTGCATAACCTGTTTGTAAAAATGACCACAGGCTGGGTGAGTGTTCACCGCAGTGCTGTTGCTGTTTCACAGAATATCTCCGTTCCATCGTATGCGCATGCAAATCACTAGGTCAAGAAGCAGATGTTGAGCGGCCTTGCCAGCTCACCATCTGCTCACACTGAATCAAAAGCCCCCCCCCCCCCCCCCCCCCAAAAAAAAACCAACACATGTTTATGACACCCTGTATTTCTTTTTTTTTTAACGTATGACCTCTGGATTCAATGTCACTGCGTGGCTTCGCCGTGTAGGAGGTCGTGCTCTGTCTGAACAGCCCCTGTGAAACACACCTGGACTAGAAACTTGGGCAAAGAGACACAGATTAGGACTTTGGACCGCAGCCCGTGTCGGCACTAAGAGCATTTCTCTATTCAATTTTGTTTGTTAATCCCTGACCGGTCCACACTCTGACCTTTTGACCTTCTCGCAGTTCCCCTCCTCTGAGCCTTTCTGCCAAAAAAACCCGGCTCACTTATTTGCCTGACGAGCGGCGCGCGGAGAACTCCACATAAAGTGCTGGCTGAAGAAGCCGCTGCTCTTAAGTGCTGCGCTAAGTCGTGACAATATTGTGTGGTGTGTTGTTTTTTTTTTTTGCGCCGCAGGTGAGAGATGCCGAAGTTTCATCGATTTGGCACCTGCGTCGGAAAAAGGTGAGTGTCCGTCCGCTCATCGCCGCGAGGTCTGGCCTACGATATCCGTGTAGCAGAATTTGATGTTGAGCTTAGAAATAAGGCCTTTCCCCGCAATTATGGGATCTACACATTCATTTTAACAGAAAATACAAAACACTGCAAACCACTCTCTGAATGTTTTGTCAGTCTTTTGTGGCCTCAGTTTGAAATAGGAGCAAGAAAGTCGCCTTCGAGCACGACTCTGTGTAGTGGCTCAAAGCACCTTTCTAGATCTCCAGTCTACAAAATGGTTATTTAACAATAAAACTGAAATACCGTCGCCATTTTTTGGACTCATTTCTCCTTTTGATGAAGTCATGATATCAAACGCCAAGCAAAAGCACACCTAGTCTGAAGTCCCCCCCCGTTCCCCCCTGAGCTGTGCAGGACCGTAGCTGGGATGCACAGGGCTGTCGTGAGCATCTTCTCTCAGCGTCAGCTTTTAGTCGGTGACTTCTCGGAATTTCGGGAATCGGCGAGAACTCCACTTTGAGTTCGGGAATGATCCCTTCCACACGAAGCAACGGGGACACAGTTTGAGGTTTTTTCAGCTGCGTTGACACACGTCCTTTGGGAAATGCTCGCTTCCCGCCGATCTGAATAACAAGGGGGTTCGGGAGAGGCAGAGCTATTTTTGCGGAGCCAGATTAGGTTTTGGCTTGATGCTGAATGAGGCAGTTGGAGGAGACTGAGAGAGCTCAGCTGCGATGCAGCCTCCTGAGATGTCAGAGAAAACACATCTGTGCCTTTTTTTTTAAATTTTATTAAAAAAAAAATATATAGTTATATCACACCATGAATTAAAAATTGTAACACCGTGTTTACGTTCGATTCGATGCGCTGCCGCTGTGTCGCAGGGATGCTGTGGCTGTCACTGGTGTCTGAGATGCTGTACATCGTTCTGCTGGTGGTCGGCTTCAGCCTCATGTGTTTAGAGCTGGTCCACTCCAGCAACGTCATCGACGGACTCAAGCTCAATGCCTTCGCCGCCGTCTTCACCGTGCTCTCAGGTACTCTCCCGTTCATTTGCCGTTAACGTCTGTGAGCGTTTTTTTTTTTAATTTTATTGCCTGTAACACACTATATATAGTTATTATAGTGGTTTTATTGTCAATGGCTGGTCATGTGGTTTAATATAGGGCACAACATATTACATTCCACCCCGCGATAAGAAGGGAGCAGATAACAAAAGTGACCTCATTTGATTTTCAGGTTGGTTTGGAGGAAGATGAAGTGTGTTCTCACTGAAAAATTGTCTTTCTGTCTCAAACCAAGGGGCCAGTTCTTCAGCAGAGACTTTATCCAAACCACGTTATTCAAAATTTTAAAATAATTGCTAGCAGAGTGAGTCATGGCGACAGGTCACAGGGCAAAGGAACGTGATTAGTTTCTCTCCGTGGCAGATGAGACGAGAGCACAGGGAGCTCCGGTGGAATCAAGGATGACGTGTGTTTGATATATCTTATCCAACCAAAAAAGCTCAGAACATTTAAGAATGAACAAGCGTAAAACAATTTGAATGGGGATTTAGTACTGTAGGGACCGGGGGTCGCAATATTTCCGTTTGTTGGCTCGTGGAAATAAATCTGCCTAGTTCCGCAGACCCCCCCGTGCATGTTCTGTTTTAGAACCGCATGTCACGCGGTAGACTCACCGACCATACACCGTCTCTGTGATTTCAGGTCTTCTCGGTATGGTGGCCCATGTGATGTACACTCAGGTTTTCCAGGTCACCGTCAGCCTCGGCCCACCGGACTGGAGGCCCTACAACTGGGACTACGGCTGGTCCTTCTGGTATGACAGACCACAAACCTCATACTCGCTGCGCTTTTGTTCAGGAAAGTCGAATGAAGCGATTCGGGTCGACTGTGCGTTGCGTTGAGAGAGAGCTGTGTTAATAAAGGGTTCAACTCAACCAGACGGGGAATTCCGTTCTGCACGTAGCAGCCCCAAATAGTCGCTTGCAGCTCTGCTCTCACCTCTCCCCCGGCATCGCTGTCTCTAATGAGAAAAGCCCAAAGCTCCCATGTTGTGGCAGGATTAGGCTTTGGTGTCCAAAGCCCCAATACAGGCGTGATTGGAATTGCATAAGGGGATGATATTTTCGCTCCTTCACAATATGCTCAGTATGCGGAAAATTCATCTTTGAGGCTAAACAATTCTTGACCTTTTGTTGGCATTGACCAACCTGAGTGAGGAGTACACGATAATCTGATTGACTGATCTCACATGTGGCATGTGGGGGGGGGGGGGGGACTTAAAGCGATTGACACTAATCCCACCAATTACCGTGTCAAAATACTGAGAGGAAAATGCCAGCATGTGCTGATTTGCCCAATTTTTTTTTTGACTCCCTCTGTTTCATATCAGCATGGCCTGGGCGTCCTTCACCTGCTGTATGGGCGCGTCGGTCACCACGCTCAACTCGTACACCAAGACCGTCATCGAGTTCCGGCACAAACGCAAGACCTTCGAGCAGAGCATCCGGGAGGAGCACGCCAGGGAGGCTTTCGGGTATTTCCGAGAGCGCTCCGTGCACTCCATCTCCAAATCCGTGGAGGTGTATTCGAGCCAGTCGCTGAAAAGCGGCAGGAGAACTCCCATACCTGCGGACTCGCTGGACCTGAGTGACATCGCAGCGTCTTTAGGGGAGGAACAGTGCTGAGTGGGACGGCACGAGAGATGGTGGCATTTTCTCTGGGTGTGGCGGCCCGACGGATGGAGGCGTCCTCGTCTCTCTCTCCGCTCTGTGTTCACCACGGGATGAAGGCCTCACTGGATCACCAGCTCCATCTGATTCATTTCTGTACTGCCTTATGAACCAGATCATCAACGTCGGTCAAATCCAGCTGAGAGCCGGAGGTGCGGACATGGTCTGATCTCAAGGACAAAGGTTTTGTCTCCGTTTGTGTAACTTACCACAATGTAAATGTAACAGTATACCGTAATCATTATCGTGAGGGTCTCTCGTATGCTAATAGCCTTATCAAACATGGTTCAGTCGATCAATAAAGCAATGCAATTGATTGTCTGACCACAAAGATTAGATGTGTTTATTTAATGTGGGGGTAAAAGTCACAGTATTATTACAGTATTAACCACAATTGACGTGCCTAGACACAGTATATTCAGACAAGGCCAGAAGCATTAAGACGATTATACCTTGTGTTCTTCAGGCTCTGTGCTTCAGCACATCCAATTTAAAAATCAAATGGGGAACAGTAGTGCCAAGTCTCAGCTTAAATTAGCGAGTAAATTTGCATCCATACAGAAAGAACTGTGAGAGAGATAGAGCCCTATAAGCACATGGTGCCCAAATTTTAAAGGTTCAAAAGAAATTAGACGCTTGCCCCCCCCCCCCATGTTTCCTGGGCAGCTTTGGCATGATGTGCGTTCATGCACAAAAAGAGCTCAGCGTGTGACATTAATATTGAAGTGAAGTGAAGTAAAGATTGATTATAAAGCAAAGATTTTTAGTTTGTCAAAATCCACAGTTGTGTTCGAAAAGAAAAAGCAGGTGTGTGCAGGACTAGGAAATCGCAAAACGACAATGGTATAGAACAACGAGCACAAGTGTTGTGAATGAGCAGAAAATCCTTTGCATGGTGAAGAAAAACCTCTTTCTGGCTGCACAGCTCATGAAGAGTGCTCTCCAGGACCAGGGTGTAGGTGCAGGTGTTCCCTGGTGAACGATCAAGACGAGACCCCTGGTGATCCTCAAAAATAAGAATAGGTCATGCTGCAGTTCACAAACATATGTGGAAGTTCTGTTGACTGATGGAACAATAATCAAACTATCAAAATCGTGGAAAGGACTCACAGCCACCACCTCGTAAGTCGAACATGGCTGTGGATCTGTTATGACTTGTAGGTATACGGCTGCCTATGGAAGTGGCACCATACAGAAGCAGCAGGATGAATAAATAAGTATAAAGAAGCATTGTGTGTGTGCTAAGATTATATCTCCTGCACAGTTCTTTCTATATTGAAGTAAATCTACTTAAATTTAAGCTGAAATATAGTATCCATTTTTATTATTTCAGATTTAATGTCCTGAAGCACGGAGCTAAAGGACAGGTGTCATTGTCCAAATACGTCTGGCCTCAGCTGTAAATTGTAAATAGGTTGTGGGGTATATAAGCGTTCAGTTTTAGGTTTGTACACAAAAAAAGTTGTGAAAAATTGCATATCATTTTACTCTTGGATGTTCATATCACTTGATTTTATTGTGTAACAAAGTCCAAATGAGCATTTGTAAAAACACCTACATTATCTACATATCAACAAAAAAAACAGACCTGTAGCACGAAGGTTCACATGATCACTTTGTAATGACGTGATTAGAACAGAACAGTTTACTGTCACCCATTTCCAAGTTCGGGATGAAATTGTAATTTGATGTATCTGCTTTGATTGGAGGAAAATAAGTATTTTCATGTGTAAAACATATAAACAGTAAAACGTGTGTTTTGGTTATCTTTTTTTTTTTTCCAAGGGCCTAATTTCCACAGTGTGTGTAAATCGGAGCTAGGGATGGGGGGGACATAGACATGTGTCTTTGTCTTTGGCAAATGCTTTTACCTGCAGCCTTTGTGCACACAGAGGTAGAAGAAGTATTCAGATCCTTAGTAAGAGTAGCAATAATACTCAATCTCTGACCTCGTTTTCATGTGTAAACTCTTCATGACATTCATCACATTTACGCTGGGTGGATCCGACGTGGCCAATTGGTACCAACTCACAACCAAATGTAAGATAAATTTGCTCAACATCTGATCTGTGGTGTTGCATGCACAATCCCTAGAGGGCAGTGTTGTCTAAGCAGACCATGTCTACTGTACACATTTACATTTCGTTCATCCATTTGACAGTGATGGCATTTTCACCTGTTTATTACATTTCTTACGATGTCATACACAGGGGGGGACAATAAGCAATGTACTTTTGCATGTATTTTTTTATTAGCATCAGGTGATAATCTGCATTTCACAGGGAATATATACACTCTTTACAATTTATGTTTATGATACAGAAATGACATGGCACAAAAGGCCACAAAAGGCCTCGTAAGTATATGCTAATTAGTCAGTACTTATACGTTGTAAGAAGCTCATGCACGGTCATAGAAATGTACAATTGACATATATCTATTAAAATAAAATAAAAAAATAGGTGGACCTGCACTCTCTCACTGTTTTGCTACATGAGCTATCTTTGTTCTTCTCCGTACACGGCAAGATCGAATGTATTGCACTTCTGGATAAATCACCATATCTATGGACTAAAGCAAAATTATAACATGACTGATGTCGGACATCTTCTGTAGTTCTTCTCTGTTCTGTTCCTTTCCCCGCGGCGAGGTAAACTCAGACCCTTTTGCTCAGTAACCATCATCGTACTCGTTCTGGGCCTGTTGCCGGGCCAACATGGCCTGGATGAGAGCACTGGTGCCTGGGGGAACTGGGTTTTGTGGGTGAGCAGGGGCCCACTGAGGCCTGTCCCCCTCCTCCTCCTCCTCCTCCTCCGCTCTCTGCCTGGCTTGCATGACTTGCATCATAACACTCGACACGGAGGATGTTGGGTCATCCCTATCGTCTGCCGTGTCTCCCTCCGCTCTCTGCCTGGCTTGCATCGCCTGCATGACGGCGCTGGGTCCGCTGACAGGGTTTTCTGAAAAGCCTGCTGTGGCGTAGTATTCATCCCTCTCTTGACCCTCTGCCCTCTGCCTGCTGTGCATGGCCTGTGCGAGCGCACCGGAGGGTGACGGGTGTTTATCAGGCATCTGGTACAAATCTTCCACCTGGCCGTCGGCTCTCTGACGGGCCAACATGGCCTGCATCAGGGCGCTGGAGGTGGAGATGTCGGAGGGAACCGGAACTCCACCGTCGGTCCGTCTCTCTTCTTCCTCCTGCTGCTGGCGAGCGAGCAAAGCCTGAAACATGGCATTTGAGCCGGACTGACCGCCTGAGGGGTGGTCACCTGAACGTCGTCCGGTGTGCTGAGGGACAGGAGAGAATCTTCAGTGAGGATGATGACAAATCTTGACAAAAATGTTGATGAGGTTGAATGAAATAAATTGCACAACAAACCCTTTTTTGATTCTTCAGCTTGGGTTTGTTAGGCTGAGACTTCTGGAGGTTCTGGAGCTTGTCCAGCAAGAAGGACTTGTCTTTCCCCTCCTGGGGGGGACATCGAAAAAAACAGAAGAATAGTAGGAAGGACAATCAGAGTCTACAAGAACACCAAAGGTTATGTACATATTCCCAAAAATACACTCAATTAATGACATATTCAAGGTACGATTGATAATATTTAAGCTCACATTAACAATCTGCTGTTTCAGTAGACAAATAAGCTCCTTGCGGCCCTTGGTGACTTGCCAGAACATGTATATGATGACCCTGAGCAATAAAAAACAGGTTAAAAAAAAAGCAACACACAATAAAGTTTTAATATTATAGGTTTTCAGTTTGCATAATGAAACAAAGATGCAAAAATGGACATGAATACACACACAAGCACACACTGTATTCACACAGTGTTCCTGTCTCAATTGGCCTATAATAGTCCAATTCATTTTAATAAAAGAACTACAACATTGCGACTGCTTGATTTGGCACAATGTAGTTTTTATGTTGCCATTCGGAGAACTGCATTCACCCTGCGCGACAGATTCCCCGATTGGCCAGGAGCTTAAGGTCGTGACCAGCCTGTCCTTACATTCAGTGATGTGAGAGCTTTGCTGCTCTTGACACGACAGATCACCACAGTATTACATACACTGCACACTCAATTATCTATAGTGTTGACGGAATTGCCTCAGTAAATCAACACAATCAGAATCTTATTTCCCGTCAACACCAAAAAAATCCGAACAACTCGGTGATTTCACGGATCGTCGTCCTCAGATGGATCAATCCTAAAAAGTGTTGTGATTTCCTTCTTTTTCAACCAGCGCCATCATGAGGTTGCCTTTTCATTAATACCCAATACTTTATGACCAAATGCCAGCAAAACTAATGACATTCCCATCAGCCTCAGCTGTGCTGTGTCCAGTATTTGATTGATTTTCTCCTTATGTTTGGTCTGCATGCCCACGATAACTGAAAACATGTGCAAAACGTCGTCACAGCGGGACGTCAGCGGGACGTCGTCACAGTATCGGACCCGATACCCGATACCAGTATCGGGTATCGGGTCCGATACTGTGCCCATGTACTCGTGCTCTTGTACTCATAAAACTACTCTGATACTACAGCACCAGATACCACGACGGCAACATAGCGTCCTCTAGACAGTTGAGCAGGTCGGCGAGCACTAAGCGGAGGAGGAGCAATGTCAGCAATTTTTAGCAAAAACATGCAAACTACAAAAACAAAAACGCTGGCACTGATGATTATAATATTTCATGCTATCAGCACAAGCTATACAGCACATTAAAAGCCGTGAATCCACAAATTCCAAAGGTATATTTCTTCTTTTCAAGCAGGGGCAAGTACTCATATCTCAACCCGGTATCGGCAAGTACCTAAATGTGTGTACTTGTACTTGTACTTGGTCTGATATCGGCGCATCCCTACAATTTACAGTGGAGTACACAAAGCGCCCCACAAAACATAGCACTTGTGCCACATGCACTTACAGGATGATGAGTGTGATGAGGAAGTAGAAGATTTCACTCCTGATGACATTTTGGTAGATCCAGACGACCCACTGAGAACCAGGGATCTCCTCCAGGTCGTCCATCCAGACTCCGACCACACTGAAGGTGTTGTTGAGTCCCCGGAAAGGACCACACTGCTCTGAGGGAGTCAGTCTACAGTGCAGGGCAGAGAGGACAACACAAGGCTGTGGTGTTTATGTACTGGTAAAGAATCCAGCACATAACAAACCTGGATATTATTGAGGTTTTGCTCAGGAGGTTATGATATTTTAGAATATTTTCCTCTGTCTCCAAACTGCTAATATGACAAAAAGGGTTTTATAGTTGTCTAAATAGGTCACGTCCTCATACCTCCAGGCAGTGTATGCAACCATGGACAAGGCTCCCACGAAGAAGGGGAAGAAGAGGAGGGCGATGAAGGTTGTTTGCATCTGAGCCGCCCTGCCGGTTCGCCGCGGCGGCTGGCAGTTCTGGGTCAGGCTGACCTGGGGCAGCGTAAAACACAACACAACATTTTCATCAATTATTCTTAAAAGAACTCGGCCCTGTTCAAAGTTTACCAAACTATGTGAGCTCATTTCAGCCAGGATGTCAATTCTTCCCCCCCTCTATGAAAGTAAAGGGAGACTATCATCAGAGCTTTTGAATAGCATTGCTTGAAAAGGTCATTCAGCGTGTTCGTGAAACCTTCAGCGAACCCAGACACCAGGCCTGGGTCAAATTACCAGTCGCATCAAAGTAATTTACTCTTCCTGGAATGATGGATTTTGATATGGCCTGGTACAGTACAATGCAATCATCAGCTTTACTCCGTCCATCCAAAAAAACCCTGCCGCGACTTTTCCATAACACAAAATGAAGCACACGGTGAACATAATGAAAGGATTTAAATTAATTATTGACCCAGGTGCACAAAGGTAACATGAGCCGCCGAGGAGTACAGAGCTGCTCAGGCAGAGATGGCATTGTTTCCGGCTGATGGCAGCGTGCCATCGTGGCAGCTCAGTCTACAGGCCTACCAAACCTGCGTTTACCTTCTTCAGGTAAAACAAGATGAAAAATTTGACAATCTGGATGGCAGGCAGCAGGGGAGAGAAGTAGATTCCAATCCTATGCAGAGGGAAATAGAGGGTGCAACAACTTTTAATAGGTAATTGGCACCCATAGTCCTAATTACCAAACTATTGTGCCAGATAACGTGTCCAATTATTCAAATGACAAGTATTAATGTGTTATTCTTACCAGGCCAGAGTCTGTGCATAGATGAGTTCAAGCACATTTCTGGCAATGTCGAACTCTGGAACCCCCAGACTCGGTAGTAATGTGGTCCCAATTACCCTGTAATATAGAAATTGTTAATACACTTAACCTTCCCCATTTCAGTATTTCATTGTCATGAAAACTCAAGTCAATTTGTGTAACTTACTTGCTAAGGAACTCTCCAAAGAAGGATCCCAGCATCAGAAAGAGGAAGTCGAAAATGACCAGACGGTACAAAGCCTGTCCCACCACGGACTCCCAACACTGCAGGGGAACATATTTGATGGGATATATGATCGAACATGTGCTGCTTTTTAAAAAGGCAACGCCGTGTCGTTTGATGTCAAACGTACCGAATGCGTCCTGGCCACCACGTTCATCCAGTAATAACACAAGACAGCCAGAATAGACATTCTGAGTAAGACGTTCCTGTGAGTAGGAAACATGGATTTCAAGAGTTATTAGTGGTTATATGAATAGTTTAACATTATGGGAAATATGAAAGCGGAGCTAATAACTGGTCAGCATAGCAATCATAAAGACTTAAAATGAGACTCTCACTGAAGGTAACAAACTCCACCTACAAGTACCTCTCACTCTCACTATTTACCACCCTACATTTAGCTTGTACAAAACAAAGTGTCTATGGTTGTAGAGTGGAAAGGTCAAATAGTAGTCTGATACCAACCATAATACTATAGGTTATGTTTCCGCATATTAAATAAAGAAGGTGTAAGTTAACACAATAATTAGTGCACTGTGGAGTTGCTGGTAGGTGGTTTTTTGTTGTCTTCAGACAGAGCGAGGCCAACTGATTGCATCTGTTTCTAATTGGCAGCTCTCTTTGTCTTGAGTATGAGGGCGGCATCAATATTCCCATGCAACACGGCGAGAGAGGCAAGTGCGCTTCGCAATCTGAACCTGACTACGAGTGCGTAGATCTGTCGCCGCTGGCTGGAGTAGTGCTCAAACTTGTAGAAGAGGGAGTAGAAGAGTGGGACAACCAGGTTCATCAGTGACACCACGAAGGGAACCAGGAGAGTCTCTGCCTCCCGAAGCAGAGACCGGCCGGCAGCATCGCCTGCTCTCTACAGGGACAACACACGGAGGTCAGATTGAGGCAGTGGACTACTCAATTATACGTCTGGGTATGATGCAATGAATCGGGCCCTGCACTGCTGGTAAACGACTTTACACATCACTCACAGAAAGTTGAAAGGTTATGAAACAGAAATGGATTTTGAAGGCCAAATTACTTTACGATGCCATAAAGGTGTCATCATACGCTAAAGTCCACATATACATTCAGAGGGATCTGCAACTTGGAGGGATCTACTTGTTGTTAATGCAACAACATTTTTCTCTTTTCCAATATTCTCCATTTTCAACAACAATGAGACTGCAATGATTTACACGTGACTCTGTGTACCTGCTGTTCATATTGGCAGAGATAGTAGATGCTGGCTCCACAGCCAACAGCTAAGCCAGTGGAGAGGAGCCAGCAACCCAGATAAACCCCAAAGTGCTTCAGTTTTTCAGAGAGGGTTAGCAGCTCCCTCTGGGCCTTCTCTGACAAAGACTCCTGGGGAGATGGCGAGAGGGCAAACGTGGTGAGGAAAAGAATAACAAGACTTGATACGTGTCTGAAAAGAAAAGTTATCTCTCAAAGTTTACCGTCGGTAAATTTGTACGAAAGCTCATTACGAGAGAAATCATTCGCAGCCTTGGAATGCTGTGATAGTCACCTTGAGCTGGACGCGGAGGTTGTTCTTGCGCTGCCGCACTGCTCTCTCATTGGTTATATTAAAATCCCAGCTGCACAAAAGCTGCCATGCGCCGCTCGAAGCCGGCGCTGCTAGTACATAGTTTGTCTTAAATGAGCTTGCCATGCTGCACGAGATTAAACACAGATTGGGGAAATAGGCAACAACCACCACAATGTTTTTTGTAATCAAACTACAATAAACCATAGTAAAATAAAGGTAGCTGCTGGAAATTCCATAAGAAATATAAAGGACTTAACTGACCTTAAAATGAGTGCAATTCCACACAGCACCATGTAGACTGCAATCGTGAAGAAATAGGCCAGCTGCATGTTGTACTCCACCAGACCCACGAGCGTCTCGTTGCTGTAGCTCCCATAGTACATGACAGTGTAGTTGAAGTAACCCTGGAGAAACCAAAATGTAACGGAAAGGATTCAGTCATCCTGCAGAGGGAGGAGTTCAAGGTCAATCAAGTATTAAATAACAGAAGTAGCTTATAATGGATTGACCCGATCATTCATTTGGAGAAAATTCGTCCGCCTGACCAGTGTAAGTTTAATGGTGCATTTACATGAAACGAGAAGCCAATTTTTTGTAAAATTTCCCACAGATATTCGCCCGTTCTCTTCCAGACGCGGAAGGACAGTGACGCCGGGAGACTCTTGGCTCGAATTGTCACACGAGTATTTAGCTTGAGTTCCCAAATTTCAACTCGAGCGGGTGAAGCGAATGTCGCGCCTTCATGTCACTCGTGCCAAAAGCATCGCCCGCCGCGGAAGACGCAAAATTCGCATCTTCTTGCATCTTTGCATTGACTTTGTGCGTAATCGTGTGTACATTCTCTTCGCATTTGGTGTGTCTGCACCATAATTCAGTTGTCTTTGGGCACAGCTTTGGTCTGCACCAACTCCAGTGCAAAATATCTCTCTCTTTAGCTGATAAATACACCAAGTCTCCTTAGTGCACAGTGGGTTTGCAGAGTTGTTTTGTTGTTGTTTCTTGGCCCAAAACAGCCACTTGCTGCAAAAAAAATCCTATTGAAAGTGGTGAGAGTGATGAAATCATGAAAATATTGAGCACCTTTAGTTTTTATAATGATTAGAAATAAAAACATATATAATTGGTATCACTGGAATAGTTGTGGCATTACAAGAAAGGCGGGTGGTTTGAGAAGAGCCTCCACTTACAGCTCCAGTCAGTATCTCCAGGCCCCTGAAGCTCACATTTGGAGGTATGCTGGGTAAGGGGTCGTAAACGAGCAGCGGGATGGTGATGAAGCCGAAGTTGACCAGGAAGGAGAAAATGTTGAACATGAGCAGCCACTTGAGGAACAGGAAATAGGACAGCACACTGGTGCCAAATTTGCCACCAATCTCCTTCATGATGCCCTGCCACAGTTCCAGGGTCTGCCTGACCGACCTGATGCTGTAGCCGCACCTGCGGAAAAACTGAGAAAAACAGCCTGTAGCGCGTATGACAGTGAAGCACGGGTTATGAATTAGATGGCGTGACGATTGATTGTCTTATGATTGATGAATTACTCACCAGCGACACATTTTCAGAGCAATCGGTGAAACATGTGAACTGGCGAGATTGCTTGGCGGACTTGAACGCCAGTACTTGGCTCCTGTAAAAATAATTTATAATAATTTATCCTCTGGTATGATATTGACATTAGCCCCTATGAAGTCATGTGAGTGCAAGCTCTGCCACGCTGACCCATGCTGAAGACAGCAACAAACCTTTGGACTCGCCACCCGTATCTGTTTGTGTGTTTATTTTGCGAGACGGATTATTACAAAAAACGACTGAACCAATTTCCACCAAACTTGTTGGAGGGATGGGATTATTTTTACTACTTTCTTCAATTATGTTTCATGACAAATAAATCATTTACATTATCCGACCACTTCCTTTTTTCCTTTTATGTTTCTACCAAATGAGCTAGACAGTCATGTGTATGATTGTTCAGCCTTGGGTGGAGGTATGCGCTCCATTGAGTGCCATTTTAATAGATCCTATGGTATCTTGTTTACAGCCCCTTGAAACAAGACAGCAGTGTGTCTATGTGTGTGTGTTTGCTCAGATATATAAAACTATTCCTCCTGGGATCTATTGCAGAATGACTAATCCAAGGGGGTGTGGGAGTAATGTTTAACTCGGTCCGAGGAATAACGCTGACAAAGACGTTTATTACCTTTAACTGCTTGTGAGTCAACAACCCACCTGATATGTTTCTTTTCCTCACAGCTCATTGGAAGATCCCGAATATCCCGTATTCGCTCTCGTGTTGACAGGGCGACGAGTTTCTTGACCAGGTTCTGTTCCTCTGTGACACACAAGACAAAGTCCTCCCTGTTACCTTCACGTAGAACAGCAATCATCCAAAAACGCAGGCCGGGTGTCACACTTCACATCGCGGAAAATCTACCGGGAACAACGCGACGCTCACCGTTCTCCATCTCGTGCCTGATGGCATCCTCTGTGAACGCTAGATTGGAAGGATCACTGCCTGGGAACATGCTCATCCTTCTCATTGTGACTCCCCTCCATCTCATCGTCGTGTTACCTGGATTGAACACAAAGACGAGGAAGGGAATGACGTGTTGTGCTGTTTCCGAGTGTGATGGTGACAGTCACCAAACTTGGCATTTTGAGATGTAACATCTGCAGCCCCCTATACACATTCAGACATTCAATCGTCCATCGCAGCTTGATAAAATGATGGAGCTTCTCACTTTCTTCTCTTTATATTTTCCTGATCAACTGCCACCTACTGCACATGTACAGATTGAAAGTACCGTTGATTGCTATATACACTTATGCAATACAGCACTGTCTTTGTATTATCTTTACTTCTAAATTAAAACCGTAGCTGCTGGGGACACAGACCATCGAACTGCCTGCAGCAAAAGACAATGTAGTCAATTATAAAAAGATTATAGTGCAGTCATACAATGTATCACTCTGTGTGTACTCAGTGTATACAGATTAAGATAGCGTTTTCCAATCCATTCATCCCTCCATTTTTGTTTCCTTTGCCAACTCCCTTGTCATCCGGGTCATTAGTTGTTTCCATTAATGATTACCCAGTTTGCTGATTGACAATCTAACAGGTCAACAGGTCAACACGAATGTCACATTAATTTTAAATCTTCAAGGCATTTTAAAAACTGTGTGTGTACATAGCAATGCTGTAGCAACAGTGTGAGAGCCTATGTAATGTCGAAGAATCTATGACTGTCAAAAGAAGCAATTAGCGTCAGATGAGTCCAACCATTACCTGACATTGACGGAGGAAGTCGGACTGCTGGGGATCGATCATACTGAGGGTCAGGGTTGATTTGAAATGTGCTGTGATCTGAAAAATTTAAAGTGAGGAGGAAATAGAGGAGAACTGTCAACAAGGGCGTCACTTAGCAACACATGAAGGCACATACGCAACTGTGGAGCCACCTGACAAAGCAGACTGTCTTTCCCGTCTGTGGTGCAATACTGAATTTAGACAAAGAATTAATGTCACAAGTAGATCCTCCACTCACTGAGGTCATGCCGCCATGAAGGGCTTCCAGGGCGCGTCGAGATGAGGCCCATGGGGATGCTCTCTATCCCCCTCCAGCTCTCCCCCTGCCAGCCCCTCCAGGGCACTCTCGCCATAGCATCATCACCGCCGGTCGTCTGACCGGCGGACCTGTTGTGCGTCTCTGCCCGGTCACCGCGCCAGGTCGGGTCTTCCCTGGCATAGGGGTTGGTGTGGTTGCTTTTGCTGGAATACCTACGGAGGCCACAAGGAGCAAGTAATGTTAAAAAAGTTGAAGACAGACTGCTTATCAATGAGGTCATACAGTATCTGTTTATGATACCTAGGAAAGCTGGGTTTACTGTAGATATTCAACAAAATAAGGATTTCATGATGCAGTCGTCGTGTGTAATTAAACAAGTGTCACAGATACGACCGCTGTCGCGGAGATGTCTTTCTCCTGTGGGATGGTGTCTCACAAGGGAGCAGGATTAAGTTTGTGAGTTAACATCAGAGACTAATGCATTTGTAATAGAAAATGTTTCCTTTTTTTTTTAAGAAAGTATATTACAGTTTAAACTAAACCAAGGTGGCTTTATTCCAGCTTCATCCTGGAATAAAGCCAGGGTAAATACCACATCCACCCGGCTGCCTGCACCGTGAGGACATCCTCATACAGTATAGACAAACAACACACAGCGCTCAGTCAAACACATTTGATTATGATCAAATACCACCAGGTTATTGTATAATATATTTGATAGTAATAATAAGGTACGAACCTCCTGTCAACTTCGAGAGTGTCGCTGTCATGGTAAGCAGCGTTGAAAAATCCGCCGTTGCTGTAACTTGTCATGAGATTCTTCAAAAACAATCCCTTTACTCTTCGTCGGAGACAATCCTTCAGCTCACTCTGTTGCAGTAGCTCACTCTGTAAGTAGCTTGCTCAGTTGAATACACACATGCATGAATGACTATAATAGTGTCTCGTCAGATATCATGAGAAAGATAACAGTATTTGGCATAATTGCATGTTGTATAAAAGGCTTACTATGCATCATATAGCATCACATGTTGAGGGTAAGTGGCTATCTGAACTCAGTGACAGCTACATTGTCCGGGGGGGGGGGCATAATAGTGTAATTTAATCTCTTGGTCGCATCCTCATCTGTTCATCATTAATTCATTCAGTAGGTTTGGCTTCGTAACACACAATAGCTCTGATACAGAGCCACTGAATAGAAATGTGAAGAAAAGTACACAGAACTTCAAGAACGAAACAACCTCATAAAGTGGGAAAGAGTGGTGCATGAGATGATTTACATGTTAGATTATACAGAGGAAAAACCGTGTTACATTAAACTCTTACCTGGTTTTACGTGTAGCTCCTGAATATATTTTGGAAGAGTCGCAGAACAGTGAGTCCGTTAAGCAGTCCTTGAAAGTTAAGGACTGAGGAGTGTGAATCAGCCAGAGACCTGCAGTCAGACAGAGAAACCAAGAACTGTGCGGCTACCAGGAAGTGTGTGTGTTTGTGTGTGTGTGTGTGTGTGTGTTTGTCCTTTCTTTTAAGAATTATAAAGAGTCCAAGAGTTCATGTTGTAAATACTGTAGGCTGTACCTCTTTTGGTGCTTACTCATTGAACTTTTTTATAGATCGACATATAAATACAAAAATAAATAAATAAATGAATGAATGAATGAATAAATAATCTTCTCTTCCTTTATTTTACCCTAAAGATCCACTAAAGAAGTTTACTTCTCAGACAAACACACAAAACAAACAGAAATCCACCAATGACAAAGGCATGGAGTTTGAAAGATATTGGAAATCTCATTCACAATAAAACTTTCTATTGAGAGGCATTAATGGAAATGTTCAACACTATGGCAGGTTATTAATACACTGAATATTCCGGTTATGGACACATATGTGCATTAGGTTATTTGTACTTTGGTATGTTGATATCCAGGCTATTGGAACACCGGTACAGTTGTATCCAAGTGGTTGGTACATTTAATTGTTGACATCCAGGTTATTTATACTTGGTACATTAATATCTAGGTTATTGACACATTGGTATGCTGGTATCAAGGTTATTGATACTTTGGCTTAGAGCTGCAACAGTTAATCGATTAATCGATTAGTAATCGATTACTAAATTAATCGCCAATTTTTTTGATAATCAATTGATCGGTTCAAGTAGTTTTTATGGACATTTTTTTCCCAAATTCTCTGATTTCAGCTTCTTAAATGTGAGTATTTGCTGGTTTCTTTGCTCCTCTATGGAAGTAGACTGAATATTTTTGGTGTGTGGACAAAACAAAACATAATCGACAGATTAATCGATTATGAAAATAATCGTTAGTTGCAGCCATACTTCGGTTTGTCAATACCCAGGTTCTGGATGTTTTGATGCAACAGGTTATTGATACTTTTTTATGTTTGATATCCAGACTATTGATATGACATTGAGTGATACATTAATATAAAGGCTGCTGTTTATCATGGATATGTCAATATGTCATATCAATGTTATTGGTATTTAGGAATATTAATGTCCAGATTATGGACACTCTAGTATTTTATACCATTTATTTAAAAAAGGAAAAATCGAATAATATAAAATATTAATTTATTTTTCCTGAAGTTTTCCCAACTTGGTGAAAGTCCATTACTGGAGTACCAGTTAACTGCATCCATATTTGAGGCTATGGTAGTGATTTAAAATGATGACACAGTAATTACAGTCATATTCTAATAACAATAAGTAAAGATGAATTAAAACAGGAGGAGGGTTCGATGAAACAACACGAGACAAACCCCTGTAGCCACCTTGTGTCGGAGGTGCGTTCACATCCAGGAAGTGGACTCTGGAAAAGTCAGTGTTGTCTTCCTGACGGCTCCCGGTGGACGGAGTCTGCTCGGCGAACCGCTAGCTAACCGCAATATTAAATAATAACAGTTCTCTCTGGAAAAGGAAACGATGGAGGTCGACTCAGGTAAACTGTGTCTACCGCTGTTCTTACTTCTTTAAAAGTTCGTAACGAACTCAAGTTCGTAAGTACTTCCACATTAGCTTTGCGGCTAGTAAAGCTAGCCTCCCACTTCGGGATGGAGTAGCTGCTAACAACAGACTGAACACGTCCGACCTGCGTCTCGATAAAATAATAAACGGGTGTTTGGACGAGCACAAGTATCAGGGTATCGGGGAGTTGGGTTTATTCATCGTCTCCGTCTGGGTCGAAACTTCACTCGTGGCATTTTTCTTTTAATTTGCTGAGTCTGCTCTTTGGTTTTTTTTTCGCTATCGTCTGTGGCTAAAAACAAGGGAGACGATTTTTGTGTCCCAGGCTGAAGCGAAGCCTGCACCGTTTCTAAGGTTACATCTCGGATGTGATCCACACACACACACACACACACACACACACACACACACACACACACACACACACACACACACACACACGACGTGACCCGTCGTTCCCAAGGAGAAGTTTCTAGAGGAGTGGGAAAATCACAGGAAATGAATACCTGCCCAGAAAGTCGGGGTCCAGTCAGGAGCTCGCACTTCTGCATGCTGCGTGTGATTGGTCGAGCCACTTTGATTGGATTTAAAAACATCTAACAGTATTCTGAATAAAAACACATCTTCAGTCACTCTCCCGAGTTGATGGAGATCGGTAGAGGATACAAATATTACATCACAAAAGTACCTTTATTCCTCCCACAATGGGGACATTTGGGCATAACAGCAGCCAAGTGGACAGAAGAATATAGAAAGACATTATGTACAAAATAGGTATGTACAAAATATAACAGGAAATATAATTCATAACTGTCTCTCTATTGAGTTAGTCACTTACACAACAGGAAGCGGTGAACTCATGAAATAGTTACAACCCATGGAGGATCATTTGATGACATGGATTATAAGTAGGCATATCCTGGTTTGGAATAAAATGAGTTGAAGTGGTTTCATTGTCAGACCACAGTGTAACAAACTTACACTCAATTCTGGTTTTTGAACCCGGGGCTGCAAGCAAACTTGTTGTCGTCTCATTTATTAATCTGCAGATTTTTTTTAAAAATTTCATGTTAATTCATTGATTGTTTTGTCCATACAGTGAACCGTGTGAGATCTAATCCTGTTCATTCACCTGTTTAAAGTATTCTACACTGATCGTATTGGAGTCACCAGTAACCCTCTGCTGGACCAGTTGCCCAGCTACCAGTCGCTGCTGTACCGCAGGAAGTCGTCGACTGGTGGCGCCAAGCGAAGGGGCAGCTCCAGAACTCGGCTCAGCTCCTCCGGCAGCGGGAAATGGGGCGTGAGCACGGTCAGCAGACAGGAAGAGAGGCAGAAGGCGCAGATGGAGCAGAGACCCATCAGGGAACTAGCCAAGACCATGGCGGAGAAGCGCAGAGACAAGTAGGAAAGACGATGGTTTTGAAAATGACTGAAAACGTACAATGTCACTTTTTTCCCCCCGTTTCATGAATCACTAATTTCAAAAGGTTGGATTCCGTATAGTCTGCTTAGTTGCTCAACAAGCAATGAAATTGACCTGACCATGTGACCCGTCAGGACGCAGCGCCTGGAGGAGGCCGGGGAGCTTAGCAGCTGGAGACAGTGGAGGCAGAGCACCCGCAGGAATCTGAGGAGGCTGAAGGATGATGCCAAAGGCTGGCTGAGCTCCCTGCAGCTGTGGAGGGGAGAAATCCATGTGATAGAGGGTGACATATGAGTAATACGTTGGTCTGACTATTATAAAAATGTATCTCGTGATGATTAAATACACTGAAGATTTTGTTGCTGTTGTTGTGAAGTACTCCCTTTTTGTCATCCCTTTCATTCAGGGATGTTCGGCACGGGGATCCTGTCTTACTTCTCCTTCCTGCGCTTCCTGGTCATGCTCAACTTGATCATCTTTCTGGTCATGTTCAGCTTCGTCATGTTGCCCATCATCATTGCCCCACTTGCTTCCGGGAATACCACATACAACCTGAATGATGGTGAGACCATGCTGATTCAAAAACCAACCCGGAGCATAAAATGATCTCAAGCATATATTATATATATATATATATATATATATATATATATATATATATATATATATATATATATATATATATATATATATATATATATATATATATATATAATAATTTACTGCATTTCCATACAGGCAGTGTGTGCAGTGTGTATCCAAGCAGTTCTCGGCGAGGCCTGGTCATCTTCCATGAACACATTACCGATCTGCTGTCTGGTGGAGTAAGTCCTTGCGGTATACATTTAACAGCATGGAGAAAAAAAACAGTTTCCACGTTTGCTTCCTCACTCAGTCGCCGTGCTTCCGTTTTGCAGGGCTTCCTGGAACAGACCTATCTTTTCTACGGCTACTACAAGGTGGACAAAATCCAATTCTCAAAAGCCACTTATAATTTGCCACTGGCATACCTGTTGGCCACCGTGGCATACCTGTTCCTCAGCCTCATCTGGATCGTTAAAAGGTACTGAAAGGCCCCGAAAACATTGTGAAATATTTATTTGAGCGATCAGTTTACGGGAGTGTGTTGTTCTCTCTCTCCGAGGTCTGCCACGGGATTCAAACGCAGCCTGGTTCAGGACGAGGATCGCTTCCAGAGTTTTTGCAACAAGATATTTGCTGGCTGGGACTTCTGCATCACCAACGACAACGCGTCAAGGCTGAAGAGAAGCAGTCTGCTTTATGAGCTCAGGGTGAGTGGATCATTCTGCTGAACAAGAAACGTATTTGACATTTGCACACTGAGAAAAGCTCACTTTCAATCGGGATGGGTGGATTTCTGTAACATCAGAAATCCACGACGACACTTTATTTTGCATAACTTTAACATAAATGGACTGTTTCTCACTATTATCCAGATATTGGTTTCCATTTAATACGATTTTTCTAAAGGTATATTTCCTTGGGTATCTAAGTTCACTTAGATCATTTCTAAAAGCTTCCCTCAGTCAAAAAGCAATGTGTTGTGTCATGTGTTTCAAATATTCTACGTCTGAGATCAATGCTCCCGTTGAATGTTTACCTGCCTCATTTTAACACTGCGTAACCACAGACGGATTTGGAAGAAGAGAGGATCAAGCAGAAGATAGCGGATCGCACCCGCAAAGAGAAGTGTCGGATTTACGCCATCCGCTTCCTCCTCAACCTTTTTGTCATCGGTGTGTTGGCCGGTTGCTTCTACAGCATTTATGTTGCAACCATCTTCTCCCAGGAAGCACAATTAAATAAAGCAAAGGTAATGACATCTGTCTGTTTTCATTAGTTTTCTACTTTTCCATAAAAGTAACTTATTTGTAACGTTTTCACACTGTTATCATCTTCCCCTTGTTAATAAAGCCTATTACACAATTGAACTTTGAAAAAAAATACTGCAGACTCTAGCCTTCAACTTTTGACTGAAACCTTTGACAGGGTTTCTCAAAAAACTATTGAACAAATATAGACTGATAATTATTGTTAGTTCTTCTGTTTCGGTTAAAGCTTTTTTGAGACAAAGCTGACATCTAGAGGCATGAAGATCAAATGGTAATTTTTACTGTTTTGCAGGGGAATTTCATTGTGGATCTCATCGACGAGTATCTGCCGTCGATTGTTATCACCATGGCCAACTTCATCACCCCACTCCTCTTCTCCGTCATCATCAGCTTTGAGGACTACTCCCCCGCCTTCGAGATCCGCTTCACTCTCATAAGGTTAAATGGATTTATTGACCACGTCCTTTTTTATTGATGGTAAATTACATTGGGAGACAAATGCAATGAGGAAGAATGGTTTGCAAACATAAGCGTATCATCCTGTGAAAGATGAAACACTCGGTGACTATTAATGGCTTCAACAAAATGCTTCCTTTTTTCCCTTCTCTCCTTTTCTTCATTTCTTCAAAGGTGCGTCTTCATGCGGTTGACAAGTGTCGGAGTTTTGCTCTTCTCTCTCTGGTCGCAGATCACTAAATGTGACGAGGAGCCCTGTATCTGTGGCTACAACCACTTGCTTTACTCTGTAAGCCATTTTCTTTTTATTCCAATACAATACTGCATGTACCAGCGTCAAACTCCCTTTCGTCTCCCTGTCAACAGTAGCTCAACGCTTAAAGATTTTCCTTAAAGAGGTCTCCAAACTATTTAGGGTTCATTTTATTTCTTCAATCATTTACTCATCTTAAAATTAACATTACTCAGTGTAACAGCAGCTGTATTAGCCCATTCCTTTTTTTTATCTTGATATGAAAGCTTTTCAGTGGTAGTGAGCCTGTATTAATTCAGTCATTTGTCACTGATTTCTGTTTTCAACACATCGACGTATAGTATAAAATCCTTTGTTAAACTGCTTTTGTACAGGCAAGTGAAACCCAGTGTCTCTTGTTTGTGTGTGTGTGTCCATGTCCTGGCTGTTGTCTGCAGTGCTGGGAGACCCGGGTTGGACAGGAGATGTACAAACTCACCATCTTTGACTTCATCATCATCGTCGCGGTCACCATCTTTGTGGAGTTTCCCCGGAAGTAAGTCCTCACGTTCCCACGTCCAAAATATAAGACATCATCAACTCAATTGAAACTGAAAAGCAGATGTTAGTCCAATTTTGTGCAAAAACAAATGTGATCATCAAAAGGTGTTTAGAAGATGTGTGCTTGTAAAAGGATTTGAATTTCATTTTTGTCTTGACTATACTGAAGTGGAATTCCTTCCTGTTCTTTGTTCTTCGGTGATGTCTAACGGTGTCCGTGCATTTTCCGCCGTTCTACAGGCTGATCGTGAAGCACTGTGACTGTGGCCTGGCTAGGTGGTGGGGCCAGCAGGAGTTTGCCATTCCTCAGAATGTGCTCGAGATGGTCTACGGTCAGACCATCTGCTGGATCGGCACCTTCTACTGCCCGATGCTGCCCGCCATCTGCACCATCAAATACTTCTTCATCTTCTACATCAAAAAGGTGATTTTTTTAATCTCGTATATTATGGTCATGTGGCTCAGAATCATGAAGACAGCCTCTGACAATCTACTACCTCACCGCACTTCATTCGTAGGTATCGTTGATGAATAACTGCCGACCGGCCACGCGTCCATTTCGCGCTTCTAGCGCCAACTTCTTCTTCCTCGCAGTGCTGCTGATTGGCCTGGCTCTGGCCTGTTTGCCTGTCACCGTCAGCGTGGCACAGTGAGTAATGACCATGTTACGTTTTGACTTTAAGCTGTAAGAGAACCTCAAGAGCAGGTGTGCAGTCAGTGTTTATCTGATGAATTTCACTTTGATATAAATGGGGGACGTGAAATCTCTTTTTTGTCTTATGAATAAATGTAGAATCAGTCATTGCTACCGCTTATGTGTACACTTGTATTCACCCTTTGCCGTTTGCACAGAATAAACTGTTCCCAGGCCTGTGGACCATTTGTTAACTACACCACATCCTGGGAGGTGCTGCCGACTACAGTCTCCCACATGCCTGATGGGGTCCAAACCCTGCTCTTCGCTCTCTCATCAGAGGCCTTTGCAGTCTCCTTCTTTGTCGTTACGTGGTATGTTTCAGTCAGGCTTTTAGCCTTTGGCATCAGTTTGCTTGTTTTTTTCCCCTCTGTGTGGCTTAATTATGTGTACAATTTTTCCATTTTCTCTGCAGTTTGGCCATGTTTTATGTGATCGCGCTAGCTGGAGCTCACAAGAGAGTCATTAACCAGCTCAGGGAGCAGCTAGCCATGGTAAGTTCACACAAGAATACATTTCGTGATCATGTCATATCCTTTATTTTCATTCTTATCAATCTCATCTGTTCCCCATTCTATTCATTCTATTCTCTTTCTCTTCTCAAGGAGGGCCGTGACAAACGCTTCCTGATCCAGAAGCTGTGCCAGGCCCAGAGGCCCTCAGCCATCAAATCTGCAGGGTCCAACGTTCGGCACCGCAGCAGCAGCAGCAGCAGCAGCTACCACACCAGCTTCTCCAACAATTTCGACGAGGCAGTGTTCCTCGCACACTCACCTCCAGACTCCTCCACACATGTGTGAGGCAAAGATTTGACATTACAGACCAGATGCACGACTGGACAAAAATGTACTGTATTTGAAAAACAGTTATTTTTTATTATTTTAAAAACACTACATTTTACAAGCTTCTGTGGACCAATTGGCAATGGCTTATTTTGCCTTTTCAGTGTTCTGTTGACAAACATAAAACTATGTAGGAACTTTTGCAAGTATTTTTAAACCAAAACAACTATTGGTGGTCAGATTTTATGGATTTTTTGTGGTGTTTTTCCTTTCCTTACTTTTTTTACTTTAAGTTCTCGCTCATCTTTTCCTTCTGAGAAGGACTGGCATTAATATAACCACTGGAGTTTTCAAAAAAAAAATTTCTGAATTGTATGCACTTTAAAAGTATTAACACTATTGTTTCCTCATTTTGTGCTTTTGGGTTTACTTGTTGTACTCTGAATTCTTTGAACAGTTTTTATAACCTTTTTTATCACTACTATCAGCTCAAAGGTTACATGATACTGCAGAGAATTGGTACATGTTCACAATACTAAAGTGTATCCATTATCTCCTTACCACTACTGTGTCAGTTTTGTAGTTCTAAAATAACATTTGGATTGTGGGTGTGTTGAATACTGTTTCAGTTGAGCAAATATGCTGTTCATTTTATATATTGTGCATTTTATGTGACGGCCTTTAACATTTAACTATTTACATTTGAAAAAAAATAAATGAATATTAAAATCAGCCGAACAGGTGTGTTCATCAATCTTGGCTTGTGCTCATCTCTCATCGACAACTCACTGAAGATCGCCGCTGTCGGGTCACGGCACCTCCGGGCCGGCAGGGGGCGCTGCCGACGCCGACGACACTGCCTCTGCTCGGCCTGACGGTGACAGCAGCTCAGCTGGTGCGGAACCGGAGGCAGCGTGCTGTGGCGGCTCGGGCTCGGGGGACAGCCGGAAAAGAAAAAGAAAAAATGTTGCGAATTACGATCCGGGCTGACATGGGATCCCTGTGGGTGTTGTTCTGCATCATCTACTCGCAGTGCTGGACCGTGTCCTCCGACGACATCGTCGTGGCGTGCGGGGGGTTCGTCAAGTCCGACGTGGAAATCAACTACTCTCTCATCGAGGTGAGACCGCGACAGCGTCCCGGCTAGCTAGCTAGCTAGCTGGTTGCTAGCTAGCTGGTTGCTAGCTAGCTAGCTAGCTAGCAGCCAGCTAGCGGGGTTATCGTAGTAAGCTAAAGGTGAAGTGGAGACTGGAGGCTTACTTGAATGAATGACAGCTGGGGAAATAACCACGAAACCACTATAGTTGAACCCAGTTAGCTCGCCGGAGCTAGCAAGCGTACACTAACGCAGTAAGACGTTATATGAGCTATCCGCTGTTTAGCTAATTTTGTTGTGTGTTTTTATTACGCAGTCACGGTCGACTGAGAACATGCATATGTTTTAATTACATTCATGTTTGTGCGACGCGCGGCTGCTCGCGCTTGTTAAGCCTGTTAGTGTTGCTGAGGGAGACGCTGAGTGTTGGCCACCAGTGCTAATCCCCCTCCTCATTCACGGGCTCCGCGTCATTAGCCATTTGGTGTCATTAGGGGAAATGAACCAAACCCCCCACGACAGACTGGTCTGTTTGTCGACGACAACCGAGGCCAGATACACAACCAGTGGGGCCATTTAACTCACCAATACACACACTGGGACTGGGCGTCCAGGATTGGATGATTCAGATGAAGTCATTATGAAGATAATTCATGATCTGCTTGTGTAAATCTTTCATTCACAGATTAAACTGTACACAAAACAAGGATCCTTGAAATATCAAACGGATTGTGCTCCGATCAATGGCTACTTCATGATCCCGCTCTATGACAAGGTAAACGGGAAACTACTTCAAGTAATTTGATTCATTATACATGGATACATTGTGCAACGGTTGTAATCAATGTGACTTATTTTGTTCTTATACAGGGAGACTTTATTTTGAAGATTGAACCTCCTCTCGGGTGGAGCTTCGGTAAGACTATCACAGTTGCATGCTCACAGTTGAAAAAGGGTTAAGTCGTGCCGGCTGGTGCCAGAGGTCGTTCACGCCGTGTATGTTCTTGTCTTCATGTCTGTTGTTGTCTGATTGTATCTCTCGCCAGAGCCAACCAGTGTCGACCTGCACGTGGACGGAGTTAGTGACATCTGTACAAAAGAGGAAGACATCAACTTTGTTTTCACTGGCTTTTCTGTCTCGGGAACGGTGAGTTCAGGGTTTCCTCCCTCTTTTTCTTGACTTCAAGATCCTTAAAACTTATTTGCAAAAAAGGGGTTTAAACCTTAATCTCACTGGCGAAAAAGTGCTCCAGGATATGACAGTCCGTCACACGTAAATCAGTTTCTCACCAAAGAAAGCTACTTTAATTTTTATTCACCCCTGTACCAGCTTCTTCTTGCTTTTTCATATCAACTAAATATTCTTTATTAATGTGTTATTTTTTCGCCTCCTAATATGCTGTGTCTCATTCAGGTTCTGAGTAAGGGTCATCTGCTGGGTCCGGCAGGCGTAGAAGTCACACTGAGCCGAGAGGGAACCGAGGAGAAACTCCAGGGTGTCGTCACACAGCCCGGAGGAAAGTAAGTGTCTCACACTTTTCTGTTCAGTGGATGTACCCAGATGTTTCTGCAGTACACAGATGTTTGATTTTTTTTGGGAAGATTCAAGGCCTTTCTTTCCTGTTTGGTCTTGCTAACACAGGTTCACCTTCCTCAAAGTACTTCCTGGACAATACGACATCACAGCTTCCCATCCCTCTTGGACTCTGGAGCAGGTTGGTATATTCACCTCGGGTACGACATGCAACTAAAGTCCCTCGACCGGGAGTTCAACCGTGGATATTGGAGTTATGTAGTATGAGCCTCAACCAATATGATACTGGTTTGCCCCCATGGTGCCATGTTTCTTTTAGGAATGGATTAACTCTTTACTTCTTGTTAGATTTTTCTTTTACTGAAGGTGTAAAATATAAAATAAAGAGTTTTACGCTTTGTATTTACTTAATTGAAAAACAATATATAATTGCCCCCAGGTGACACACACGTGAACTGGAAGTAGTTTTTGTCACTTAAATATCTTAAGGATATATTTTTTAACTCTATTCTTCTTTTTTTTTGTACAATACTGAAAATAGTAAACCCAAAATAAAAAGATGATGTTTCTTCAAGCCCTTTTGGATACAAGTATTACCCTCGTAACTCTCGCAGAACGCACAATCTCAGGGGTCTTTTTAATTTGCTTCCGTGCGGAAAACTTCATTATCCACCCACTTGCTCAGCTGATAAGGTTCCCTGTCACGTTAGCAGGTTTAAAACTAATGATGTAATGATCTCCGGCAGTGATTACACGGCTCCTGACGATGTCATTATTCCGACCCTTTGCCACCCTTCGATAGAGTTCTACCTCAGTGCACGTCTCCAATGCCAATTCCCCGGCCGCTGACCAGCTGCTGGTTGGAGGCTACGACGTCTCGGGGGAGGTCCGCAGTGATGGAGAGCCCATGAAAGAGGTCACCTTCCTGCTGTACTCGGCCACAGTCAGGGGAGAGGTAAAAAAAACATTATTTTAGAAACCTGAGGAGTCAGTTTAGATCAAGTCATCATACTGCTAGTTTAATCTATCCTTCATTATTTGAAATTCCACCGATTTCTCTTCGGTCTTAGAATTTTGTCTGTTTCAGGACAGGAACAGTGAGGGTTTTTGAGAAGTCAGGAATAAAAAAATGTAATGAATTATGAGTCTTAATTGTCTGATTTTTACGTAAAAAAAGCCCTTTAAGGCGGTGATGAGGGGAATGTGTGTTGTGATTTCAAGGACGTCGGTGGCTGTAACACAACCCCAGTGGAGGGGGCGGATTCTGGGGACAGCTCCCTGGTCTACCTGTGCAGCGCTCTGTCCAGGGAAGATGGCACTTTCATGTTCCCGTCTCTGGCCAGCGGAGAGTACACTGTGGTGAGTTTTTTTGTTTTGTTTTTAATCTATAAAATAAAATTATGCCCGGTCACATGTCCCCCACAGTTCACCTGAATGTACCACATATCTATGTCGTAGGACGGTACTACATCATTCTGTAACCACATGTGCAGAATGTCAATAAGTTGTATGAATCCTGCACGGAAATGTACTCCACCTGAAATCAAGTCCATAAAGAGATTTGAAACTTCATCTCTCACATCTGCACTTTTTAATGCAAACATAATTATCTTTCCCTCTAATTCTGCATTTGTGAAATTCCTTTCCTTCAGGTACCTTTCTACAGAGGTGAGAGAATCACTTTTGATGTCGCTCCATCTAGAATGAATTTCAAGGTTGAGCACAACAGTTTGAAGCTCGAGGTAAAGCGTTACATCACCATTTTGTCAGTTTCCGTTCCAACATTTGTCATTATCCAAGCAGGATAATGATTTTAATTGACACGCAATGCCGTCTCTGTTGCTCCATGTGCAGCCCATCTTCCGAGTCATGGGCTTCTCCGTGACGGGCCGAGTTCTCAACAGTGTCGAGGGGGAGGGTGTGTCTGATGCCGCAGTGTCCCTCAACAACCACATCAAGGGTGACCATACGACAAGACGCAACGCTGACCAAGCAACAAATAAACAACCAGAAAGTGCTCTAAGTAAACATATTTTCACACTCGCTTGCTTTGCCACTCTGTCCTCACAGTCGTCAGCAAGGAGGACGGCTCTTTCCGGTTGGAGAACATGACAGCTGGTACCTACACCATCCGCGTCAGCAAGGAGCTGATGCTCTTCGAGCCAATCACGGTGAAGATTGCCCCTAACACGCCTCAACTTCCTGACATCATCACAGCAGGGTACGCCTGGCCTGTCCACACGCTGCTCTAGCTGCATTCGCCTGATGAAGATATCAAATTAGATTGTTTTGATGGTCCAAAGTAATTACAGAAATGTAGCTTCGGAGCTGTCAGTTTGCCACGTTGCTAACACACCTCATGAAATTCTGATGTTGGCCCCACACCAGGTTCAGTGTGTGTGGCCAGATCTCCATCAGCCGCCTGCCTGAGGGCATGAAGCAGCAGGGACGCTACAAAGTCACCCTGACACACCAGGGCCAAGACAAGACCTCCAGCCGGACCATCGAGTCTGACCCTCAGGGGGCCTTCTGCTTTCAGGCCAAACCTGGAGACTACAGCGTCCATGTAAGGCTCTCATAGCAGCTAGGCTAATAGTTAGAGCCAGGCCACATCAGTAGCTTTGTCTGTAATTAAAAGAAAGTCAATCTCCTGTGTTATCTATATAAAACAGTATAGCCTTTTTAATGATTGTTGCTCCGATACTGAGGCTTTTTTTTTTAATTACAGCTGGAAGTTTAACACTCAAATTCATTCATTTAACTAGAATATCTCAACACCAGAATTATATTTGCCTCTATTTTCTATTTTTCTCAGAAATTTTATTATTAAATGCAACACAATGCTATATGGCTTTGGGGTGTATTGGCAGGGTTGTAACTGATTCCACTGTGTATATATTAGTATAATACACGCTTGGTATTCTACAGTATAACTTTTCTCTTCCCCGGTTTAAGGTGTCTCTCCCGGAGGCAGAGGTGAAAGCAGGCCTGGCTCTGCAGCCTCAAGCCCTGGAGGTCTCCCTGGTGGACCGGCCCCTCACTGACCTCCTTTTCACCCAGTTCATGGCTTCTGTCTCTGGAAAAGTTTTCTGTCTCGGTAAGGCCGTAGTTCTATATGGCTTGTATTAATGAAACACAGACTCTACTTTTGATATGTTTTTTTTTCAAAATTGGGTCATCAAATCCCTTGCCACATCAAAAAGATGATGTCGGAGAAGATGTGGGACCTGACTCAGTTTCTGCCCACAGAACTGTTGAATTGTGTTTATTTTTTCCACACATGCTGACCCTCTTCTGTCTTCTGGTCGACCTCTAGCATCCTGCGATGACCTCTCGGTAATCCTGCAACCAGTGAGTCGGCAGGGTGAGAGGAGGGCGGTAGCTCTGTCCGGCAGCAACGACATCCTCAGCTACTCCTTTGACAACGTCCTGCCTGGAAAATACAAAGGTGAGGACCCACTACTATCAACCCTTTTCAATTCTTTATAATTATATTGACATGAAGCATCCATTAGAGCAATTCAAAATAGCAGATTAGTGTTCGTAATAAAGCATTTAGTCTTGTTGTAGAAGGGCGTTAGCTTTTATGTGGAGCCTAAATGCAAAGTCAGCAGCACACAGGGTTTTGACTGGAAGATGTCAAAGCAAGTGCATAAACTAATTCCTCCGCCATGCCTCCGTTTCAGAATCCATGAAGAAATCGCAGTAATTATTCCCTTAACGATTGTGGCAAAATCAATTAGTAATTACCTTCCTTTCGATCATAATGTTTTTTAGCACCAGCTCTTTGGAAGCTCACGTTATTCAGCTGGTGTTTCTGTGTCTTATTGTGCTGCATCCGTCTCCCCTCACTGTTCGATACACACCATCTCTTTGTGTGACTGCGAGCGATCTGCACACTCAGCGTCTCTGAGATGCGTTAACTCAGCTCGTCATGTTGCCAGGGTTATATATATATATATCAAGATCCTTGGGAGGAAAAGCCTCAACCCCACGGTGACCGTGGCAGCTTAGGTGTTTCCTCTGTGACTAGTGTGACACGTTTAATCCTTTTCAACAAATATTAACACATTTATTTTACCAGTCACTTTTACTATGAGCATATTTTTTCTTCTTCTCACCTCTCAGTGAGTATTTCTCATGAGGAGTGGTGCTGGAAGCACAAGTCCATGGAAGTGGAAGTTCTGGATTCGGACGTCTTGGGGGTGGAGTTCAGACAGATTGGCTACATCCTGCGCTGCTCCCTCTCCCATGCCATCACTTTGGTTAGTAATCAGTAACTGGCTACATTAGCAGTACCGTGTGTGCGTGTGCGTGTGCGTGTGCGTGTGCGTGTGTGTGTGTGTGTGTGTGTGTGTGTGTGTGTGTGTGTGTGTGTGTGTGTGTGTGTGTGTGTGTGTGTGTGTGTGTGTGTGTGTGTGTGTGTGTGCGTGCGTGCGTGCGTGCGTGCGTGCGTGCGTGCGTGCGTGCGTGCGTGCGTGCGTGCGTGCGTGCGCGCGCGCGCGCGTGCGCGCGCGCGCGTTGTTAAAGGGGGTGCCAAGTCCACAGTTATTATTCTGTTTCCAACTGAATGCGTTTTTTCTGCACAGGAGTTCTTCCAAGATGGCAGCAAACCCGAGAACGTCGGCATGTACAACCTCTCTAAGGGGGTGAACCGCTTCTGCCTCTCCAAGCCTGGTGAGGTTCATTCTCCTCGACTCTCGTAAGCTAAACATAACATGAATTAGCATATTGAGAATAGAAAACATCAGTGTGTACCAACTGCTCCCTTGTGTACAATTAAGAGTACAGTGTTTCCAGCCAAAAGGTCTGTGTCAGAGTTACCTAAATATAAAACTGCTGCAAAGTAATTAATCAACAGAAAACCGTTTGTCCAGGTGTTTACAAAGTCACCCCTCGTTCCTGCCATCAGTTTGAGCAGGATTTCTACACCTATGATACGTAAGTAATCAAATGCCGTGTCCATTCATTCCTGGGTTAAAGGAGCACTCTCCCTTTACACAAACCTATAAAAACATGTCATTTTTACCTGTGTCCAACAGCTCGGCCCCCAGCATCCTCACCCTCACTGCAGTGCGGCATCACATGACTGGGCTCATCACCACTGACAAGATTCTAGACGTCACAGTTACCATCAAGTGAGACTCATCGAGGCATCACACGTTTTTCTCTCGAGATTCACTAACATCCGCTGCTGAAAATCAGTCTAAATGACAAGCTTAAATTTTTTTTTATAACCCCTTCCCCTTCCTCGCTCAGGTCGTCCATCGAGAGCGAGCCGGCGCTGGTGCTGGGTCCCCTCCGGAGCCTGGAGGAGCAGCGGCAGGAGCAGCAACTGCAAGAGATCCAGCTCCGCCGCCAGGAACGGGAGCGCCGTGCCGCAGAGGAGGACGGAGGTGCGAGGGACGACAGCCCGCCAATCCAAGAGAAGGCCGACGAGCTGACAGGCCCATTCCACTATGAGTTCTCCTACTGGGCCAGGTCAGTTACTCAGTGTTTTCACGGCTACTTGATGTACTTAATTTATTGTCTTTGTCGGATATAAAGTGGGACGAGCCGCTGGAATCACCTGTACCCGCAAAATTTCTCATTTCTCATTTGTCTTTTGATGATACCTGCAATGTTCCTAAACGCAAAAAAACAGTGTTCCCACTGTTGATGAGTGTTGAAATATAGGTTTATGTTATGGCTATCAATTTTTACATTTTCAACTTTGTGTGTGGGTAATCATGTTTTTTTCTCAGATTCAGTTTCTTAACACCAAGTCTGATAGGCTTGTTCAGTCTTGAATCCAAGTAATGATGCAATGAGTGAATATTTCCTGTACGTGACTGTGCAGGGCAGGAGAGAAGATCACAGTGACTCCCTCTTCCAAGGAACTGCTGTTCTACCCACCTGAAGTAGAGGCCACTATCACTGGAGGTAAAATCCTTCACATGCATTATAATCTAACAATTCAATAAATGTCTACTTGTGTCCTTGTTTGTGTTATAGCCACCTCTTAGGTCTTTAACTGTTATGCTTATATTCCATCTCCTAGTTCATTGGTTGCACAGAGAAAGGGGAGAAAAATGAACAATAAAAATCTGTCGCATGAAAAACCAAGTTGCCTTAAAAAAGTAATGAACCTCTCCCCTCTGACAGAGTCCTGTCCTGGTCGGCTAGTAGACATCGCAGGGCGGGCCGGTCTCTTCCTGGAGGGCAAGGTCTCACCAGAGCTGCAGGGTGTAGAGATCGCCATCACTGAAAGAGGAGCCACTGCACCGCTCATTACCGTGGCCACTAACGAGAATGGAGCATACAAGTAGGAAAAAAACCTTTAAAGGACACATATTTTACTCATAGTCAGGTTCATCATTTTAATTTGGGTTATAACTTGAAAAGGTTTACATGCTCTAATGTTCAGTAAACACATCAGTTTCCTCATTCCGTCCATTCCTGCAGCTCTTCCTTTGAGCCTCTGTCTGAAACGCTTGATTTTAGCTCCTGTGTCCCTTTAAGGCCCCTCCCTCCAAATGAAGCCCAGTCTGCTCTGATTGGCCAGCCTTCCCACTCTATAACTGCTTCCAGCACATATAGGAAGTGTCCGGGTGCGGCCGAAATGTCCTTCCTATCTACTATTCCTTGACCTCAGTGGTAAACATCATGAGGTCAAGGAAAGGTGTAAAGGGGACTTGCTGCTCAGAGAATCCAACTCGACTTTCTCTAAACTACGTCATCATGCGATTGCGGATGTTATTGTCGTGCGTCTGCCGTGGTGAAACTACAAATTTCCGAAGATGGAGGGCAAAAATGCAGCGACTCCATCCAGCATGTTTCAGAGTGTATTACCACCGTGTGACATCAGATGTAAATGATTTATATACAACGGTAACTTACATGATGACGTGCGTCTCTTCTGGGTCATATTCACACTTTTCTACTTCTTTTTCTGAATTGTTTACGTTCGTGCATGACACGTCAGGTTAAATATCGCTGCCGCAAAGAATTGTGGGATGTCTATATCTCCTTTCCTTTCGCATAGGTCCAGTGTAGCATTGAAGCTACTTTCCTATGCATTTAGAAAGTGCGAACAGCTCTAGTCATGGCAGCTGATCAAATACATCCGGGTCACTTCAAGATTTAGGAAACTTCCTAAGTGAATTTGACAATTCGACCTCACCCTCGGTCTCTGCTCTCACATTACCAGGCTTTGTTTTGGGGTGCCCCAGACAAGCCTCATCGGTCGGTGTGTTCACAAGGTGTTTCAGGAGCAGTGTTTTTTGTCGGGGGGACGAGCTCCCTTTACTTTGGGCTTTTTTTTACTTAGCAGTCCTTTTACAAACACAAAAAAACCTATATAACGCACTAGAGGAAAGAGAAAATCTGAAAAAGCATGTCTCCTTTAAATTAGGTTAAAAAATATATATTGCATGAAAGAACAGGGTTGATGTCCTCATCTGACCATAGCTTATGGTAATGGCTATCTTTGGGTTCTGCTATAAATGTATGTGCTTAGCTGCTCATTATATACTAACTGGCAGATCCATAGATACATTAAGGCCAGAGTAAGTGTAGAAAACAGCAGTGACGTGTGGGCTCTAGTTAAAAACTCCGGTACTAAAATAATTTGCTGTTCAGGCCCAGAGAGTTTAAATGGTTTTTAAAAGGCTCTGTTAAAGGAGGTCAGCCAGATAGATAATTAAATCACAGTTTGTGCCAGAAAGACCGACGGCATCGTGCAGTCTGTTTAAAAAGGGTCCTCGTGGTAAACAAGCTGCAACACCAGTGACGAGGCTGAGAACTGCCGCTGTGTGGCCTGAAATCTCTATCTAAACCTTTGACTCTCACTGATTATTAAAGCATGCGCAGTTGTTCTGGTTCATTGAGCCAAAATAAATTGAGACACATTCGAATATGTCAATATATACGAATAATATTGTAATTGAAGGTTACATGGAAGGGCAATGGCTGTTTAACTTGGTCTTTCTAGGAAAAATCCTATTTTCAGGAGGAAAAAAAATTGTTGTGACAAGTAGTTCATTTAGTCACCATTCAGTTCTGTCATTTGGTGTTTTTTATTGTTTATCGTACAACCCTGTAAAAAATCGGAGATGGCATCTTTGGCATCCCCCCCCCCAGCCATTGACGTAAGCGTTTATTTCCTCTAGACCAGCAAAGAGTTGGTGCCACTCTGGAACTTTGGCATAGTCTCTTTTGACTGTGGAAACACAAAGAACTGGTTGGAGATGAGGCACTGTCAGTTGTTTTTATTATTATGAACGTTTCTACAGTAAAAATAAAAAAAACCTGATCGGAGTCGCCGTCTCTTTTTCCAGTCACTCCCTGTCAAACATCGTCATTTCCCAGTATGTAATGGTTATATATGTATGTTTGTGCATATGCAAGTAACTGCATTTGCCGATGTGCGTTCATAACCACCCTGTATCTCCTGTCTTTGCTCCAGCGTGGGTCCACTTCACAGCGACCGGCAGTACGACATCAGCGCCAGCAAAGAGGGTTTCATCCTGAGTCCTGTGGAGGGAACCCAGGGGGATTTCAAGGCGTTCGCTCTGGCTGGCGTCACCTTCAAGGTACATGTGACCCCCCCCCCCCCACAAATCTCACCTGCATATGTTTCAGATCCCAGTAAACACCAGCAACTTTATCTGACACTTTCACCCTGAGTGTCTGTAGAATGAAAGCTCTTTGTTCTCTTCCACCACTCTCACTGATGATGTGGTTTAAAGTGAATATGGAATGGCACGACACATCGCCCCCGTTAGTTCCTGCTGCTGTATGTTTTTGTCAAATATAATTAAAAGAAAATACCTCTGATGATAGTTGAATGAGTTTGCTGTGGGCTTTCAGTCCCTCGCCTTTGTGCTGCCTTTGTTAAAAGGGTCCGCAATTATTCGATCCTGTTGCAAATGATCACTGTCGGTTTCCCTTTCAGACTGCATCGTAAACTGCTTTGAAATATTCTGTAGAGCATTCATTAGGAGTTTTGTGTCCTTGTGTATCACTCTTTTATAAATCACCTCTTTAATAGAACACCGGAGACACTTAACTCACCCGATTATGCCCAATATTTTTACAATCTGACTCACAATTTGAGCCACGACGGAGTTATTTTTCGATTTGGCTGATTTGGCTTCATCACTATGGGTGTTTAGTCCACATGATCTTTTGTTCTGAAAAGATTTCCCAGTTCAGCCTCAGTTATGAGGCTCATTTCAAGTATTACTTTTGAATTTGGAATTTTCTTTACACACTCCTATATGTTGTGTAGCGCTGGAGGGGTCAGTCAAGTCGATAAGTTGACGAACCGTGATGAGATCCATAACCTCTTCTCTCCCCTCTCTAACCAGATCCGATCAGAGGACGGCCTGCCTCTGTCTGCGGTCCTGCTGTCTCTGAGTGGAGGACAGTTTCGCTCCAACCTTTTGACCCAGGACACTGGACTGCTCACCTTTAATAACCTGGTAAGGGATCCAGCAGTTTGTTCATGTGCTTTTCTTTCTGTGGTGTAAGATATCAGCCTGCCAAGCTGTAAAGCTGATTGTAGGGATGCTTTTACATCTCTAGTTAAGGTGAGGATGATGTGTAATATTATCTCTGTGTGTGTGTGTGTGTGTGTGTGTGTGTGTGTGTGTGTGTGTGTGTGTGTGTGTGTGTGTGTGTGTGTGTGTGTGTGTGTGTGTGTGTGTGTGTGTGTGTGTGTGTGTGTGTGTGTGTGTGTTAATGCTTTTCATTTGTCTCCTCAGAGCCCTGGTCAGTACTACTTCAAGCCCATGATGAAGGAGTTCCGCTTCGAGCCGGCGTCTCAGATGATCACAGTGGAGGAAGGTCAAAACCTCAGTATCGACATAACCGGCATCAAGACTGCATACAGGTATGCAGATGTGACTTGAGCAGCCATTTTCTTTTTTAAATTGGCTTCAACATCTACAGTATGTACTGTGTACAGTGTCGTACAAAGGTTTTAGGAATACAATTAAAGTGAGGAGGCTTTCAAGAATGATGCCATAGTAGTATTTTTTAAATTATTAGTTAACTTCAAACAAAGTAAAGTAGAGCTGCAACAGTTAATCAATTAAAGGGTTAGTAATTGACACCTAAATTAATTTAACTATTTTGAAATTCAATAAATCTGTCAAATTCTCTGATTTCAGCATCTTAAATGTAAATATTTTCTGGTTTCTTTGCTCCTCTGTCAGTAAACCATATATCTTTGGTGTGTGGACAAAACAAAACATCATCTTGGGGTTTGGGAAACATGATCGACGATTTTCACCATTTTATTGACAAAACAACTAATTGATTAATTGAGAAAATAATCGATAACGAGAATAATCGCTAGTTGCAGCCCTAAAATGCAGTAAAATCTGCATTTGTTGTGGCCACTTTTTGCCTTTAAATCAGCTGCAGTTCTCCTCAGTGAACCTTGGAAAACATCTTGGATCACAACTCAGTCACAACTCGGACCATCAGTGTGTTGACTCGTTCTTCCGCGTCTCTGATGATAATTCTTTACAACTCTGACCATATGTTTGGGGCTTGTCGTCATGCTGCACTCTTTTCTTTCCCGCTCGATGTTGATGTTCGTTGAATCCACTAATATCCTTTCCACACGTCACTGTTGACGTTGTGCTGTTGTCCTCAGCTGCTATGGAGCGGTACAGTCTCTTAGTGGGGATGCAGAGCGGGACGTCGCCGTGGAGGCGGTGGGTCAGGGGGAGTGTAGCCTCTACAGCGAGGACACCGTCACTGACGAGGAGGGCCGCTTCAGACTCAGGGGTTTGCTGGTGAGGTCGACAGTTTCACAATTGATTGATCTGTATCCCACTGGGTCTGGTCGACCACCTGTGTCTCAGGGGGAGGACTAGTCTCCTTAGTCCTGTTGAATGACCCAATTAACACTGCGTTTCCTTGCAGCCGGGTTGTAAGTATCTGATCCAACTTCGCGCTGAGGGCAACGACCACATCGAGAGGGCTCTGCCCCAACACAGAGCTATAGAGGTAAGCAGCAAAATGGTCCCAGGCTTCCTGTGTTCCACACAGATTTCCAGTCTGGCAGCTTGTGGAAAAAACATTTTGGGGAAAGACTTTCAGACTGTTTGCTACAAATTTAGATATATTCAGTCTCCACAGTTAAGATACTGTGTGTAATATTTAGAAGAATTTATTCACAGAAATTGAATATATTTTCCATAACTATGTGTTCATATATGTATAATCACCTGCAAATAAGAACCAATGTTTTTCCGTCATCTTTGAATTAGCTAAATAGTTACATTAAGGGGGACCCAACCTCCGTGTCTCCATGTTTGCCACATTGCGTTGTGCTGCGTTCCGGTTCCATTGCGACTCTGGAGGTCAGAAAAAAATCACCGACCCGACTTCCGGGGTCCGAGTTCCGAGGTATAATGGAACGCAGCATTAAATACGGTTGCAGAAAACGGTCCAGAATATGAGGCATTCGCGTTGAATTTCCAGCGCTGCGGGAAACCGGAAATGAAACCTTACCACCAGATGTCGCCAGAAAAGTACAAAAATTACACACTGGGGCTTTAAGAAATCAATGAAAGTATTTGATAGTTGCTGCCCTAAAATATGTGTTGTACATAATGCACTATATTATGCACTTTAGTTCTTTAACTCTATCTATTAACTTTTTCTGAGGGTCGTAGTTCATTCTTGACTTTGACAACTGTGTTCTGATTGAAAGCTCCGGAACAGCTACTAAATAACACCTTGCTAGATTGTTTCTCCCTTTCTCTTTCCCAAGGTCAAGAAAAGAACTTTGTACCTCAGAAACTAGCCTGAACTTTAACATATTCTAAAAGCCATAGTCCTCTCCTTTATGCTGTAAATTGCACTAACGCAGTCAGAAGATCTCATTTGGAGGATATGGAAAACTTTTCGTAATTGAATTGCTCAAATGACTGTGGGAACCCTGTGATTATGACTTTATCAGCAGCCTTATCACACGGGTCCTTTTCTATATGCAGAACAAAAGCAGCGATAATCCCATTGCAAGTTCAGACCTCTCTGTTCATAATTTTAGTTTGTCTGAGAAGTGCAGGCCCCCTAATCTCTTTGGCAAGGCTGGAAATGCCTTAATTCCACTTAATTCTCTGTTATTATCGCACCGTGTGACTTGTACAAAGCTTTTATTCAAACGCTTTTTGTTATTTTTTTTAAGAGTTCAAGGTTAAGGTACGTTAAGCTCTTCTGTGTTCACTCTCAGGTTGGTAGCACTGACATTGGCGGGGTCAACATCATCGCCTTCAGGCAGATCAATCAGTTTGACCTCAGCGGAAACGTCATCACGTCCCCTGAACATCTCCCAACACTATCGGTACGACTGCTTCTTCTACTGTTATCGCTGCACTTTAAAAAATAAATCTCTGTGTCTCTTCTGCATTGGTGACATGGCAGGTGGATGAAGTTTTACCAATTTGTTTTTATATTGATTTATTATTATTTTTGGTCCGTCCAGGTGAAGCTGTATAAGAGTGACAATCTGGACAATCCGATCAACAGCGTCGCCCTGGGACAGTCGCTCTTCTTCCACTTCCCTCCTCTGGACAGAGACGGAGAGGTATCAGCTTGTGATGTAGTGGAAATAACTGAAAGATCTCAATAATGCTCACACGTGGTTATTCCTGTCTTAATGCTCTTTTATACACTAATCAAAACAAATCAAGGGACGCTAAAATCACAAATCAGATCTCAATGAACGTATTATTCAAGTTGGAAATCTTTATTTATTTATATTTAAAAATATATTGGAAACAATGGAAAAATCATCACTTCATTGAGGGCTGGACTCAAAATCACACCGAAAATCAAAGTAAAAAAAATAAATCACAGGCTGATCCCCCCCCCCTGCCTTCCTGTATGACGGTATCGGCCCCTGATGAGTCGGCAGATGGTGTCCCGGGGGGAATCTCCTCTCAGACCTGGATCAGGGCATCAGTGAGCTCCTGGACAGTCTGTGACGGCATCGGGATGCACCTACACATTAAGACCTAGGTGCTCCGTTGGATTTAGGTCAGGGGAACGAGAGGGCCAGTCACCCAGGAACTGCCTCCACACTCTGCCCACATGTCAGGCCTCATGCCCCCCTCATGGAGTCTGTACCTGACAGTTTGGCAGCCTGTTGGAGGTCATGTTGTAGGACTCCGGCAGTGCCCCTCCTGTTCCTCCTCACAAAGGAGCAGATACCGGTCCTTCTACGGCCCTGTCCAGCTCTCCTGGTGTAACCGCCGTTCTCCCCCGTATCTCCTCCATGCTCTGGGAGATACAGCAGACATTCTTGGGACCGCACGTATGGTTGTCCCATCCTGGAGGAGCTGGACTCCCTGTGCAGCCTGATTGGGCTGCAGGTAGCGCCTCGTGTTACGAGTAGTGATAAGGACACAAAGCTAGAGAAGAATCAGTCAGGAATAAGGATAAGGAGAGAGAGCAACTGTCTGTGGCCACCACATACAAAACCATTCCCTTTTTGGGGGTTGTCTTGCTTTTGCTGCACTCTTCACTGCACCATTGTTGTACTTCGACCATTAAGTGTTTCATTCATATCTTTTTTTAAGAAGTGTATTTCAGCAGATTTAGATGTAACTATGATTCTCTCCATTTTTTTCTCCAGACCTATATTCTGATGCTGTATTCCACGCTGTCCCGCTCACAGTACGACTTCACCCTGCCCCAGATCTCCTTCACGTCCACCGGCTACCACAAGCACATCACGCTCACCTTCAACCCCACTGTGAGAAACGCACGCCTTTTTATAAAAAAAACCTCTCAACTATATCTGTAATTTGATACTGTTCTTTATAGCAGCACAGGATTTTTTTTCATGAAATGTCTCATCTCACTGTGTGTGTCTGTCTGTGTGTGTGTGTGTGTGTGTGTGTGTGTGTGTGTGTGTGTGTGTGTGTGTTTGTGTGTTTTCCCACAGCGTAAAGTGCCTGACCAGGACATTGCCCAAGGCTCCTACATAGCTCTGCCCCTCACGCTGCTGCTCCTCTTGGCAGCGTACAACCATGAGAAGGTGCATAACCTGCTCCAGACTCCCCAAGTGCAAAGAGCATTTCTGGCTCAACTGTCGAATTTCTGAATCCATTTAGTTTGTATCAATCTTACTGGATTTGGCCTTATCACAGCAAATCCTTGAATGTGCAATGAGATAAAGAGAAATGTCCCATTTCTTGTAGTTTTCAGGTTTAGTAATCAGGTCTTATTTATTTATTCATTCAAGTTATTTACAATTCTTTTTCAGGGATTTTCCTAATACTTGAAGTCGGAGAACTCAATACTTGATTCCGTGTTTTGCAGGTGATCCCACTCCTGTTGCAGTTCGTGAACCGGGTCCAGGGAGTGAGGAGCATGGCCCAAGCCAGCGGGGACAGTGCTGCCCTGGACGAAGCCAAACGCCAGGCCAAGAGACAGAAAACCAGGCGCACATGAGGGACACAAACCACGGCTCACCTCAGGCCACACCTTTGTCCGCTAAACGGCACGCCGGCGCCCACAAGCCCCCCGACCCAGCGAACACTAAGACGGTCGGGTTCAACTGCTTCAGTAGCTGTGGCCGATGGTGGGCACTGGTAAACTGTTTAGCTCGCTAAAGATGTGCTCTGGCCCCGAGTGAAGCCCAACATAAACCACTTGGTGTGCATTGCCGCCACCTCATCAGCCAATCAGATTCACCGGACTGAAAGCATACATTTTACAGGTTGTTTTGTGTGTTGTTGGGTTTTTTTTTTAGAACCATTTTTTCTTCTTCTCCAGAACACTCATTGTCTAAAGAAATATTGACGACATTTGTGATACAACATGAGCCATTTTTCTACCTTTGTAATTTATCTATCTAGGTCTGCTTTTGTGTTTTGAAAGCACTTGCTTTTGATCCTAACATGGTTCAGGACCCTCAGTCACCATGGGTAACCATGTGTTGCTCCCCTACCAGCACTGGGGTCAGTTTTTTTTGTTTTTTTTCAGAATTTAACTGGGAATAATTAGATCTCATTAGAGCCACCAGTGATTTTTAAAAGATTTTTTGGTAAAAATTGATTTGACTGGGCTCAAATAAGGGTCAGAGTGACAAACATTTGTCCAAAAAGATTTTCAAAGCTTGTGGTTGTCAGCCTTTTAAACCTGTTGGGGGAAAAAAACATGAGAAACTGAAGTCAAGAATGTTCAAGTCAAGAATCATATTTGATTTTACACAAGTAACTTTGAAGAAAACCGAGTATTTGTGCATCATTATCAATTAATTAGATTTTTAAAAAAAAACATCATTTCACAAGCTCCAAATCTCGGCCACCCCACATTTGAACCCATTGATTTGATCTTAAACTGCGCTGACTGCTCTCCTGCCATCACTAACGGGCGACTGTGTAACTGCAAACCACGAGTGATGGACGGCCAAAGATGTTGACGAGCTTTCTGCCGTTGACGGCCACATCACTGAAACACACTCCCTCCACGCCCTGATGGTTTTTTATAAGCTGCTCAGCAAGATGCAAGATTGACTCGATGTCAGCTTCTCCGTCATCTCGGGGAGCCGAGGGTGGGTAAGATGCTGGAAATTTCGGTCTGAAAATTTGGAAGGACAGTTTTTTTTTTTTTTTTTGTAGGGGCGGGTGGGGTGGGTGAGCTATATGGGGCTTACTTATAGTTGATTAATTTATTAACAAGTCTAATCAGATGTGAATGTCTTACAAAAGTGTTGCTGTGTTTTGAGTGATATGCTGTCAGATGACGGGCCAAGTGGGAACGTAAAATTTAGAAAAAGACTCCGCAGATCTAAAAAAAAAAACGAGCGAGTGAGAACATCCACAAAGGGTCGGCCGCGACTCGGACAGATAAGGCAGAATTGTCATTTCGTGAAGCTCATTGTCTCGCCGCTCCGCCGCGAGATGCACTGTGAAAAAGCTACGGAGCCCAATTATTTTTTTTCTGTCTTCAGTTCATCTGCCCTGAGTTGTGGCTGACTTTCACTGAAAGATGAAAAGGCCACTGACTATTTACTGAGCTGAAAGATATTCCAATTAGTCCACGTTTAGGGGGGAAGTTGATTAGTTTGGGTGGGGTGGGAAAGGGGGGTGGGGGTGGATGGGTGTAATTGTCATTTGGTCTGAATCAGAATCTCTATTTCTTTTTTTTCTTTTTGAGATAATGAATAAAGTTTGACTGGAAGTAAACTTGACAGTGTAATGGCTTTGGCTCCAGGGGGCAGTGTGATGCTGTTTCCCTAAAGAGGCCGACAACGGCCGTTCTCCTCATCCTTAAAAGTGTTAAAGAACAAGTCACATTGTGTTATTTAAATCGAGGTTCAACTACAAATGGAGAGTGCCCCACAGAAAAAGTGTCCGACTCCCTTTTACATTCCTCCTCTTCAGCCAAGCGGCGTGCGTTACAACAGGGTTTTACCGACCACAGAGTAGGTAACAGCAAGGACGGGCTCTCATTGGGCTAAGAGAGGTTAAGCGCTCCGGAGCTGAGCTGTCGGCCTGAATCTGAGAGTTGTAAAGTCGTCGCCTCGCCGCACTTTCTCTGCTGCCCAGTGCATAACATGTAAAATGTGTCCGACTGCAAAGATGTTAATGAACCACAGGAGGCGACTGCGAGGACAAAGCTTTGCGAAAAAGTCTTTCCAGCACATTGTTAAATCAGGTGTACCCCACTAACAAGACGTACTGGGTGTAATTACACCTAGTCCTTCTGTCTCGTGGGAGATGTTGAAATTGCTGGTGGACGCACTTCTCTTGTGTGCGGGGGCGGGCCTGTGAATTCTTCATCAAGATACATTTGTACAGCAGTTCACGATGACAATAACTGTTAAGAGATACAGTGGTTTAATACAGCCGTGTGCAGGTATGCTCTGATCCAGATAGAGTTGATGGTTGTGCACGCTCCGGCGTGAGTGTGTCAGGCGTGTGTGTCTAGGTTACAGGTGAGGTACCCGAGAGAGAAATATCGTTTGCCGGCGCATGACAATGCATCCACTGTAATGCCAAGGAAATGCTTTTCGAAACATCTTACTTACTAAAGTGTTTTCGGCCTGTGATGTTTTCTGCCAAATTGAGGAAATCCACACAAAGATTTCTGGACCTGTTCAGGGCCGATTTAATCACCTCTTATTTAATGTGAAAATGACCTCTCTTTTTTTTGGGGGGGGGGGGGGGGGCTCTCCTGCTGTTCATTGTTTTCATTTTGTCTGTTCCTTCCAGTTTAAGCTTTTAAAAAGTGGACTGCTGCTCCTTTGTGCATCATTATTTCTCACCTCTCCTCTCAGCGCTGTCGGCAGTCGTCCGTCTCCCCTCCCTCCTCCCTCCTCCCTCCCTCCCGCCCGCGCGGGTTCCGTTTCTGACGGTGCTGTGCTGCTGCATGCATGTGCACCTTCACAGGAAGGGCTGCCTCCTCGCGCTCTCCTCCTCTCCGGGGGAAACGAGAACCACTGTTTGCGGGGCGTCGCCGCTCGGCGCGGAGCCTTCTGATGGGTCAGCTGAGACTGCTGGCATTCTCGCCTCGATGAGATGCAGCCAATTAGTGCGAGCCACTCCGCTCGGCATCTGTCTGCAGCAAACAGCAACACACCAGGGTCAGCGGTTCCATCAAACAACCCCCGGCGCTCAGGTTCACAACACATGGCGGCCTGTTGTAGACACCGATCATAGTTGATCCGAGTAGCTCTCGTACTTTATTCAAGCGGGGACCCTCCCGGACCCTTGAGGGCTTCTAAGAAGACCCCATCAAAATGTGGATTCGTGGAAGCTGTTTAAAACCGGTTAATGTGTAGACGTAGCAGTCTCATGTAGGGCTGCAACCAACGACTATCTTCATAATCGATTAATCTGTCGAGTATTTTCTCGATTAGTCGATTAGTTGTTTGGTCCATAAAATGTCATAAAATGGTTTGTTTCCCAAAACCTCAAGATGATGTTTTGTTTCATCCTCACACCAAAGATATTCAGTTTACTGTCATAGAGGAGCGAAGAAACCAGAAAATATTCACATATAAGAAGCTGAAATCAGAGAAACCACTCGAACCGATTATCAAAATAGTTGCCGATTAATTTAGTAAGTGATTATAATCGATTAATCGCTTAAGTGTTGCAGCACTAGTCTCATGAGAAGTTTCCACAATAGAAACAGTAAAAATCCTTGTCACACAAACTCCTTTATAGTCGAGTTGTGTTGTCCGACTGTAATTTAATTCATTTAGAGTTTACATTAAAGCAAAAGGATTTTGGAAAGTCGTATACCGCGACAGAATCACGCCGGGTTCTGAACGTCTGCTGTATCTGTGTTGTCACCTAAAAATAACCCCTCTCCATTCATGTCACCCCAAACTCCGGTGGCACGCTGCCCAGCCTGAGTCACCCCTACCAGTCATAATGCGTTGGCCGGGACACAAGTCATTGTGGAGCAGAGGAGGTGGAGGGAGGAGGTGGAGGGAGGCGCAGCTCTCTCTCTCTCACTCACTCACTCACACTCACTCACACTCACACACACTCTCACACACACACACACACTGCCGTCTGCAGCACATTAATACCAGACGTTTAATGAGAAGGCCGGCGAGGGGGGGGAGAAATAAAATATTCATTGGGGATGATGACAAGTCGGGCCGCGGTGAGGATGATGTGTAATATTATCTGTGTGTGTGTGTGTGTGTGCGTGTGTACGTGTGTGTGTGTGTGTGTGTGTGTGTACGTGTACGACTCTTAAGTGCCAGTTCTATCAGTACAAGAGGTGTGTCATGTCACCCTTTATATGAAAATGCCAGCTTACTGGGTGCCAGCTGTGATGTAGTGATGAAAGCGGAGGTGGCGTCGCCCCAACTAATGTCATCACAGAGGAGCGAGAGCGCACAGAAGGCGTTCAAAGTCTCCTATCGTTCATACTTTTTTAAAAACACACGCAGAGTGAGAATATTACTGCCGGCGTTCAGTCACACCGGCCTTTCATGACCGCGACCTTTTCAAAATGTGTTTATTACAAAAATAAATTGCTCTCAGGCACCAAGTAAATATGTACAACGCTTAGAGCGACACAAAGGCTTCAGCTTTGCTGAACTCTGACATGAGCATTTGCAGAGCTGATCATCCGCAAACAGTCTCGACTGAACTGGCCTTGGAGGGAATCCACAGCCAGACAGCCCACAGTGAAGGAAGGTAAATGTGTAGGTCTTGTGTAATCTAGTACTTTTATTGAATATTTTGTGAATATCTTAGCAAAGAGGATAATTCATGTTGTTTTTAATAACCAATATGAATGATCCTCTTTGCTGCTGTAACAAGGAATATCTTATCTTATTAGCTGTGTCGCACATACCGCTTTACATAACTGTTCCCTTGTGTTGAATGTGTAAAAATAACCTGACTACATGTGTCACAGTTATTGCCCGTAGTGATGAACCCGATGAGAGTTACAGTATCGCCCAACTCTGCAGTTCCCCTTTGACTCGTACGGAGCATTTGAATGTCTTTATTTTCTATTTTTTTTTTGCTCATCGCTCTGGTTCGCTGCTGGCCCACAATTTTAATGTTTTGGTTCACTGTCGCCGGTCTCATCAGCATTGTTTCCAGTCACAGCACGCAGCCTTTTCTCATTAAAAAAAAATAATAAAATAAAAAAATCTAAAAAACAAATCACTCAGCTTGCCAGCCGTATTTGTCATCCCTGCACGTTGCTGCATTTCTTGGCACATTACCGCCACCTGCATAAACAAAATGGGCGCCAAAATACAATGCTCCACCACCTCTAGTGATGTATCTCCAAAATGTAATGTGTAATATGTAATGACATGTGCCAGAGTTGTGTTTACACCTTTTTTTTCTGCTTTCTCCCAAGTAGAAACAAAACCTCAGCAGCAACATCTGTTTCGGAATGCCACCACTTAGTGACGTTACAGCAGCTCCTCTCAATCGATATCATAATCAATAATCAATTTGCTTCACACTCCATTACTTGGGAAGATTTAGCAGCTCTTCAGTGGGATGAGACAAGTCCAGTCTCAGGTATCTAAAGCACACATCTATAGTTTTTTTTTTTTTTTTTTTTTTTTAAAGCTTTGGGAGCATTTATTACATATTTGACACTTAAGAGAAGGGGAGCGTGGTGCAGCGGAGGTCCCTGGCTGGGAACTCAAAGTGGGGCTGGAGTAGTTTGTGGTTGGTGTCTTGCACACTGGGCCAGCAGCGATTGCACATCTGTGATTATTTGTATGTAAATCAGACTATATTTCAATTCACATCAGAACACTTCTTGAAGACACATGGCTCTCCCTGGCACATCTTATCCATCATGCTAAACCATGTAAATGAAAGGTCCAACTGAAGAGTTTGTTTAATAAAAAATAAAAGCTTATTTCCCCTCTTTCTTCTCTCAGTTTTTTACCCAGACATCGGAGCAATGACTTTGGAAACATGTCTACCTCCCCGCGTGAGCCCCACGGCAGCAGTCCAGCGCCAGGCTGGAACACAAGCATTCAGGCCTGCCGCTCGCCACACAGCAACGTCTCCTGGCTTTGAGAGATTTTTTTTTTTTAGATATGAAAGCTCAGACATCACAGTAATAAAAAATAAGAAAAAATTTAAAAAAAACTGACAGGCTCTGGGAAAGACTGACTCTCTGTCTCTCCTCCTCTCCATCCATCTCATTTTGTCTTATGTCTCCTCTCCCTTTCCCTCATCGCTCTCCTCAGCTCGTGGTTCCGAAACACTGGCGCCGTAGTCTATACTGTCATCTGTACGGTCAACGGAGCCTGACGACGGGGGAGGAGGAGTGCGACAGAGGGATGTCTGGTGTTCGTATGCGGGGAGGAAGTTGATCGGACCGAAATGATGGGAGTCCTTGAGCAAAGTCACGTCGCGGATGAGGACAGAAGAGGCAAACATGGCCGCTGACACCCTGGAGGGAGCCTGGACCGACAGGCCTCCGTTTGCTGAGACCTTTCCTCTGGTACACCAGCGGGGATGAGCTTTGAATGTTAAATATTTAGCGTAGGCTCGCAGCGCTAACAGTATCGATTAATGCCCAGCGAGTCGTTAAAGCTGCCCTTCCAGGCCAGGAGTGGGCCCGTCTTAATTCAGCCACAGCACAGCGATGAACGTGTGGTCCAGAATCCGGCTTTCGCTTAATTTTCCCAAGCAAAAATATTCATTGTATTCAAACTCTGCTCTGTATCCTGCCATGGATTCCCGAAAAACGGACCTGCGAAAATATGTCGCTCCGCCGCGATTATCTATATGGTATGTTCGACACAGACAGCGAATATGGAAAATACATTTTTAACGAGGTTTGCATCAGTTAACGTCAAACAGACAAACGATGTCGTTTCTGGAATCAAAGCACCAATCGGTCACCGTCGTCCGATCAAAACAAGGTATCTGGTCCGAATTGTAGCGTCGGGCTTTGGAAAATGTTTCAAGATGACTGGGGACGATGAAATGAGGGGGGAAAACTAGAATGAAATTTTCCCCGTGACCCCGCCTCGCCCTTCACACCTTGCTGAGCAGTGGTGGGAGGATACCGATGATGCCGCCAGATATGACACACGCACATGTTTTGATTAGGTGGATGTACCTTCTTTTTTCTTTTTTTTTTTGATTAACTGGATTAATTAAGTGGGCGAATGGTTGCCCAAGTGATAGCGCAAGAGGGTTTTGTGTGCTAATTTAATTTGATAGGTGTGCGGCGCATACAATTAGGAAAGCTGTGTGGGTGTGTGGCAGAGTCTGTTCGAGACGTTGAGCGAGGGGGAACCAAATGTGTGTGTGTTTGCGAGAGAGAGAGAGAGAGAGAGAGAAATCCTCACTGACCTCCACTGTTGGTTAGCCTGAGGATGAAGGGATGACACAGTGGGGACGGGTAAAGAGCTTGTGTGGGCGGTCTTTGGTGCAAGAGGGAAGACACATGGATGGAACACTGAAATCATTTCAATGGGCCGTGTGCAGATTTTGCCATCAACAAATCCTTGAGCACATTAATATATTTAGTGTGAACAATCAAAAGCTGGGTTGACCGGTAGCATCTACAAACCCCTCTGCAGCATTTCAGCTTCATGAGCACAAAAGAAATAGACACTCTCCGAGTGGGAATAGAGCTAAAGCCTCTATGTTTGTTTGCAGTGGCAGATGTAGAAAATCATAGTTAGCATAGATTCATTACGGAGAGTTAATTTAGAAATGTACCACAAAAATGCATATACATATATATATATACATGGGGAAAATATTTTTTTAATTCTTAAAAGTTAGTACACATTAGCTTGGAGGGATAAGTTGACTTCGCTGTCACCCTGAACGACCCACTCAAAAGTCATTGAATCCCTTTCAAAAATCTGGCAGTTTCAGTTTACAGTGTAAAAGACTTGTTGATATCTACATGGGGAATAGAAGCAAATGCTGGGACATTGGTACTGAACAGCAAATTTTGATCCGACAAAAAAAGAAGAAGAGCAGAGCAGTACTTGACTAAGAGTACAGATTTGGCTCCATAATTATTTTTTTTGACAAATCATTGTTTTTGTAGCTCAATGATGTAAAGCATGACTTATAGAAACAGCAATAAAAAAAGACTGTGGCAATTAGATTTTGTCAATATGAAGAATCTTCATGAATGGTGGTGGTGAGTATAACCGCTCAGTTGAACATTATGGAACTATTTGTGTGACCGGTGGTGGGTTGCATGATAGAGGGTATGAATAAAAATCCTGATATTTAACTGAACTGTTTTTAGCAGAACTAAATTGCTAAAATTCATCAACAAATTAAAACTGCTGCCAATGCTACTGGATATGTAATCATGCCACATCGCAGATTGTTATTTATTTTTCTGATTAAATCGCACGTTATTAATATTTTTTCCGAACCTGTATCCACTCAATGCAAGCTTTCACACAAGTGGCTGCCATGATTCGGCCCCGTGAACTATTGTACTCTCTAGTTATCTCTAGCATCTGGTGGTAAAGTCGTAAAATGGAACCAACTGAGCAGCCGACAGGGGACACTTTATGGTGACGCACCGTTAATTCCATTTCCGGTATCCAGCAGGGCTGGAAATACAACGCGAATGCGAAGTATTGTGGACCGTTTTCTGCAACCGTATTTAATGCCGCGTTCCATTATACCTCGGGAATTGGACCACGGAAGTCGGGGTGTTGATTTTTTCCCGACCTCCCGAGTCGCAATGGGACCGGAATGCTGCATGACACGACGTAGCAAACATGGCGACTTACAAGCAGGTCTGTTCCCCTAATGTAACTATATTTAACCCATTCAAAGTTGATGACAATTTTAATGTCTGTGAATACGTCCTTCTAAATGTGACACACTGTGGCTTTAAGTTGCCCATTGCTATCGCCTGTGTTCGTTTTATCCCTAGTTTGTTACTTCCTGTTTTATTTTGGAGTAACGTTCCTCGTGTCTCTGCACTTCCTGTTTCCCATGTCTCTCATCTGTCGCTTCACGTTCTCTTGCTGTGATTGTCTGCACCTGTTCGCGGTGTGTCTCACCTGTGTCCAATCTTCCCCGGTGTGTTTAGTGTTCGTGCTCCCAGGCCACCGGGGCAGTTCGTCCGGCTCTTACTACAACCCGTCGGGTATCCGTGGAGTCTGCTCTGGTTAGTTCCTCGTGTCTCTTGGTCCTGCGCTTTTTTCTTTGCTTTGGTTCTGTGTGCTTTGCTTTGGTTCCGTGTGTACCCTTGACGGTGGCAACCCACTGTGACGTCACACATTGGTTTTTGCGGACGACTGTTTTGAAGCCTCGAGTTTAAAGGGATAGTTCGGTGATTTTGAAGTGGGGTTGTATGAGTTACTCGTGCATAGTTAAGTTTGGACGGGAAATGGAAGTAGCGCAAGTCTGAGTCCGACTGTTGCAGAGGGGACCACCGAAAAACGTCTTGTAAGCCACATTTTAAAAATGCTTACCTAAAAAAATCCGTTCAAGTGTAGGGAGAAGGCCGGATTTTTCCGCTGATTCAGTTTTCCGCCAGACAGCCATTTAAGTTTGCACTTTTTTTTTTTTTCAAGCATACTAAGGCCATGTATTACTGCGCCAACTCGCCGCGGTAGCTTAGAGTCAAACATCTGGTTTGCGGAGTGATACCATGCCAGCGCGAGTTAGCGCAGTAAATACAAGTACGCTTGAAAAGGAAACGCAAACTTAAACGGCTGTCTGTGTGGCGAAAAAGACGTTTTTCGGGGGGGTCCCCTCTGCAACAGTGGGACTCAGACTTTCACTACTTCCACTTCTCCAACAAAACTCCATTAAATGACATCGCCGATCACCATCTCCACAAGGTAACATATTAACTATGCATAAGTAACTCATACAACCCCACTTCAAAATCACTGAACTATCCCTATAACATTTTGTCCCAGTGTAACAGAGTTATTTAGTGATTCCACTTGCCATGGTTTAATCAACCAGTACCAAAAGGTTCTATTGACATTCTGTATTTTGATTGGTCAGTGGGCGTCTCCTCTGTAGATATATGCCCTTGTACTGTGACTGAGCTGTGCACGAGGAGTGTGCCTGTGGTTGGTTGGTCATAAGCACATTTTGATTGTTTCTTTTAAATATATTTAATTGACATACAATGTTGATATGATGATGTATAAATGCTCCCGTAGAATGTAGCGACGGCCATGTATACTGTCTGAAAAGCTCATCTCTTGCAATGTGCACGATGTTAGGTCATGCTAGTTAGCTTAGCTTGCTAGGTAGCTTAGCATGCTAGGTTGATAATTTGCTTCTGTAATTAGAATGACTGGGTGTGTGCGCCGTGTCCTATACGTGGCTGACCAGGATCATTCCTTTGTTCACCAGGTTCATAACAGGCCAGACTGAGAACCAAGTGTGGATTCCTTCATTTTAAACACAACGCAGAGTTCACATCGGTCATACCAGCGCCATGTTGATGTTTAGCAACCAGACGTAGGAGCGGGGGTAAGTTTACCAAATATTTATTCTGCCCAAAGAATATGTGAATGGAAAGTAGGATATGCACCTTTGTCGTTTGTGTTTGAGTTTCTTCATGACGTCGTGCGGTTTCAGAAAAGCTGCAACAATTTTAAAAAGAGCATTTACTGCACGCTGTGCCGTTGAAGCCTCGTTCATGCAAAATGATGTTGGCGCCAAACACGGCAGCAGCGTGGTCTCCCTGATTAGTTCCTCCCCTCCGAACGACGGTGTGTTAATCACTGAAATCAAACGCTGGAGTGTTTTGCTGCAGACGCGCGGCTCTCAGCCGCCTCCCTCTCACTTCTGATCTTGTTGCTTAATGTCTGCCTTTTGTATCAATTTGTCTTCTCGCATGTTCCCGTCCCTCCCTTCGTCTTTTCTTCTTCCCTCCTGTTGCTATCCCTCGTGCTGGGGTGTGTCTCTCGTCTTCCCACGTGAATAATACATGTGTTGCCTTCGAGGCTTTTGGATGTGGAGTGAGAATTAGATACCTTCCCTGTTTTTCTGTCTGCTCAACTTCTGGGACCCTCACGCTCACAGCGTCTGGCCAGCTGCTGAGGGGAATACTGAGTGACCCCCCCATAACACATAGTTATACCGTTACTGGCAGCTCACCAAAGTACATGTGGAAACAAATATGCTAATTTTAATGAATGCTTTTTGTGTGCCTAAGGCTGAAACCAAAATACAAACAGAAATGCAAACTTAATGATCCGCTTTGTGGTTGTGATACAGTTTTTTTTTTTTTTTTTATCTCTGTCAGCATAATGGTCCATCATCACTTGTAGTCTTTTTTGGGGGGTAATTTATTGTGCAAATCCTGTCTCTACCTTTCTCTGCATTGGAAACATCTGCTCGCAACAAAACAACCGATAATGGGACACTGGTGTCTGGATGTTTTAATGAAATGGCAATTACAGATCCTCACCTAGTCCTTCCCAGAAGCCCCTTTTTCGAAAACATGACATCATAAGCGGGACAAATGAGAGCAAGTTTCCCCTCTAATTGATAACCTCATTACCAATGTCTCCCAGGCTATTAACAGCCTCTGTGCTCTGTTGTGCCTGGGTCATGGGGTCGCCACTGGGACTTGCATACAGGAGCAGTCAGCATTAAATTGGTACAAGCTGGCATGGCCACCGTGTGCTTCTGCTAGCTGTCATCCGTCAAATGGCTTCGATGGACAGACACACATTTCAAAGAGGTGCCGCCTGCCACCGGCTGCTCTTTGATGATACAAACCCAGCGAGCGGCACACAGGGATGTTGGACAGAGGGATCTGGCGATGGGTGCGTCAGGTGTATGAGATATTTATCGCCAAGCCTGATAATGCCTCTGTACTTCCACTTTGTGAGATGTCTGGATGCTCCTCGGGAGGAGTGTTTGAAGAAGATTAAATAATTCATACAACCTCGTGTCCCATATGTCGCTCTAGGTAGTCTACTGATGTTGAATAATAATGTCTGACCTGGAGCTTTTGTGTGTTCAGCTTCTGAGCTTTGTTAGTATTATAGTGAGAAGTAAAAATTTCTTTGCAACAAAGGCTTAATTGGCTCCGTGTAAGACTGCCGATAAACAGTTCTAAATTCAGATCTCGTAGGTGCACAGATTCCAAGCAACAGTCAAGGAATAGACTGATACTCACCAATCAATCATATGCATTAATTTGCTTTCGCTTAACGCCCTAGGTGTCTCTCACGGGCGATGACTGTTTACCAGAAACGACAACAAGCATTTTATGCTATGTTAATATTATGCTTACAACTCGCCCTTTAATATTTACGTATCTTTTCACATCCATGTTAAAATATTGCCATGAGTTTTTTGCTATGGACATTGCGAAGAAAATTGAGCATTTGGCCTACACGAACACTTGCATTGTGTGAGTCTTCATCATTGCGCAAAGACACAAGTATTTTTGTCAAACAAAGTCTTTTGGAACTTTTAGTCCCCCCCCTTTTTTTTTTGAGGTGCAATAAATGGAGGATGCTATTTTCACCAAGACATTACCAGGGCTTCTTCAATAGCAGTTTTCAACATGTTGTTGTGCAGCTCTGGGAACAGAGCTTTGAACAGAGCTTAACACTTTATTCGTAACAGCTGATGTTAAGCCATATCCCTGGGGAAGTTTGCCAGAGGTTATTCTCAAAATCATTTGAAAAGCAAGGATCTCACTGTTGATGGCATCCATGAGGAGACAATTGCCCCTTTCAGTCTCCTGATGTTTATCCAGACACGACACTTGTATGCAGCGGTTAAATGTTTTGCAGTGGAATTGTTGTAGAATCCATATCATGTATTGAAAAGAAAAGCATCTGGGCATCTGTTTTTTCCACCAAATCACAGAAAATGTTGCGTTCACTTCTTGCACTGCCAATATAGCCAATGAAGCATGTTTCCTATTTTCTTGGGTTTGTAGGCATTACACTTTTCATTTCGAGATTCAGAAGGGTCTTTTCCACTTGTTGCAGCAATATCTCTGCATGTTCTTGTTTTAATACCCTCATTGGAACTCTGTATGCTTTATCCTAACTGTCCTGCTGCCGAGTACACCGAAAGCACCATCAATTGTTCTCAGGAAATCCATCGTCTCCTCACATCCACTGCACTGTGGCAAAGGTAGACGTTTGTTGCAGTCATCCAAAGGATCTGTCACACTGCTCCTGAAAACTTCAGTTGCAAGTTTTACCTGTGCCATTTTTAAGCTTGTTTCCTCAGGCGTAGGCCTTCTGTCTCTTAAAGTTTGTTCAGTGCCGCTGTGGATCACAAACCTCTTGGGGTTTTGTAGCATCTCAGAGAGCATCTTTTTTTCTTAATATAACAAAATGGCATTATGGTAAATCATTGGTCAAAAACATTTTACCTTTAGACTACAGCATTGGGAAGGCGCAGAAGGCCTTCTCTGGTTATAGTAGTGGCTCCCCACCAAACAGTGCATTGACAAAGAAATATGCCACAGGGTTATTCCGAGGTTCATCACTAGCAAGCGCAACTAAAGCATCTCTTGCTGGTGGCAAACTGTCATCAGAAGTGACCCAGCCAAGATCTACACATCCATGGAATTTCCCTGCAGAATATTCCACATGATATTCTAATGGCCATTTCAGTCATCATTATGGCACAAATTGACCCAAAAACTGAAACACTTTTTTTTCCCCCTATCCTGTCTGCAGAGATGTTGCTGATAGTGTCTGAATGGGCTAACGCAAGGTCTAACCTTTCATGTACATAAGTATAAGCCTTGAAAAAGTGACTATTCAACGCAATTGACTGCAGTTCCTCGCCAGTTTGGACGTCTACCCTTGGTCCACTCTGGTAAGGATTTCTTTTGACATGAAACCAAAGGAATTCTTCAACAGACAACAAACAATCAAATATCCATCCAACTGAGCATTTTCTCAGGATACTGCATTTGTACTAAAGTGATACTGTTGACTAGTTCATCCCACATCTGAAGGAGCTGTCAAAATGCTTGGAAATGTTTATCTTGTTCACATATAATTCTCGCTATCAACATCTGAAAATTATTTAACAAAAACATTTTGTATGAATCTGGACAAAAACACTATCAGTGACATGACCACTGAACTGTTTGCCTCACTCAATCCAACAACACTGCAGAATATATGGATGCAGCTCTCCCTGTCACACACTGGCTGACAGCTGTCCTGTCGGGCACGATCGTCAATGGTGCTGACAGTTTATTGGTTCTCCTCAAAGACTTTAAGAATACTCTTATGGGAATTCATCGAAGTCAGAGCTGTGATCAGTGATGAACTTGGGTGATTCTCCCCTTTACACAAACTTTCACTCCTTTCAGGATTTTAGCTCTCATGCTGACAAGACAGTATTACATCAAAGATAAAGTCTTAGCTTTGTTAGAAGAAAACCCTGTAATGCTGTCAACAGTAGCTGTGGGTAGAAGAAGGTAAGCAGAAATGTTACTCACAAAACTAGGTCAAAACTTAGTCTATGGTTAGATGGGGAAATTTCTTGTGGAACCGCAATACACTAATTTGCATATCCGTCATTAGGCCAAAAAATGTTGATACGAACAGATTTGTTCCATAATCGTGCGTCCGTGCGATATTTTATGAATTCTTTCTAGTATGAACCGAATTTACTAGTGATGCTGCTAAAAAATACACTTTAATTTACGGATCTCTGAAAAAAGAACTTCAACCTCCTAAACTTCTTCCTTTTACTCTTTAATGCCGTTTTCATGAATGAGCTTTTCCTGACATGCGGCAGGAAGAGAAACCGTACACGGTATTCAAGGGGTGTTGGTTATGCTAATTTTGCGATCCGCATGCACACTTGCTCAAATACGCACAGGTGAAATTCATCTTTTTTATGTACGTAAATTACACATTTTTCTGAAGATAGAAGCGTTTGATGAATCGGACATGGCCTGTTCGTACAAACTCAGGGTACGAACAGATGTAGGAGAAATTTAAGATAAGAATACGAAGATGTTCTTGCATGAGGCCCATTGTGTCCTTTTGTCAGTCGGTTTCAGCTCAATATGTTTTCAAATTGGTTTAATTTGACATATGTACTTTATACAAGGGAGCTTTACTGGCGAATTTCCTCAACAGATAGTAGCTGTGGTTCAAGCCCCTAGATTTGTTTGCTGGTGCTTTTTTGAAGGAAGGAAGGAAGGCCGCTTTCAGGAAAGTTGTTAAATCTAGTGACAAATGCGCTAAGTTGGCGACACTGCCTTGTCCTCATGCTGTTTCCCATCATTGTCATTTTTTCATGTTGTTTGACCTGTTGCTGTTGTGTAGTAATTTAATATTTCTGCCTGTTCTAGTTGTATGTTGATTGGTGGACAGCTGGAGTCACCTTTGGCTCCAATGACTCAAAGGAACCTTGTTAACTCAGTTAAAATTGAAGAAGCCTCTTGGTCTTCAAGAAATCACAAACAAGTTCAGTTGCTCCTCAATCAACACCCTCGTGGATTCTTAGCATTAAGTAACTGTTTCAAACAAAACTTATGGCAGTAATATTGCCACTAGTTTTCGCCGGACCTCTATCCATCTCATATTTATTTTTTCATATATAGCTAGCTATGTATGGAGATGATGCCCCTTTCTTAAGTACTGTCCTATTATATTCTACTACCACATAACACCAGACCTTCATGAACCACTGAACAAACAAGGTGTGGGCAGTGTTTCAGATGTCTGGAGCCAGTCGATGCTAGTACATATAGTAAAACATGTAAAGTTAGTATAATTGGTAATTGGTACAACATTCATCCATGTGTTGACAAAAAGAGACAGAGAATAACTAATAGAGCCAATCTCGATTGTCCCTTCGACATGTGGTCAGATTGGACCTGGGTGGCGATGGCGGATCTTTACGAATAAGCTGATCAACAGGATGCTTAGGGAGTGTTTCCTGATGGATGCCCACAGGAAGGTGGACCGGAGTGGCAGCTTGGCAGCCAGTGGTGGAGAGATCCATCATGCCATGACAGGAAGGAGAGGGCTCTGACGTCTTGGCCTGCCCAGAGAGGCCAGCGCCTGTCAGCCTAATGAGGCTCCCATTGACAGGTGATGTAGTTGTTAGGTGTGTGTGCGTGCGTGATTGGTGTTGGTGCGTGCTGTTATTCTATCTAGTGCATCACCAATAATCTTATGTTCTTCTTTGATTTGTTTCTCACAATAATTGCAGAATATTTAATCTTCGTTTATATCTCTTAAACTTTGGAGCAAGTGCAATAACCAATGAGTTGTTTTCCTCGTTGGTTCAGCACAGATCAGAAGTGATATTTGTGCATGCTTTTTTTTTTAACTATCTAAATCTAGAAAACTCTCAAATCCCCCAAAGTTGCTCTAACCTTTACTAAGGTACTCCAACCTTTGTGAGTCCACCAAAAAACTTTGTGTATAAATAACTCTTTGACCTCTCCATCTAGTACTTCCTTTTCCCCTCCAGCACATCCCCACCTCCGAAACTCCCTCACCTCTTCCACTCAAACCACCCACTCATCTTCATTTCCCCATGTGAGGGTATTAGGTTCACACAGTAGAATATAGATGAATCCAGCATGGACACTTTTATTGATTTCTCCCACTGCAGACACCAGGGATAATGAAAGGGTCTCCCTTACTTCCCCCAATAAGCTTTGCGTCATGTTCCTTCAGGCGGTCCGGAGGTATGGGACAAATTGAAAGAACTGGCCTTGATTCAAGTGGTTCTGAAGACTCTGCTTGTCACATATGTTCACTATGTTCAATATAATATACTGTATGTGACTTGTACAACAACCGAGAGACATTATAATGCCCCTTTGCTTATGACATTGTATCATGTTAAGGCTGTTATCCTTACCCTGTTTGACTGCTTAGCATACATTAGCGATCTCTTCGTATGTTGTTGTTGGGTTTTTTCTCCAATTTCAAATAGCAGTTAGAAGTGAAAAAGGCTTAGGATAAAGTCTAACCACTGTATTTGGCTTATGTGCATTATTATCAGATAATGCTTTCAAGCAAGCATTATCTGAAATATCTGTTGGCTTACTAGAGTGTAGAATTTACCATATGGAACAAAGCGCAGGAACAGAGCTGCTTATATTGGCCAAACTCTGGAATAATGGTAAACAGTGAATGTGCTAGTAGTGATCAAATTTTTTTTTTTTAGTAACCTGCATCCCCCACAAACAAACATGTTAGTTAATAATATGGTTGCTGTTGGCCTTGGATGCAAGTAACGCAACGCAAACATTCACTTTGCGTTTGGTGTGTGCACACCATTACAATTCTTGTATTTTGGGTTATGATAAGGCAAAAAAATTAATGAAATAAAAAAACACTGCACCCTCCAAACTCCTACAGGGATACAGGGTATCACTTTTGCCAGAGTGCCATTAATGGTTTCTATTGGACAGTCCCTGTTCATGGGAGGATGAGTGTGAACTTTTTAATGATTTCAGAAGTAACATTATCTGAACTCACAGCATCTGTTCTTCAGTTACATGTTGCCAAAAAAGTGACAGTACCTAAAAGTAAGTTATTGTAGTCATTAGTTGTCAAGTAATTCATCATCCCACAATGTTTACCCAAAGGACAAATAAACACATTTACCGAAAAGCCTTGAGACAATAATTTTTTGCTGAATGGCTTGGTGTAAATACAGTTATATGAGTGTTGTTAAGCGGCCAACTGGGAAGTTTATGTCACTTTCATACTGATTGGAAGGTGATTCAAGTCATGCATTGTAGAATAATGGACTGCCTGAAGCAATGGCGGCCATTTGAGAGCAGCAAGGGGCTGATTTCTCTTCTTCTAATCTGGTCACACTGGGCTGTGTGTGTCCTGAGTTGCTTGAGGCTCTTACGGCTGCAACACTCTGGAGGACTTAATTACCACCCAAACAGCCCTCAGATATACAGGAGAGTTCGTTAAAGCCACTTGCCTTTTAATTGCTGCCATTTCTTGCCCGAAAAGAAGCCTATCTTTTGCTTCTGTAAGAAAGGAGTTAGGAGATGGGCAGAGTAGAAATGACCCACCCAAACAGAGGTTAAAAAAATAACGCTAAGATCTTTGGGCACAATTAAATTAAAATGATTACAATTTTTTAGTGTAAGAGTCTATCAGATTGTGGTATTGAATGAAAGACATTGCTTGGTATTTCACGGCGTCGAACAGTGTATGTGTTTTAATATGTTGTGTCTCTATTGATTTCTTCATCAAGCTCAGCCCAGATAGAATATTGAGCCGTTCAGTTTCTCCCTCTGACTCTCTCTCTCTCCCTATGCATCCACAGAGGCGCCTGGTTTCCACACCACTAAATGAAAAGACTCATGGGAACATGATGACATGATGCAGGTGCCCAGCGCTCGCAAGTGATTGGTGTCGGTGCCTGCGGATATGAACTCTTGGCCTTTTCTGCCGTGACTCCGCATCAAACATGCAGACGGGAGCTGATCATCCCTGACAGGCAAATCTCAGGTTAGGTGAGACTGAGCCTAGAGTACATGGAGAGAGATGCACGCTAATGCACTTAATCACATGGTTAATAGGTTGGGTTTTGGTGCCACAGAGGCAAAGGATACCGATTTGGATGTAGAAGAGAAAGAGTGATAGGACTCTGTAGCACCCATCGCCTGCTTATTTTCACCTGACCACATTTCATTTCAAGGGTACATGGAACTCATTGTGCACATTTAAAAATAGCATAAACTGTCCATGTAACCTGATTTTAAGCGATCCTCTGGGGGCTTTGAAATCATGAAATGATTTATCTAACTTGACACATCAATTTCTTTGCATTCCGCCGTGTGTTCTTGCTGCATATTCTTTTGGTCATGAGATTATTTTCTTATAAAATCTGTCACGGATGTAAATGTGACCTGTTTTTCCCCCCCACAGTAAGATGTTGTCACTTTTAATCAATCAAGCGCATGTATCACTTGATATATCGGGATAAAAATACAAATACCTTATATAATTGAAATGAAGTTCATGATTTTAATCTGTACATTAATAACGGTGTGGAGCACAGTGAAGCTGTTATTCAGTGCCCCCTTTTAGAAATTATTCACACTGCCACTAATCCTTTTAATTATGTGACGGCTGCACACTCATGCCTGTTCAACAAAGGACTGACGCATATGAGACAAGCTCAATAATCATTTTTTGATTACAATTTTAACCAGTTCTTGAACATTCACCTTGTTGCATAGTAAATATAGGAGCCTGCACACATTTGAGAAAACCTAATGTCTTATACTAGGGACTATAGCACACTCTTTCACCCTCCCCTTCCTCTTTTTATCTGTCTTTTGCTGCTTTTTCACTCATCTCTCTGGTCCAAATTAAAGAAGTGAGAGAGGGTGGCTTTTGCTAACGGCCCTCATTGAAAATCAGATTGGTCCACTGTTCACTGCAGCAGATTTTTGCAAATCCCCAGCCATGTTCCTGGCATGTAGGATTTTGCTGAAAGGTTCCACTGGCATTTTCTCAAAAGGTCATCTGAGCCATTCAGTTATGTGACTTATAGAGAATGCTTTTTTCACTGATGTGTTCGACAGTATTGGCACTTAGGTGGACGGAGCCTTTAAGTAGTGTAGTTATTGACTGAAGGTCCAAGTGGTTTCTGTACAATATGTGTGGCATTTTAAAGCTGCCGATGGTTTTAATATTTGCGTCAATGGGACAATGATTACAGGGCAAACACTGACAGACATTGGGCCTCATGCAAGAAACATTTGTACAAAGAGTAGTTCTTAAGTTGTGCGTACGAGTGATTTAGGACAACATTTGCTTTCCAGACCTGTTGTGGGAGTCATGTAAATTAGTCTGCTGTTAATCAAACGAGTTTCTTACTTATGGGTAATTTTTTCATCACTTTGAAGCAAATATATAAGTATTTTTCTAAAAACCTTGAATCATAGCATTGATACATCATTATAGTCATTTGTAATGGTTATGAAAGACAACACAGACAAAACCATTCTACAGATAGGGGAGATCTGATAAGAAGAAAAAAAATGGCTGCATGTTGTTCTTGAGAGCATGTATTTTGTTATTTAATTTGGAGAGGTAACTTGTATGTCAGAGTATATTCTCTTGTGTCTTTCTCTGACATATGTTTGAGGAAATGGCAAATATGCATGATTGATAATGATGATGAAGACAGCAAATAGCAGTTAGTTGGCTGTAAGTGGAGAATTGCACCCCTGACACAGAATGGAACATATGCTTTGGCTGCCGTGCGTGGACTACTGACGACAGCCCCTTTTGTGTTTAAGCATTTTAAGAAGATTTAAGTGTTTGTTGCGAAAAGTAAGTGAACCCCTTGTAAGTTTTTTTTATGATTAGATAGTAAATGAATAATAATAAAACCATATATAGAGTGACAACGATGAACAAACTTGCAACACAAATCTTTGTATTGTTCCAGTAATTCATACTAGATATATCAGCGTGTGGAACTACGGTATAGTAAAAAGACAAGGTTTCACCCGAGTAGCTACAGCTACAGTCCATGGGGAAAAAGTCCAAGTGGCACAGTGTATTTGCATATATAAAGTCTGCATGGCCCTATGTATTTTTCCACCAAGAGACAGAGGGCTGCCTGTGCTGCATCCAAATGGGTATTATTTCAATCTGACTCCCCTAGATATTATCTGTCTGGTAAAACATTTTTGGTAATGACACTGTCTGGGTCTCTCTGTTTTCTTAAATACCAGGCCTCTTACCCTTTCACAAACTTTCAGTAATTGGTAGACTAAACAAAGAGCTCAGAGTGTGTGCACTGAGATGTTTTTTTGATTTTCTCCGGTGTGTGTGCGAGACTGCAGAATAGGTATTCTGCATTCATAATCTATTCATGTCTTTCTCCCTGTGCTACCTTGCGAACTTGTGTGATTGGACACGTGAACGTGCGTGCACATGAACGGATGTGCTCAGAAGTAATTGGTGTGATGTGCGGAATCACCAGTGGAAACATCAGAGGACAGGAGGAGCGGAGAGAGAAGGAAGGGAGAGGATGCTTTGCTTCAGCTCATTAACCAACGCCGGTTAGCTTGGAAATAAATTGGGTGAGATTCCACCACTGGAGAGGCTGATTAGTTCATTTTTCTCCCCCCCCCCCCCGACTGATCCGTCGTAGGTGTAGCGAGGCACGGCTGCTTCCCTCAGTCTCTCCCTCACAGTCCCACTCTGTCTCACTTACGCACATGCCATGCGAGCCCAAGCAGGCATACACTCAAACCAGCGGCACACGGGTCCAGGAGCAGATGTGAATGACAAGTGTCGGATGACGTGCAGCCTGCCACAGCTCAAAGGTCACCTAGACCTACTGTATCCCCGACTGGCTGGACTCACAACAAGGGGGCCGGGGAGCTTCATCCAGCGGGACTGACGGCTGACAGAAAACCTCCAGAAGTGGGCAGGGTGATGGAGGATTCCTTAGAGCACTAGGAGGAAAACTTTCCTCTGTGATGCTGGTGGCTCTGCAGAGACGCAGAGTGCTTTGCCAGTGATGGTTTTGGTCAACTGATCACACACTTACATATGATTCTGAGACGTCATCTCGCCTTCCCTGTCATTGCAGCCGTAGTGGAGTGCCTCTTCTGCATTGTCGCACGCATCACAGCAGACTGGAGCATAAAACCTGAAATATGGATTGTGTCTTGTCATTGTGAAAACCTTGGCGTGACATGATTAGCATGCTGTTCAAAGCGCAGGCTGAATACTCAACCACGCTAAAAGGACAATCCTGAATAAAAGCACCTCAGTTTGACACAAGGGGCAATGCAGAATGGTGGTGATTTTTCTAAATATGTATTTTCTGCAGTAATTGACTATGGTATATGTTCAGCTGAGAACTGTGGGTTATTCCTAGATGTTGGCTAGTTACCAAGGGTGAGTGTGCTTTTGGTATTTCCGTCACCAAACTTGGAAGGTAGGCTGTGGAACAGTATTAAAATCATTCAAGCAATATTTTATGTTCCTTTTAAAATTGGGCCTTTATGAATGTTTGGTGTTGTTGTGGGTTTTTTTGTACTGGCAATATATATTGTAATGTAACTTTATTTTATTTCCCTCTGTGTTTATGATCCGCCTTTTGTTTGCTTAGTTTGTTATAGCTGATTTATATATATATTATATTACACACACTGTACATGCACGTATGTGTATGTTCATTCCCTCACTAACACACAGCTCATCCAAAGCTACGCATTAATAGACATCGATGGACACACTGCAGGCGTTAATGCACCTATAAACACAAATGTGTGATCACTTTCACATTCTAATGTTAACACAGTTCTAGATGCCCAAATGTGCACTTGCGCGCACACGTTAATGGTCAATGTTTTTGTGCAGCCAAACAACAGCCTGTCATCTTTCCCCCTCACTGCTCCTCCCCCCGTAATAACATCATTAATCAGGGAGTGTCAGCGCTGAGATATGGGTCGATAAACAATTTGGTGCAACATGCCTAATAGAAACCGGAGTCATTTAATATATTCACCTGCTTATAAATCCTACAGATTATACCCAGCTCTTTGGACCCTCCCACCAAAGCTGTTATTCAAAACTTCTGGAAACTAAGTTTTAAATCAACTGTGTACCAAGCCAAACTTGCTTGGTGCTCTCTGGTGTGGTACCATGTTGTGTACCTTACCTTAACACCGGCTACAGGCCTTGGAGTCTTGAAAGTGTGATGCCTCCGGAGCCTTTCCCAAGGTTGATTGATATCTTTGATTCAAATTGGATTTGAATAGATGGATTACCAATACAATTACAGTACACACTCACACAATAAATTACTTATCTCTTGTCCGAATGTTAATAACAACGCCCTCAATAATCAAACAATCCTGCAGACAACGTCTAAAGCTGTTATTGATATGGCAATATTAATGGGTTAATTAATTAGGATATTAAAATGATTACACAACTTTTAAATGATAAGAGGCAGGGTGATAGCAACATATTATCACTGTAATATTTAATAAAATTATAAAATACACAACCTGTTTATCAAACTCGACATTAATGGCACTAGATTCAGAGAAAGCATTTAGATTGAAGTTGAAGGGCTACAAATGTACGGATTTCCTCAACAATACTGAGTGATACAGACTAAACTATAGAAATCATTCAAACAACAGATTGCCTTTTGTAGAGAGTGAGTAAATTCTACAACTATTGCAAAAGAGCAATATAAACCCAGGTAATCTGCAGATGATGGTGTAAATGGACATATACCCAGAAGTTACATATTATATGTTAAGATCATCATAAAACCAACAAATCAATTATTTTACACATGCTAACATTTTACTCACCTCTTTCATTTGGTCGTCTCTTCCTTATACATTCTAAGTGTGACATTACATTGGTGAGAAAAGTGACTCGTTCATGAGTTTTATCATAAGATTTATCAGAACCACTCACAATCATATTTCAGACATCAACAAATGCATTTTGATGAATCATAACCTTTCAGAATCATAAGAGAGCATTTCTGAAATTGTAATCTGACATGAGGATAATTTATTGTGTTCCATAATATCTTTGCTTGTAAGAATCCCTCATGTAGATTTATGACACAAATATCATAAAGCTTTTTTATCATTGAATAGACTTACCGGACTTGAACATTAATTGAAGATGAATCTCATTACATTTTGACAAGTAAGATTAAAGATATATTTGCCATGTGGATGCATTAATATCCAAATTTACAGTTTACATGGATTTCAGATATAGTAAGTTAATGCTGCTTTCACATGTAAACAAGATCAAAGACGAACAGTAATGACCAGCAGTGATCCTTGTCGATACTTTTCCATTAGAAGTTAATGGTGTACTTTCTTATTTGCCGTTGTGTTTTGTGATTTGTTATTGTGTTTTCCCATTTATCATTGTGATTTGCACATTACGGCCGGGTCACCGTACCCTCTCCGAAGATGGGCAAGTCAAAAGTTGTTTCCCCCCATTTTCAGAAGTGACTCTCATCACTGAAAATTATGGATCATTACTGGAATGATACCAAAGTCACTCTTTGCTCCTTTTGAGCGTAACATTCGCAATTATCCAACCAATGACCATTTGGTCGCATATCAACCAACCGATCAATCAGTCAAACTACAGCCCTATTTTTTTTTTTTACCTAACTGTATCTTAGACAAAACTATTACAACACTTGCCAAAACAGAAAATACTGGAGGTATAGTATTGGCCAATGTCAGTCAAAGCTTAAATTAAGGAGTGGTGAATTTTAACAACAGAAACACTGTTAGTTTCAGAAGTTTGTTTCAACTATTTTTAAACAGCATCTGTGGTTGATGACTAATTTCAGACAGAAGCCCATTTGGGAAGAAAATCACACTTTGAATTTGCCCACGTCAAACTATTGAAAATGGCTGCAGCAAGTTGGATACATATAAACCACCATGGACAGAAAGAGGCCAGACTGGAGACTGTCTCCATTTTAAATGGCCCGAGATCATGCACACACACACATGCAGAGTGTCCAACTTTGTGGGTTATGATACAGTCATGCCAGACTTTGTAGACTGGATGAGTCACGCATACACAGTTTTATCTTGCTACATACGCACCCAAGCGTGTGCACACACACACACACACACACACACACACACACACACACACACACACACACACACACACACACACACACTGTCATTACAGCACTGGTTCTTCATATTTGATGAGAATGGACAAAGGCTTGTACCATTTACCCCACTCCCCTGTTTGCATATATCTTTTTAAAAAAGGGACAGATAAACGCATATACACATTAACACACTCTTAATGAATGATGCCTCTGGATTCTTGTCCGAGCTGAATCTCGAGCCAGCCGCCTCGCCCTTGCCTCTCTGTGTCAGCCCCCCCTGAGTGACATGCAGCCGGAGTGGACATGGCACCGTCATCTGACTGGGAGCAAATGAGCCATGAGTAATGACAAGGGGGCAACCAGCCCATTGGCTAATTGTCCTGAATAATGACTCTGATCCTCCTCTCTGATTGGTGCTGGAGGTGGGAGGTTGACAAGTTGGCTGATCTGATTCATCCACAGTATGCAGCACAGATTTGTCAGATGGCTGCTGATGGGGCAAGAGTATAACCTCAATTTTCCACCCACCCACCCCCGAAACATGCATTCTAGAATAAGTTTCTGTAGTCTATTGCTTGGCTACTCTGCAGTACAATGGTGCAATTCAAAGAGAGCGTTTGTTTCAGGATCGGCCTTAGTAGTGTGGCAGTCTTAAGGCTTAGTCCATTTTACAGAGCTGAGACAGTTTGATTCCCAACTTTTCTGGGCTGTTGCCATTTGGCAGTCCAACTGCCCACGTAGGAAAATTCAACGTACCTGTAACTGAACCACCTGGTCATTTTCAGACCTAAATCCTTTTTCAAAACTATAGCAGCGGTTGAAGCATCTCTGGCTAAAACACAATTATTTTTTCAGGCTTGTTGCAGCGCTATCCTGCACTAGAGCACAAAAACAGCCCTGGAAAAATTGGTTGCAGTAGCACTACAGCAACGGGGGGAGTATTGCAATTGCCTTGTGCTTCAGACAGAGAGCCTGATTGCAGGTGCACTGCTGGTGCAACTGGACAGTAATCCATTTTTGAGTGTGGCTAGGTGCTACTGTTTTTTTGACATGCAGAACACAGACGTGATTGCACTGGGATGCAATGTTGAGGAATGTCGAGGGGGGTGGGATGGCGAGAAAGAAACGCGGTAGAGGATACAGCCTTCATGAGTTCCTTCATCTCGCTCGTTGTATTTCACATGTTTGGATGAAGATCAGAGACCGTCATAATCCATAGTGGGATATGTTAGGGAACATATCAGTAAACAGAGGAATTAAATGAGAAAATAAGTCAACATTGTATTGCATCAACTAATTTTAACGACTAAGGATATTCAAATAAAGTCTTTATTTTATTAATATAAATGTATTATTATTCCTTTATTCATATAAATAAAAAGAGAATGTTGAGATTTTAAGAAAAAATTTAAAAATATTACAAAGCCAATATATGGGAGCAGGATACTTTTCATACATAACCTGGTTGGGAGGGTGGATTTTAAAATTGACGATGACTCCAGAGGATTGGAAACCTAAAGGCCCTTGACAATCTATTTTACATACAAATAGAGTATAGTTTTTACCAACCAATGATCTTTGATATTGAACAAATCTGTTTGCTCAGGGTCATACATTCTGAGGGCAGGAATCACCATTGAAAATATTGAAGCAGAACTTATTGAACTATTGAAACCGACTTATTACAAGAATCTCAACATTTTCAATGTATGAAAACTTAATGAAAGTGTCACACATGCACATGGACAAAGATACACATAAAGACTACAGGTATAAATGCACATCTAAAAACATTATGCATAAACACGTATACTGTTATGATTAAGGGAACATACTCACATGCGCACACACAGACTTACACAACACGTGAACTTATTGTAATGAGATGTAAATATTATACATTTTGTTTAATTAGGTCACATGTATGAGGGATATCTATTATGTGCCTAATCTAACTGTAGTTGTGGTAATATGTTATGACCATTTTTAAGTAGAAAAGCCGAACCAGAGAAAGGGGATGCAAATTAGCCTATAGAAACCCTATATGCAACACATCTGTATTATGTTATTGTAACCTGTTACAATGTTTTTTCGCATTGTCCCTGACAAATAAACTATTAGAAATTAAAAAAACAAATATATATATTTTTTTATTTTTTTTATTTTTTAAATTTTTTTTCTCCCATTGGTGCCACGCTCACCAGCAGAGCTCCCGACAGCAGATTCATATGACAGATGTTAAGTCTAAATGCAGAACAGAGGTGAACCCTCTGTGTTGTACCGGTAACGGTTTGTCCTTTCATGGTTATTTGAAGCCTCTGTGTCAGACTTTACATGCCTGGCAAAATGTGTTAACATAAATACACGTTCCCCTCAATTATACCAAAATATGAACTCACGTCGCGTACACAAATATATCTGTGAGGCACTGTCATACGAGGTGTCTTCCAGCATGTCATTCAGCTGGTTTTGGCCTCAGCCTTTTCTTAGCAAACCCCCACCCACCCCTGCTGTCTTTCTCGCCATCTCTGCACTGAGGCCCGCAGAGACTTCACACGGCCCACTCACATGCTGCTCGTCAAGTCCACTGCATCAGCGTGTGCGCGCACACACACTCACACACAGATATAAACATTCACGCGCACATATTCATCCACCTTGCAGCACAGCAGGTCGCCTTCGCCTGTCTGTCAGTGCCACCCCCATAGCAGCAGTTGTATGACTTTATCAGCAGCCATTCTGAGAGGCCGGGGAGCTCTGCTATTGCACCACAACACCCCCCCCCCCACCAACTCACCAGCTATCCCACTGGAGCGTGTTCACTCCAGGTGGGGGACGGCCACCTAGTGCCAACTCTCACAGGAGATGGTTCGACTCACTTTGCCTCAAAATATCATATATCAATATCAAAATATCTTTGGAGAGACCCAGACCCAGAGCTTTGTGGGATGTTTTTTTCCTAATTGTAAACATGAGTCTAGTGTGCATATTAGTGTTGCTGACTGTGTAGCCATGTGATTTTGTATCTCCAGACTCTAATCTTGCACTGTATTAATTGACTCATTGACTCTGCATTGTTAATACAGAGACTGAAAGGTAAAAAAAAAGAGATCTTGCAATGGAGTGAAAAACCTGTCCAGGCTTTTTCCCTACCTTGCCCTCAGTGAATGTTAAGTTCTGACCCTCTGCGACTCTAATTAGCAACAAGTGGGTAAAGCCAGTTGATTAATTAACTCTCAGTGATGAGTGGGGAGACCACTCCTCCAGTTGAGGACCCACAATGCTTTGCCATCAGCCTGTATCTCCCTGTGTGTATATCTCTGGGTTTCCCAGTCGCCTGGGTCACCTCCATGCCCAGTTCTGCTTGTCTGGATAATTAGATGCCCGTTCCTCGCTGCCAGACTCTGCGCCCCGTGGATTTATGATGGTGATGGCTGGCCTGGTCTCAGGGGGATAGGGTGTGTGTGTATGTGCCAATGAGGCCAAGGGAGACATGGCTGTCCTACTAAGTGAGGGGACACAAGGTTATTTACGGCAGGCTGGACCAGTGTCATGGATATGGAGATAAGGCAATACCTGGGTAATAAATCATTAAGTGTGCATGCGTGTTTGTGCGTGTGTGGTCCAGACATTCAAATTGTCACAGATGGGTGCTCTTTTCAGCATCAGCCTCTGCTGCAAGGACAGACGCTTTATGGTTCACCATCTTCCCTGTCTACTTATTCTGACACTTGTATTCAGTAGAAAACCTGTCCGTCACCGCGATTTCTATTATTTACTTTTTAAATTGCTCTGCTGTGAACTAAACGCAGAAGCCTTGAGTTACTGTGCGATTCAGAGCTGAAGCTCGGCATGTCCATTGACCTCAGTTCAACGGGAGACAGGTACTGTGATGAATGCTGGTTGGTCGAACAAAAAAACGAAAAACAACAACAAGCCTGTAACATTTATGTTAACATTTGTACTTCTTGAGTGAGAGCAGCATCTTATGTGTCTCTTTTTCTCTTTTTGTTACGAGCAATTTCTGATTGATGGGTAATGAAATGTACCTGAAGGATTGGAACATACCCCGTAGTTAAATAAAATAAAATAAACTCCTACACTGTAGAAAATTCAAAGTTTTCTGTTATAAAACTCCTGAGGTGCCTCTGTCGAGACAAGCCTGACCTGTCTGCCCTGCTCAAAGTCCCTTTAAAACATCTGTCTCCTCCGGCACTGAGAAGATTAAATACCTGCCTCTTAGTCCAATATGTGTCTGTTGCTGTGTGGATAGTTGTGTCTTGTGTAAAAACATTTTTTTTTTTTAAAAGAGTGCATTTGAATAAGAAGCTCAGACAATATTCGTAGCCCGTGATTTGACCTTTGGATCCGTGTCTTATTAAAGTGGAGTGTACTGTATGTCTGGCCGTGGATTGGTTGCATTGTCGAGTCTGCCTCCTGGTGACCTTGTTAACCCGAGAGCCGACCTTCATCCGCACCTCACTTTTTTTTTTTCCCTGCTTCATGCCAAATTTCTCCTCCGGCAGAAAGGTAGACCTTTGACCCTGTGTGCTTTTGTAATTTATGTTGTTTTTTTCAGTCTGACTGCCAAGGGTTTTTGTTTCATGTTTACAGGCTTTTTTTCCCCCCTCCCCAGATGCCCACATACTACTACCTACGTTTCCTTTTATTTTTGAACATGAGAGACCTCTGTATTATCTCATTGAACACTTGTTTTCATTAGATCTCTTAAATGTTTGGCCTTGCACTCATTCAATTCATATTGTAGCAAGTTAATTGAAAACCGCCTCAAGAGCTTCGTCAGACAGCCTGAGACTAATCAAGGATAGATGGATGTGAAAGCACACTGCACCTTTGCACTGTTGCCCTTGTAAACTTTTTTCTGTTTTCTACATTTTCATAATGGAGATAGAAAGACGGTACAGTACCTGCTCGACAAGCACCTAGAGAGTGTCCATTACAGGACGGGCCTTCTTCCTCAGGGTTGGACGTAGCTAAAATTGGATGTCACTAAAATTCTGGGGTATCTGTCTCTGATACTGAAATGTGAAAATCTCTACAGAGAAATTAGAATGGTCGACTGCCAATCATAGTCTTTAAGTCTAAGCAACTGCATCTCTCCAGGGGCTCACAGTAAAATAACCATCCCAAAGAACCAATCAATGTCACTTAAAAAACTGTTTTCATGCCCCCTAACATTAAAAAAGCTTGGTGTGTCTGCGCTTTGGTATCGTTCCTTTCAAAAGTACGCTTACACCTTGCTGCGCACATTCACTCGAAAAAAAACCAAGACAGTTTACCGTGTAACCCTTCAGGTCTGCAGCAGGTTATTCCCTCAACATACTCAAGTCTTCTTCAAAGCTCCTCAAGGTGAAGAAGGTGACTAACAAACAAATATGTGATGTAGTGTTGGCAGGAATCAAGGCAACTGCTTGTGGTTTCAGCTTGAAGCAATCAGGATGCCTCCTTTTTATGCTTCATACAACTGAGAAAAAAAACTGCAGAAAAGTCAAAGTTAGGGCTGATACAAGCAGCTGGATGTCCATATGAATGTGACGCCGTCAAAGCGCTTCAATTCTACACTACTTAATATTCCTGTCTGCCAGCTCCATTTGATGGAGATAGTATTTTGAATGGCTTGGAAGCAAAACGCAATGTCAGTGAATTACATCACATTATCTTAACCACCTAGCTTTGTCATTCAGTCGCCGTCGCCTGTGTACGCCTGGACAACTCTGGCTGTTTGCCAGCGTGTCCTGTCGATGTGGCCGACTTTATTAACCCTTTTGCCATTGAGCTGTGACTAATGTGAAAACACATCTGACATCTGGCTTACTCAATCTGCATGTTTTAATAGCTGTCTCGCTAAAGTATTCGCTCTGTCTTCTCTTTAAGGATGGGTGAAGGCTGCCCGAACAGTGGCAACCCACCGTGACGTTTGTGAGCTGCCAGTTTGAAGCCTCGAGTTTAGCATTTTGACCAGTGCCATCTGGTTTCTTTTTTGGGACCGGAAGTGACAACATTTGGAGGAGTGGGGGTGAGTCCACTGCACATCCACCTACACCTGTAACCATTGCACCGATTGGACAGTACTAGCTGTCAATCACACTGTTTCCATGCCCCAATGCACACAGTGCCTTTTATTGTCTATTTTACTCTAAATGGGACCATAATTTCCATCATGCTGTATTGACCATGACTTGACACTAGAGATTGAGACCGTAAATTCCTCAGGGAAATGTTTACTGATGTTATAAAAGAAATAAAAAGTGGAGTCATAGCAGAGAAAGACGGACTGCCCTGTAACAGCCAGACTCTGATTCAGTCCTTGGTTATGATGCTTTTGTGGCTCAGCTTGTTGCGACGCTGAATGAAATTCTCGGTTTGAAATTCGGACTCCTCCAGGTCTGCGTGTCTGCAAGGGTCCACATGGGTCTGAGTGACAAACATTTCGCCAAAGCCCCAAGTCCATGAGGATCCACGTGTGAGCCAGAATTTTAGCTCGTGCGGATTTGTCCGCAGAACGAGGGCAAGACAAGCACACTGGACAGATGTGTTATATACTTTATGTACTGAATGTCATGACTTTGGGTGGGAGCTGAATGGGGAGTGAGCGAGAGAGAGATGTTTCTTTCATTGGTTACCCTTGGAACAAGTCAACTCGGGACAAACGCTGTTTCCACAATTGGGAAAAAGCTGATTCCGGGTCATTGTTGTCAAAACTAAAGAATATGTTCGCTTGATGTGTAGCAACTGATTGCCAACACGGTTGCCATGTTGACTTTACGAGGTGATTATAGAACAGGGTTCCTTAGATTGCTGTCCCCAAGTGGCCCAAAAAACTTTGCCCACACATGCTTTTTAACTTTCCGTTGACCTGAAACTGGATGGAGGGAAAATTCCCACACACGTCAGGAAAACAGTTGAATAAAATAGGATATCTTCCTGGCAAGGCAAGGGCTTGATGCATGTTCACTGTGCCGTGAAAGATTCCTTGCTCTCAGTGTCTAATTACTCCTCCCATTGTACATCCGCTCTGTGCCTCTTTCTCTGTCCTCAGGAAAAACAATGAAAAAAAAAAGATCAACTGAATGGTATCCCTTTGTTGCACTGGCCTTTTTTTAAACATAAAGAGCTAATTCATCAAATGCGTCACATCTGCCCTGTCCCCGGGCTCCCGGACATTAGCAGAACCTTTTATTTTCATTTTGCCAGTTATTCACAGGAAACCTACACTTAACATACAGGTGCCATTACTCAAAATAAAGTAATTGCTGGCTTTTTTTGGTGGCTTGGGGGAAATTTGTTGTTTGTAATATATATGCCGTGCTCTTGTATATTAGGCAAGACCTGTGTGTAAGGAACTATCAACAGACATCAGCCTGAGTATTGGAATAGAAAAAACTCACAGCACTATTCCACTTATCCAGCTGGGATTACATTGGGAAACATTCCTTCCATACTGGGTTTGTGTACCTATAATAAATGTATCATAGATGAATAATTAATTAACCATTAACTAAACTCTGATTAGTGCGCAGTCATTGCACATCCCGGGCCTCGGGTTACTCCTCTGAAGACATCCTGCAGAGCCAGCTGAGGACAAAGCACTGGTGGTCGTCGATGAACGCAGCAAACTGCTCCGTGGCTACATCTTTATAAATTCATGCTTTCAGCCTGCAGATGCAGCTGCGGTGTATTTATAGTTTGTTTTCTTCCACACGGTGTACTCAGCAGAGTGCAGTCAGAGTGTAACACGTCTTCATCACTTATAGATTCCAAAAGACCTTGTGACTGTTAAGAGTTGGCTCGCCCCCTGATTTCTACAGTTGTTGTCGGCCAAAAATTTACTTTTGGCAGCGAAGTGGGATAAGGTGAAGCACCGCTTTTAAATATTGAGTGTTTTGTAAAAGACAGTGGTCCGGGAGTAGTGTGTGCTTTTCAGAATGTCTCCAAAATATCCAGAAAATTCTCTAAGTCATCCATTGCTATGCAGGTAGCATGTACCCAAAGTAGCCCATCAGGGCCCAATTAAATTGCCACATTTTGTGAACATGGTTGGTTTGTTCTCTGCCAATAAGATTGTGTGCCAAGTGCTGCGGCTACGCCCAGGTTCAAAGTATCATCAAAAGCATTTTGTTCTAATTAGCTCTAAAAGTACAGCGTGACCTAAGCACTCTAACCTGTGCTCTGTGTATTTTTAACTAAGGGAATGGGTAATTTATGACTACAAGCACACAACAATAACAAAAACAACTATTCATCAAAGTGCTTTCAAAATTTTGGATTTCAGCGCAGGATCATGAAGTGAATTTTGAGTCATCCCGACCCTGGATGAGGGGTTCCTCATGCAATGCACCTTTGATAGTTTAAAGTGATAACCCAAAAATAACAACGTTCTACAAGTGCTTTCAATCCAAGCCCTGTTGGATTGAAATGTTGAAATGTTCCATATTCTACAGAGGCAGGAGACAAAAAGTGTGCTCACTTCTTGACAGTATTGTTCAAGTGTGTCTGTCAGTCTTCGGTTTGTGGCAAACAACAATATAACGTAGATGCTGTAGGCAAGACTCATGAGTCACATCATAGCTGACCTTTTCATGCATCCCATTTTTCCATTTAATAGTAATGTAATATCCATTTGATTTATCAGATTATCTGCTGTTGTCCATGTCTGCTTTTCCGTCTTGGTTACTGACTAAGCCTCAATTATCTTTTATTTCTTCCATCTACGTGAATTTCAAGGCTGTATCATATACAAATTTCTCAATCTCTGTTGCCATGGTTGCATAGCATCTTCAGATGCCTCCAAAGCCTTTCCGTCTGCCTCGTTGCAGCTTGTTGTTGTCTCCCAAAATCTGCTCCTGCGTTATTGATTTTTTTTGGTCGTGATGTTAAAATACTCTCATTCGTGAAGGTATTGCACTGGCGACCCATTCTACTGAAATAACCCCGCTTTTATAAATGAGTTCTTTGTTCAAACTTATAAAGAAACGGACTCGGCAAAGCTGACCAGACCAAACGCTTACTAACCAATTTTTTATGATACTACAAAACAAATTCAGATTTAAAATACACACATGAAAGACAACACCTAGCAAGGGCCCGCCCTCATAATGAGTCTTTTATAAAATAACATTAAAAGGATACTCAGAGGGACCACATTTTGACGGTTTGGGATTTGTTTTCTCAATTGCTGAGAGTCGGACAAGAAGATCAATACCACTCTCGTGGTCGTGTTTTTTTATAATGTCAGCCTGTTAGCTTAGCATAGCAAAGAGACACAACTGGCTCTCTCCAAACGTAAGAGAGTCTGCCTATACCAGCACCTCTAAAACACACTAATCCACACAACATGATTGGTTTAATTGGTACAAAACCAAAGTGTGAAAATGCTAAGTTTTCAATTTGTTTGTTTGGGTTATATAGTCATAGGATTTATCATTTACAATGTTAACGATAAAAATAGCATATTTTACCATTTCATACATCCTCTGGATCAGCATATTAATCCATAATCTTCACCAAAAGCTAAATATTTGTTCCTTGGCCAACAATGTATTCAAACACATTTCAGTTGTGCTGTTCAGTTTCCTGCTGACAAGAAAAACAGGTCTGAAAACATAATCTCCTGTATTTTTCTTTCAAGGATTAAAAGATAACGATGAATGAATAAAAAAAAAAGTATTATAATTGAATGCATGGTAAGATTATGCAGGAATAACACCAACAATGGGGATAACACAAGTATTAGCGTATTAGGCAAGATTTAAAAATGTACAATATGTACTGTATATATCTTAGGCAATGGCTGCCATCGTACAGAAATAAATGGGAAAGCTGGAGGATGCAAAAAGGAAGAGGGGGAGGTGGGCAGGAAGAATGGATAGGGTGGAAAAGAAAGAAGCCAGTGTGGTGATCTTTCATCATAATCCTGTTACTGTTGAATAATTTAAGTATCTCCTTGCAGACATTAATTTCCTATCATCTACTTTGCCTCTAATTCACTGGGAGAATTAATGAGGATTGACATGGCCACTCTTTCTTGTGCCGTGAAAGCCAACATGGAGCTGTTGATAAGCGGGACGTGGTACTGGAACAATGGGCAGCTGGTTATAGCCTAATCGTTTTTTTTATATTTCTTCCCAGCTTTCATTAGCATCCAAGAAAAATAGCCATGGAAATATATGAAATAATGTTAATTAGCCACAGTAATAATAATTATCAAAATTATCAAAGTGCTACAGATACACGGCAAATTCCCATTTAAAAAAAAAATATATATATATATTTTTACTTTAAAGCAAATTAAACATGTACCATCATCTTTAGTGTGCATTATCTTTGAAAGGTCACCTCTATGCAGTGTGGTAGATATGTCAAGGACGAAGCCATGCAACTGATGGGCAATCTGTTTCAAAGATTGATAGCTCCCCGCTGCTATCAATGATACGCCCATATGCCTCTTAGCATTCTGTAGATCTTCATTGTTTTTTCTTCAAGGGCATCAGGGGTACACAACCCCATATACGATGACTTTTCTGAAAAAATAAATGGAGAAATAGCGATGCGGGAGAAATAAAGAGGATTGCCCAAAAAAGTGAAATAAAAAATACACACCACTGTCAGCAATGTTACAACAACAGGGTTGAAATACAGTGTTGTAACATTGCACAGCTCTCAGAGCTTGTCATTTGAGGGCTGCCAGGAGAGGGAACATCGCTGGGAAGAGTGGGGGTGCGGCTTCAAAGATCTGTCATGTTCTGGGCCAACTTTAACGGCTGAGCAGGAGAATGGAGCCGCTGTGACATTCACATCATAGAAACCTGAAACATAATTTTTTTTTTTTGTAAGAAACAACTATGGTTGTCTATGTCTAGATACAGAACGGTGAAGGGAAATTACCTTAATTTTGATTTTTTGTTTTTCTCTGAATGGACAGGCACTCAAGCTTTTCCTCTTTCTTTTCTTTTTCTAACAGTAGACAGCTTTTTTACCGTCGGTGAAACAGACTGTTTCAGGCACAATCTCTCATCTTCAGTTGGGGACATTTCCTACACTTCCCAAAGTAATTCAAATCCTTCAGAGTGACAAAAAATATCTCTGCAAGATATGAAGTCAACAATACTCTTGGCACTTGTGATAGTAATTTAATTGAAATGTCAGCCGAGAGATGAAGACTTCAAATCTGCAGTCTGTTTTTTTTTTTTTTTTTTTGTCTCTCCGGTGGCTGCATTCCTCTCTCTTCTCTTGGCACTGCCCTGAGTTACAACTTCATCTTTCAGTAATAGCTGAGGACAAGGGGTGAGCAATGCATCAGGTGACGCACTCAATGCCGCACTCATTTGACCCATCACCCCAACAATGGAAGCTGACCCTGAACTGTTCCTCCAATTAATCAACTAACCTTCCCTTCATGCCACCAGCTGGCCTCTCCTGCCCCCTCCTCTCCACCGCACCCTCCTGCCCGAATTGACCCAAGGCGGCCAAAAAAAAACCCTCCGCCACTTCCCCTGCCTACGAGGGTCAAAGACAGTCGTCCACCAGTCCGCATGACCGCCAGTATAAATCTGACGGAAGTAATTACCCGTCACCCTCTCGGAGCCACGAGCAGGCTTCCCGTGCATGCGGTGCATGTGCAGGAAGTCGTATTTGGAGTTAATTGCCTTTGGCGGGTGAGGACATCAGTTCCACCGTGTGCCCCGGCAGATGGCTCACTGGAGGCAGGTTCAATCAACTAATTGTAGAGTTCTGATAGGGCTTCAGGGAGGCGTTGACCTAGAGGTGAGATTGAGGGACGTGAGACAGACTGAGCGGCTAAAGGTCTGCACAGGCCAGTTTACTTTACAAGCTTCCAAATTTTCTGTAAACGTCGAATCACCCTTTTAGACATTTCTGCATATGTAAGTAAACATCACCTAAAGTGAACTGTGCGCAGACCTTTTGAAATACACCAAGCACAAGCAGATTTTTGAAGTTTGCATAATTGGTTGAAAATCCTATGGGGGTTTTTTAAAGGCCAAGAAGATCCAATCATCACTTAATATATGACAAGCAAGAGACAATAAAAACAAATGGCTTGCACAAAGTTGTCATATTGATGTTTAAGGTGTATTGATTTATTCACAACAACAACTCGTGTTGCCTGTAACTGCAGCATAGTGAATTAAAGTCGCAAGCTGCATTGAAGGGCCCCTCGCACCTTTGTGTACGTTGGAGAGCCGGTGTCCTTACCTCAGAAACACAAGATTCAGAACCTTCTATGATCTTTGGATTATGTGTGAAGGCGCAGACTGCTGAATGGATCATAAACATGTAGATGTGGATTTTACTTTCTAAAGATAATAATGGTTTTGAGAACAAAATAGAGCAGACAAAGAGAGATAGATACTAACTATGAGAATGTACAAGAAGTCCTGACTGATAAATCGACTTTACACACCTACGCCATGCAAAAAGGACAAAGGTCTGTGACAAACAATGAATAAGGTGGTTAAAGCAGGGGGGCCTTTCATTCTTAAAGCTCTTAGAGGATGCAATCGAGGCATTTCCCCACGCCCATACATGAGACCCACAAATTATATAATCTTTTGCATAAATGCGACCCTATTGTTCCCTTAATTTTTCAACCCGTTTGATTGAAAGGGGTCAGTTTGTTTTGTAAAATTACATTAACTTTAACTATTACAGTAGTTACATAACCTTGAAAACAAGTCATAACAACCGTGTGAATGCACAACCGTGTAGATGCACAACGTAAGTGTGGGTACTTAAGCAAAGAGCTCTGCACCTCATGCGACACACACATACTGCAAATAGGTGTATACAACCACATGCGCGTAAAAAGCGAGGCCCTGCTCAATCACGTGTCCTTGCAGTTGCCTTGAGCTGTGGCCTTTATCACAGAGGGGATTGGGAGAGATGTAAATAAAGTTGTAGGCTGACGTGAAATGACTTCGCTGGCAAAAACAAAAGGTAAAGGAAGCCAATATAGAAAGAGGCAAAAGAAAAGAGAAGCCAGAGGTGACAAATCAACACCCACAACTGTCAGACACATAAATAAACACACACTGTATGTGAAAAAAATCAACTGTATATTCCCATTTGCTTTTAACATTGACATGTGAGGTCTTAATTAATGCATAGATTATCCACTGTGTTGAACTGAAATGCTAAAGCTACAAAAGATAACTGTACAAACCAGAGCCAAAGTCAGACATTCGCACAAGATGTGAAACAATGTGGAGCGCAAGAACGTGCCGGGAAGGAGTGAGGTGAGATGGATGGAGCGTACTTCAGAGAGCGGAGGGAGAGTGATGACAGGTCAGCTGTGCCCATGGGGGTCGTGTCAGTGAATAATCTTCACATAATTGTTGACTCATTCAAATAAAATGGACCACTCAGCAGATACAATGTCGCTGCAAGAAAAATGAACCCTCATCTGCCTTTAAACAAATTAATCTTAAACGTTGTAAGCAAAGCCACGCGTAGAACATTGTGTGCAATGTTTTAGGTGTTTGTGTACAACTGCATGCTAAACCTGTCATGCTGTGGTCGACGTGTAGTATTTGTAATATACTGGGGTGCACCCTCTATCCATCATCTATACCGCTTATCCTTTAAGGGACGGGGGCGGGGGGCTGAGCTGAAGCCAATCCCAGCTGACATTGGGCATGAGGCAGGTCGTCAGCCCACTACAGGGCCTTCATGCAGAGACAAACAACCACACTCACATTCATACCTATGATCAATTTACAATCTCCATTTAACCCTAACCCCAAAATGCATGTCTTTGGAGTGTGAGTACCCAGGGAAAATCCACATGGACTCGGGGAGAACATTCTAACATGTCTACCTCTATTTCACACCAAACGCGACGTGATAACATACAAAGTCGTTGTATGTGGGTCATTGTTTGTGGGTGACACGAATGACCGGCGAAATTTGTGCCAATCACTTCAGTCGCTCGAGTTGAAAATTGGAACTCGAGCAAAACATTTGTGCGACGCGATGTCGAGTGAGCCAAATAAAGCTGCGATTCTCCCAACATCACTAACGTATGAGTCTGACGGGTTGTGATTACTTGCATAACTCACACGAGTAAATGATCCGGTGGCCAAACTCGCTAGAGTAATGCAACGCAAAAATTCTCAACTTATATGCATTGCACAGTATTTCACCTTGAAGTAGAGCATAAACTTGGATTAAGGCAGGTGTATGAGATCACGCTTTTTATAAAAAGGAAGTTTTAGTAAGCTGAAACTGATATTGTTCAGCACTGCCTACATAAAGCAGAAACCTCACTAACATAAATCATCATCTCCTCTTAAAATTGTATTAGACGTCTGAAAGTAAGGTTTTAGTTTGGACCATTAAGTTGTCAAAATGTAAAGAATGTTTCATGCTGCAAGTTGATGATTTGCAGGTAAAAAAAGAAAAAAGTCCAGACATCTAACTGGACTGTTAGATGTTAATGCATCCAGGTTCAACACGACCATATTTCAACCACATGTAATGACTTTATTTCAGCTTTAAAATATACTCTATCTAATCTAGTCATTTATATATTAAATGGTGTTTAACCTAACTGAGGTAAAAACCCAGAAGTCTAGACATCATTTGGCCTGCAAATCACCACAACCATGGTTGTTACTGGAACACAGTGTTGAAAACATCCAGAACTCTCCAACTTTTACACTGTATGATGACGGACAGTATTCTGAATATAAATATCAGAGGCCCAATTCATTCACATACGGCCATTTCCCCAAGCTGGATAAATAATCAAACAATAAGAATTTAGACGGCAAGATCAAGAATTGGAACATCATCCTACATAGCCGTGGCTACATACCAGGTTGCATCCATGAAAAATATAGCCACAGGAACATCTTCATCAAGCCATTTTACAGCTAATTCAACATTTAAACAACTAACTTCTTCTTTTGATCTTGGAAAAGATTGAGTTCACTGCTCCATATCCTGTTGAAACTTCTACAGCTGTCTCCATGTTAAATGAAGGTGACACTGGTGAGGTCATTACTAGTGTTGGGTAGCTACAGTAAGTCCCATACATTTTAGTTATAAACGCATCACTTTTGCGTTTACTACTCCCTTAACACAGAGATTCCAGGAAGTGCTGACTGGCCAACAGTTTTAATTTGAAAACTATGGGGGGGTTTTAGTATGGATTGGCAAAACTTGATCATTGGGAAATGATGATGCAGACAAATATGTTGGCTTCCTGATTGGATCTTATCAATCACAACACATCCGACTGTGATTCATCATGCTCTATCATGTGACCCTTATTCTAGGAGAACACGAACGGCATCAGTTTCGACTACCAGTGGTGAACGCAACATGGATGAAAAATGCTGCTGACTTTGTTGTCTTTGCTTGCAGTTGTGGTGGAGGTAATTCTTTATAATGCTAGAGCATGCACACGCCCAGTGTGTGTTAGTATGGCCGTAGATTATTTCTGATACAGAGCTAACACTACGTGGACAGTTTGTTTCTATTTTAAGTATTAGAACGTGTTAGTGTGAACGTAGCCTAAGCGAGCATGTTCAATGCCCATCTACTGATGAATGTGGACATCAGTTAACATTAACACAATGTCAGTTGAAATTAATGACGTTAAAACTTGTTTTCTCTCATGTTTCATTACCTCCAACAATATTACTCAGGTCACAACACAATTCCAAATCATCACTCCGCTGAAATAAAATAAGAAAACCTTTATGGCTGTTTAAGCATGAAGCTGACCAGAGCAGTTGAAAAGCAGGGTGTCATGGATGGGTTCATCATCAAGTGGTTGTTGCTTTACAGTAACAATAAACCGTAATAGTGTTTTGTAGAGACAGTTTTTAATTGGGTTACTGCAGCCGTGAAGGAGCATTTTCACTTTGCTGATGCTGGGATAAACTTTTTGTTGAACAAATAAAAGTTGTCGCAGTTTGAAGTTTTCTCACTGACATTTTTTTATTTTTTATTAAAACACATTCAAAGAAATCATAAAAAAGGATGTGTGGCACAGGCACCGGGGGGCAACTCGGAGAATGTCCTTTTGTTTACTCTGATGTGAATCAGACATCAGTTTGGATGAAGAATATAATGCCTGTAAGCAGTTGGCAGCTCTGCCTCTTTCTGATAGGGTATCAGTCATAAAACGTGATGGTCTCTCATTCGTCACTCAGACACTCGCTCAGACTCCTCAGACCCCTCACTCCCCATCCAGCCCAAGTCCCATCCATTTTGGATCTCTCTATTCGTCACGTGTGAATTGCTGTGCCGTCGACTCACCTTGGAAGAAAAAACATAAGAGCTGAAAACAGCCCGACATGAGTGAAACCTCACCTTGACTTTGATGAGTCACTACAGGGGCAGAACAGCAATGGGCTGCTGTGGCTGAGGCAGACAAACAGCAAGTGAGAGTTTGAGGGATGAGTTGAGGTAGTGTTATACTCATCAGGCACAATGACAGCCCTGGATTGGATTTGTCTCCTTTTCTCCCCCCTCCGAACCACAACTCATTCTGCCCGTGCAGCTGCTGAGCTGCGGTAGATTGAGAAAAACAAGTCATTTCAGTGGGTTATTGAATCGTTGTTCTTTTTATTTTAGTGCAAATGAATTCAGTTCCCTTTTGAGTGCAATGCTTATAGCGCACGCCGCACTATGAATGTGTCAAATGAAGTGTGTTACACAAGCTTCTTGGCCTTGGAAGCACTGTGCTGCTTTCACTTAGCAATTGCGTGCATGCGTGCATGTGTGTTTATTTGCGTCTGTGTGAGCTAACGGTCACTGTGTGTGTTTCCGCATATGTGCTTTACGTGCGCCGAAGCTGATGTGCATTAGTGAGCGCGCAGCGGGGATCCGAACTGCTTTCGCAGAGGTGAGAGTATTGAAAGTTGGGTTGCCACAGCAACCATGATGGTGACTATAAATCACGTTAATGGTGCCTCTCGTTCTGCCTCCATCTTGATCAAAATCAAGTGCTGAAAAAAAAATCCCAGATTGCCGCCTACGCTGTCAGAGGAAAAGGGAAAAATACGACGCCAGGAGTCGGTGAAAAGACGGCAGTTTCATGTGTTTTTGTTCATGTTAAACCTGCATCGATCGATTACTTTTGGCCACTTAAGCGCAGCAGAACAGGCTGCAAATGTATCCGTCCATCCCTCTATTTTCTTTCGCTTGGCCGGGGTTGGGTCTTGGTGGCAGCACTCTAAGCGAGGTATTCCAGATGTCCACCCCCCAGCAATGTTTTCCAGAATGTAATCCTAGTGGCATCCTAGTCAGATGTCCGAACCACTTCAACTGGCTCCTTTTGATGCAACGGAGCTCCCTGTTCCCCACAACGGTCTGGTCCAACGTCTTAATTACTGCTGACGCCACAACCATCAATCTCATGCTCCGTCTTCCCGTCACAGAGATACTTTAACTCCTTCGCTGGGGCTGCATCTCACCCCCGAACCCCCGAGGGCGTAATCCACTGTTTTCCGAAAAAGAGACATGGTGTCAGAGATGGTTGGTCCTGACAGTCATCCCAGCAGCTTCACACTCTGCTGCAATCTGCCCTAGGCCATCGGTGCCGAAGGTCATAACAAGCAGAACCACATCATCTGCAAAAAAGCAGAGAAGCAAATCAGAGGTCACCAGGTTGAGGCTGCACGAAGAGTCATTCATATAACCACAATTAATCGGCAGCAACGGGCAAACTGCAAAAAGGGAAAGCGCCTGGTGGCTGAGCGTTGACCTATGGGGCTTAGTCAGGCCCATTGGAGACCCCTGCCTCGTGGTCCAACCACCCCCAGGGACTGGCATTAGGGGTGGGTTGCTTTGTTGACCAGATGGCCTTCAAAGGCAGGGAGCTGGGCGTGCCGACTCCTGGCATCGCGTACTGGTCACCTCTTTGGCTGCAAACACATCATGTCACTTTATAAAAGTGGCTTATGTGATAGCGAATCCAGCAACATTACCATTAATCTGGATTTGCGCTGTCTTCGTGTCCTCAGCCGCACAGCTCTCTGCCGCAAGGTTGATGAGCGCAGAGACAGTGCTGATGTGAACTGCAGAGTTGGCTGATATTTCTCCGAGTTCATCACGACAAGCTTCCACATTACAAATAGCAATTTCTTCCATTGTTAATATGAAAATCTTGATTAGTGCAGCTTTAAAAAAAAAAAAGAAGTATCGCTTTCCTATTAAGTAGGTCTAAGCACAAATCCATACCCATCACTGCCAATTGCTTCCCGTTCAGTGCCCGTGGCCTTGAGTTTAAAGGGGGAGTGGGATAAAATGAAATTGTCAATTTGAAGTCGGACAAAAGGCCAAAGAGGAATTCGTTCACCTCTACCTCATCCTTCACAATGCTTACGCGCCTCTCTTCACAGAGACAGCGAAAAAGCTTCTGAAACACACCTCTGCGCACACCACACCCACGCTTGCTGCTGTGGTTCACTGTGAAACATCAGACACTGAATCAGTAAATTGTACAACACTGTAGGTGGAAATCATTAAAAGGCAATGTAGCGTTCATCTTTAATACGATCAGTAGATATTTTATTTACTGTAATTTATCATATTTCTGTTGCAGTGATAACTAAATTCCTCTAAAGAAATCAATAGGGTTCATCTCATCTTCTTTACTTAACCTCTTTTAACAAAACAGTAGTAAAAATGTCATCTCCAACCAATGATCTAGCCTCCCCAACTGAGACAATCTGCAACAATTACAGAACCTTATTTTTTTCCTTGTGATTTTTTGTTTTTAGTACCCTCTTTCAAAATGTAATTTGTTGCGTCTGAGATATCATCAGCTCATACCGTTTGCGGCCTACTTGAGATAATAAGTATAATTTTCAGAACACCACAATGCAGTCGTGAGAGGGACCGTTTTTCTGAAACAGTCTAACCACTGCTGTCTCGCCAACCGAAAAAGCAAACAGGAGGAAAGCCCATGAAGTTCTCCTCTGAAGAAGAAACGTTTTCATATTTTCCTGTATTTGTCGTATGCTGAGCAGTTGTTCAGGCAAGATAAGTCAACCGCACTGTTTGTGAGTTTGTGATTTTTTTTCCTTGTTTCCCGTGTAGTCCGTGAATATCTGCCATAGTACGCTCCAATTCTGTATTTGTGAACAATTATCATCAGGTGACTCTGTTTAACTAAACACTGTCAAGAGAGAAAAGCCTCAACGAATAATCTCCTAGACAGAGATGAGGACCAGTGACTGTAAACTGCCCTGTATTTTCAGAGACGTTAGCACAATCTGGGGTGAACTGCTTACATACGCAGGGCCTTGCACCGCGTTCTCCCTCTGACATGAAGAGGGCAGCGGCACTGAGGCGTGACCGGGGGTTGGAGGGCATGAATCAAGATCACCATAAACAGAATTAAAAAGAATAAATACTTGGCTTTCATAGAGGCAGAGTGATTTATTTTACACTTTCACAGCACTGGTTGAACAACGGCCCCTGAGAAATCAATATGTAATTATAGACATCCTACCCAGGGCCGTTCCTCTCCCGGCATCCACCTCACACTGCTTGCCACGCACCAACACCACCAACAAATGTAAGAACAGCACTGGGCCAAGATAAAAACAAGGCGGAGGGGTAAAAGACCTGTATTCTAGATATAACAACTATTATCATCATTCTTAATTCTTATTTTAGCACATTTTCAGTGACTAGTCTGATTTTTTGGGCTTGTGGACTGTATTTCATGGGGGAAAACACTAGGGGTTTACTTCGCCATTAGGCAAGTTAGGTAAATGGCTGGGGTCCCCAATTTCCAACTTGATGCATTGGTCACGTCATAACCACTGCGATTATAGAGTTGAGCATTTGGTGCCAATCAAAGAGTTTGGTTGTAGGGGGCTACTATTGTAGTGAACTGCGAATGAGCAGGGGACTGTGCGTCACGACACACTGCAGACGTAAGAGGAGACACGTTGGACTCGGAGCGACGGCCTGTGTATAAAGTCACACTGTGGATGTGGAAGATGACATGTTCAACTTGGTTCGCAGACTGACCCACTACTGCACAGAGGGCAGAGCACTGTTCGCCTGTTTATTGACAAAATTCCAAATCCGACCACTTGCACTGCCCAAGTGTTGAGCTGATAAGATGAACAGTTCTCGAGAATGCGAGCCACATACAGAAAGACAGACACACGGAAGCCTCTTCTTAGATACATATCCATTATGTTCAGACCCAATGCGAAGCAATTTTTTCGCGTTACGCAGCAGGATCATTCGTGTTTACTGGACATTCTTTTTAGGACGCGGACGTCCGTGACGTCGGAGAATCTCAAGACTAATTAGCTTTTAGGACGTTGCGTAGTGTGAATCTTTTGATTGGGTCCAAATATTTGAAGTTGAGAAGTTGAAGCATGAATTTTGTCCATTCATGTCTTTGCGTTGATTTTCATTTTCATGTAATCTCATCACGCGAAACATGTCTGCAGATATTTACTTTTTCAGTATGTGTGTCTTTTATTCGAATAAATGTGATTACTTTTTATTTCTATTTCATTAATTTCTTTTATAAAAAATAAAAAAAATTAATTAAAAAAAAAGAAGAGATTACTTACGGTAAAGACATGCCCGTACCCAAGAATATGTTAAAGTCAACTGAATGTGTCTTTTCGGGAGACACTCCTGTCCGTGATGTCTCCCCTGCATCTGTCGAGGTGTCGGAAGCATGTGGTGATGCAGTCACAGGGACGGGCCTCGGTGGGCGCTGTAGGCTCTGACACATTGATCAAGAGCTATACAGGTCCGCAGTCGGCTCATCGCTCTGTGCTCACTCCCAGCTGAATCAATGAGGTAACCAGTCAATCCATGCCCACACTCAAGCTGCCCTTATCTAGCCCGGCAGTTTAACACTGACCCCAAGCACAGGTAACAGGAGGCACACCATCCATCTCTCCTCGCCCCAACAGAATCATCTAATTTCATCCGAGCAATCTCCCCTCTCTCTGTCTCGCTCAGCCTCACCCATTCAGTTACTCAAACCCGATTTCTCTCTCTCTTCACTCCTCCTCTCGGCGTCTTACAACGGTTTTCTTTCTCCCTTTCCCTTCTACTGTATTCCACCGCTGCTGCATTTCTCTCTACATCTTGATCCTCCTCCTCCCTGCTCTCTCTGTGGGTGCCTCTCGGTCTAGCCACAGGAGGGGGAGCTCTGGTCAAATTGACACACATCATTGCATGTCAATATCTGCCCTCAACGAGGGCTGAAATGATTGGGAATTGGAGCTGTTTTGATTCGTCTCCACCTCCTTCCGCCTCGGGCTCCAGCGTTCGATTACAAAGAGCGTCGGTCGAGTTGCACGAGAATGTTTCTGAAAATATCTCCACATGGAAGTGAAGTCATTTGATACAGCAAATCTCTCAGATTATTGCGGAGGAACAAGTGTTAGCAGCAGATTGAGACGTATAATGTTATCATAGCAGCCTCACTGCATTCACATTTTGAGGAAATAGTTACATTGCAACATCATTAATATAAAAATTTGCAAATATGCCTTCATCAAGCCTCATCAAGGATGATATTTGACATTTGTCAGTTTTCGCGGCAGTTATCTTCAGTAGCTCCGCGTCTAAACATTGATCTGTCCCAGTTCATGTAGGATATGTTGGAGGGCTCATTCAGGAAGATGTTTCACATATTTGATCAAATCAAAATCACCAAAGATGACGATGCAGTGGAGAGCGCAAGGCATTCAATGTCTGCCCAGTGCGCATGTCATGATAGGCGTTGTCAGGGACGACCAATTTCAATCTTCAATACCCCCCCCATTGCTACGCCCCTGGGTGCTATGACTGGAGGTGGCATGCTGGAGACTCGATGATCACCACTTAGTGTAATCTGGACAGAGACATAGAGCTGGTAGTCAGAACTAACCAGCCATGAGGAACTACTGTCTGACTCCCTGAGTCTGGTGGAGTTTTCAGTCACTACAGGCACGTTTATGGCCCTTTGACGGAGTTACTGTGTTGGTAGTGCTGTACCTGGGACAACCAATCTGCTGCCGCAGTGTCAGTACATATTTGTAGCCAAGCTGTATATTATGATCAATGTTAGGTTTTATTAGTACTAAATATCTTGTTCTATTCTGAATGGAACACAGTTATTGTGTTGAGTTTACTGCAGCTGCAACTGCAACTTTTTCCCTTAAAATGGATCTCGGAGTCTTGAGGATTACATCTTGGTCAGGGAGGGCCGAGAGAATTCAGCTGAAGCAAACTTTCAATTTCAAGCGGACACATAAAACCTACATTTCAGTTCAAAAAAACATATTGTAAGACTATGTGGAGACTCTAAGTGACTCCTTCTTGACTCCATGTTTAAATGAAACTGTATCCAGTTGCTGCATCTTCCAGTGTCGCTTACCTTGGCCAAAGGGATCTAACCTACTTCACACCTTGATCCTCCTCTTACACGTGTCTTTTGTCATCCTAACAGAGTGTCAAGGCCAGTGAAATGTCCCCCAAAAAACTGTAAATATGTGTAAAAAACCCCAGCCAGATACTGTGTTCTGGAATTTGGATCCTCACCGGTACTCTCACCCCTGTCCCTTTGTCTCACCTCATCACCTGTCTATGGAGAGTTTTGAAACATCCATTCCTCCCATTCTAGATAAAAACCAAATGTATGACAGGAGTAACACGAAAAAGAACCGACATGATATTGATCTCTTTAAATTCTTAACACCAGAGCAAAAAATATCCAACTGAATCTAAGAGGTAAGGTGAGAGAAACAGTGTGAAAAGAGACGTGTTCTAAGTGTATCCAGTGTTCTTCAGCTCGCTGTCATGCAGGATGTCTCACGATAGGGCTATGATACGCTGAATTGAACCAGAATTAAAGGGGGAGCAATAGAAATTGAGTGCGGAGAGCAGCGAGACAAGGATGTGAACAAGAGCGAACAAAGGAACAGGGAGGCAGGAAGGAAGAGTGAAGGCCGTATCGCCAGTGGGCATTGGCATTTAAGATTCATTATAGGCAGCCGCGCCTGTCTCAGCAGGGAGAAACTCAGCCGTCACTCTGATATATGATAGCAGTGTTACCCCCTAAATTCTATCAGCCCACGGTAATTTGGTATTTAGTAAGTGATGTTTATCTACCCTTTTTCCTCTTTCTCCTCCCCAACGCTCTGTAATAGCCGCACATTGACATTCTGGTTGGCTTTAAGGAGCTCCTGTAAATAAGCGAGATAAAGTCTCTGTGGATGTGTTTGTATTTGGAAGAGTCATAGCCTCTCTTGATATTCGATCTGATCAGATCCCAACGGCAGGTGAATCACTCCCTGGGTTCCAATGGAACATCTATGACAAACTGGACAATCATCATGTTGCTTTGGTGCTTGGTTGGACGGGTAAGATTTCAACAATCTATGGAGCCGGTGCAACACAGCTGTGTGGGACAGTAAGGTCTCAGTCAGTGAATGTCTCATGGAGGTTCACCAGGTGTCTTTTTTTTAGACGTGTGGGCTTTAAGAACCATCTGAGATCAGGTCAAAGCAGTATTTCTCGAACTTTTATTTTCCACCGTGCCTCAATATCGACTTTTTAGATGGTCGAGCATTGGTCCAGATTCAGACTCCCTTACAAAGGTGGTAGAAACAAAAGGTAGTAAGGTTGACGCCATAGCTAGTTGGTGTTACCGGTGTAGCATGGTTTCATTTATGCTATAGACATAAAACCTATTTGGATACTTTTATTTTTGTATCAGGGGTAGCACCCACGTTTATGAAATAAACAATCTGTAATTCGTCAAAAGAAAGCTTGTACCTGCTTAACGTTAGCATTTAGCTCAAAGCCTCGTTATGCTTAAAGCTGTCAGCATGACTCTCGACCCCTTTTTTGTGTTGTTTCATTGAAAATAATCAAGAGCATGAACTACATGCTGCTTCTTGCCTCTGCACAAATATGAAATCTGTCAGAAACGAAAGACTTCGACTTTGCATGTGACTTTGATGCGTTCAAATGACGCTGTTGCCAGTGTTTCTTTGGCCTCCCTGCCGAAATGATTGCAATCTTGTCCTAATGTGTTGTTTTGCAGCTTGAACAGTTGATAATCTGAATGTTGATTGCCTGCTATCATCGCTGTGTGTGTGTGTGTGTGTGTGTGTGTGTGTGTGTGTGTGTGTGTGTGTGTGTGTGTGTGTGTGTGTGTGTGTGTGTGTGTGTGTGTGTGTGTGTGTGTGTGTGTGTGTGTGTGTGTGTGTGTGTGTGTGTGCGTGCGTGCGTGCGTGCGTGCGTGCGTGCGTGCGTGCGTGCGTGCGTGCCACTCGCAGTGGGATTGTATCCCACAGGGTGAGAATAGTTCAGTAATCACTGGGTTAAGGAATTACCACAGTGACATTAACGCTGGATTGGCTTGATGTGCCACAGAGGAAGTGTTGTCGACGATATCGAAGTGAAAAAGAAATGCAGAGAATGTCATTGTCATTTTAATCACTGTAACAAGATTGTTGGCTATATTTTTTTCCTGTCGGGCTTCATGACGATCATGCAGCTCAATGTATTCACCTTTTCTCAACGTCGGAATTCCTGCCACGCTTGCAGGGGGCCCTTTTTTTACACAACTTGGGCCTGGACTTCCAGTGTTTGTTTTGTGCTGATGTGAGCACAAATATTATAATTCCGTGAGACTATGCAGCTACATACACTGCATGGGCACTGGACAAAGAGTGTCTGTTTGTGTCTGCAGAGTAACACCAGCCTGCAGCACGCTGCACTGTCCGCCAGAGGCAGATTTTAGAGATTCTTTGTACCGGGGAAGCAAAAAGGCCTCAAATCAGACCAGCTGCACTCTTTGCTTTGAGCTATAGTGGCAGAGATATGAAAGAAGCGCCAGTCTGCTCCCATACAGGCTGTTTTCAGTCACCCCTGAGGTGAGACACATAGCTTACAGCCCAGCATCGCAAATATCTGCTGGTTGCCTCGCATTTTCTCATCATCATTCCTCACCTGGGGAACTGTTCCAGCCATGGTTGCATATGTGACAAGAGGCTAAGAGAGAGAGAGAGAGAGAGAGAGAGAGACAGAAATAGCGAGATGAAACTTTCATGAGGCACAGGGTTGGTGTGGGCAACCACAATGAAAATGCAAAGATTGAACTTTTCTCCAGGACTAAGGGTGGGGTGATGAGAGTAGGGACAGCCTGGAGCTGTGTGGGTAAGGAGAAAAACAGAGGCAGGTGAGGGGCTGGGGGAATCAGGGAGTGATGATAGCCCCTGGATGTGGGGAGGGAAGAAGAATAAACGTTTTATCTCTGGGATTCTAATCCCCACTGTTCCTCTCTTCCCCCCCACCCCCTTTTATTGTTTACCCCATTTAATCTCCTCCTGTCATTATTCCATCAGCTTCATTTTTCATTTATTTCAATCCCCTTTCTCTGTTGAACCTCCTACTCTATTATGTTCCATTTCCACCAATGCTGCACCCTCCTCCCGGATGTGGTGGGCGTAGGAATGAGAACTGTGACCACAGGCGGGAGGAAGCATCGGGAGACCGGGCTGGGAGGCACCTCAGAGGATGTCTCCAGTGACTTCCAGCCCTCTGTTCTAACTGTACACACACACTCACACACACACACACACACACACACACACACACAAACAAATGCACTGGCTCCACGGTTCTCCCTCCTCGCATCATCTTGTCTCCCTCTTCCAGGAAATGTGTGGTGCTGTGTTATGATCGATGGGTTGCGTTCAGAGATGGAGCAGCCCCCACTGTTTGTTTGTCTCCGTTACGCATGGCTGCAGAATGACAGCTGGGACCAGTGCATGTTTTTGAGTCTGTCTGGCAAGAAAAGTTAGGCCCCCTTGGTTTAAATCATCTTTTTGTTCGCAAGACGGAAGGAGATGAGAGTTTCTGGCCGTCAAAGGCCTCCGATATGAACACCCTTTGTTAAACCGTATTCACTCTGGGGACTTGCGGAATTGTAAATACTATATTCCGCTGCTATAATTTATCTTGTCCAAGCTTGATGATGCAGCAAATGCAAGGATGTGTGTGAGGATATGAATGCTTGAAGTTATTGATCACCTCTGTATGTTTTATCATCACCTGTGATACGTTCTAATTTGTGGTGTGTGTGTGTGTGTGTGTGTGTGTGTGTGTGTGTGTGTGTGTGTGTGTGTGTGTGTGTGTGTGTGTGTGTGTGTGTGTGTGTGTGTGTGTGTGTGTGTGTGTGTGTGTGTGTGTGTGTGTGTGATTTTTAAATGACAAGGGTCTTTTTAACTTTTTAAAATTTTAACTTTTACGGCCCAATATTAAAATTCAAGAGTTTCCTCTCCATGCCTGAGGAGTTAGTGTTTCAATGATCAGCATTATCTTAAAATGGTGCATTGGAAATTAACCACCAAACATGGACAAGATCCTCTAACTAGACACAATAACTCTCATATCTCTACTTGTTAGGGTTATAAAAAACATGAAATGAAATAGCCCACCATTGTCAGAGGGAACTGAAAATACCTTGTGTAGAATGAATAACGTGTTAACATGTTTTGGCTCTGAAACATGGGACAGATTGGACACCTCGCGGACAATATCGATTGATGGATAAGACTTTAAACATCTAAAATGCCTTGTTATTTTGTACAATTATTAACTGTACATACTACCTGAGTTCAAACCCCAAAAAATAGGACAAAGTAGAATCAGGGTCAGTGCGAAATGTATCCGTAACATTTAAATAACCACTTTTTAGCATTAGTCCAGGTTTAAGTTAGCTCTGAAGCTACAGTTTAGGGCCTTGATGCACTACTCCTTCAACTTGTGTTCATATTGAATTATTTAGAAGGACTTTGCACAAAGAGTTTTGCAACTTTGAAATTATTTTTGAGGGAAAAATGCAACAAGAAAAAAAAATAGTGTATCATGCCAACGCAGAACAAAAGATGTAAAGTGTCCTTACGTGCTCTCACCACCACCCGTACACGTGGAGACACCAAACGATTTCCTTCACAGCAGGGGAGGTTTTGAAGCTGGTTAAAATTATGTGGATAAACGCAGCTGTTATAATAGCATGTCATCATCCTCATGAAGCATGCACGCACACACGCACACACGCACACAAACGCACACACACACACGCACACACACGCACACACACACACACACACACACACACACACGCTGACTGGCAAGCAGGCTTCACACTGTTTTCATGGATCCTTCTGACAGATCATGTATCAGCAGCAAGGCTCTCCAAATAAACGTCCTGTATTCTAGTCTCCTAATGGAGAATATGGCTTTGTGCGCCAGCTGTATATTGCCATGAGAGATACTGTTGTATGATATGGTGAATTATTAAAATATGTATATTGAATATGAATATATTAATGTATAATACTGCACATACAGTACACGTTTACCTTATTGGATACATGTACATTGATGATGCATATCCATAAAACATGCACGTGTTTCTTACAGATGAGCACAGATGAAAACACGCATGCAAATATAATCACATTCATTATTTAATATAAACACAGGTATGAAGAGGAATGACTTTTGGTTATAATCACCTGGTGCTCAAGCTTGCACACCAATATAAACAATATGAAATATGATAAATTACATCCACGCACGAGACGTGCTCTATTGCCAATACGTGAACGTAGAATGTAAAAATGCACAAGTGCACGTAAAGTTTGAATAGTAATATTTCTCTCTTTACCTTCAGCTGCATATGTAAATAAATTCCCTCACACATGAATACTTACACAGGTAGCGGAGCTGCCCGGGGTTTTCTGCGCACCTTTCCTCTTAACCTTGATGTTCTCCCCAATTCCCACACATCTGGTTTAAACATGTGTAGCCCTGAGCGCCCACTTCCGGCCTGACGATGGAAAAGGCAAGATGTTGAGAGGGAGGGGGAGAGAGGAACTTGGGAACAGGTGTCTCCACAGACTCCAGATTTGGCATTCAGAAACACAACTTCCTTCTCCTCGTGCCCGGAGGGCGTCCCTCCGAGCCCCACCAGGCCATCCCCAAGATGTTGAGAAACAGAGCGGGAGTCCCTCTTGGAGAATAGTCATAGCATTTGAAAATCATTAGGTTTATGTTTGCTCTTGTGTTACACACTTAAACCGTTCAAGGTCATCCATTCACCCACTCTCTACTAGAGAGCAGAAGAGAGAGACATGGCAACTTTGGTTAATCCATCCATCGTCTGTATTGCTTTTCCTTGAAGGGTCGCAGGGGGTCTGGAGCCTATCCCAGCTGATGGGGCTGACATATGGAGACAAACAGCCATTTAATCACTCCTAACCATCTGCATGTCTTTGGGCTGTGAAAGGAAGCTGGAGCCCCCGCCAAAAAAATACCCCACGCAGATACGGGAAGAACATGCAAACTCCACACAGGAAGGACCTTGTCGCTGTGTGGCACCAGTGTGCTGCACCCCCACGCCAACCCCATCCGAAATTTGGAAATGGAGACATTAGCCACGCAGCAAAGTACAAGGTAACATAATTTATACCTCATTTCCTCCATTTGTGTTACATTGCTCATCATGTAGATGTTCTTTGACTTGGCAATGCACATTTCTCAGACTAAAGCATACAATATTCATTTTGAATGTTTGCTGCTAAACAGCGCTTGGAGAGATATGTATTTAATCCCTAGAGAACATGACAGACCTTAAGATGCAAACAAGGGCAAATATTATTATTTTTTTAGTCACTGAGAAGGGTGAGGGCCCGATGGAAATATCTTTGGTTTCAGGAATAACAAATCCTGAGCACTTCTCTCTGTGTGTGTGTGTGTGTGTGTGTGTGTGTGTGTGTGTGTGTGTGTGTGTGTGTGTGTGTGTGTGTGTGTGTGTGTGTGTGTGTGTGTGTGTGTGTGTGTGTGTGTGTGTGTGTGTGTGTGTGTGTGTGTGTGTGTGTGTTTGTGTGTAGGGTATTATTGCTGAGGGCAGAAAATCAAAGAGAAGAGAAAACAATACAGGCTATTCTCTTCCCTGGTGGTTCTCAGAGTCAGTCGTCTCTGCCTTTTTCAGTCTTCTCTATATTTCCTCCTGGTTTTCTCCTTGTTGCATGTACCGTGTTGCTGCAGCTTTATTCCTCTGTCACTGTCTCTTTCCCTCACCCCAGACCCCTTTGGGGAAAACGCCTGAAGACACCACTGCTCACTCAGGGGTATGCAGCATATATAAAAAAAATAAAAAAAACGTAACATAAAACGGTCCCTAAAGTGAAGAAATTAATAGTAGCATGCCCCCAACGCACGCACACACACATTGAGAGCATCCACAGTCAAGTCATGCCCCCCTTGTAACAACACATCTGGGGATAGATGTCCCCACTCTCCCACTTCAGCCTAACTCCCAGCTCGCATAAACTGTGCCTGTCACCTTGTAAAATACCCTCAATTCCTCTATGTTTCCTGTCTGACTTTGACTGAGTCCTCACTCCATCATTCTCCTGCTCCATCAGCGTGATGTGACTTTCAAAAAGAAGAAAAAGGAGGGCGGGGGTGGGGGGGTGCTTGGCTGTTTGGGGGCGGTCCTCATGGACAAACTAGTCCCTACAGCTCCGGCCCGACCCATGCGGCCTCACTGGTTTCACACTACATTTGCCCTCGTTCACTTTAACACTCCATTGGGTCTGGAAAAGAAAGGGGCGGATGCAATTGCATTTTGAGTGATGTTTGTGTCTTTACCTTGCTTGAAAGTCAGCGACGACAACAACAACAACTAAGCGACTCATGCTCAGTCTTCCTTAAAAGTCCCAGCTGGCAGACTGGGAGTTACTTTCTTCATATTGTTCTCAAATTGGAATTCCCCTCACTTTTGGCGTAACGGAATTTAAACTACAATGATATTGAGAAGATCTGGCTACGTTTCATGGGTCTATAAATCTTTTTTGGACATATTTAAGGGAGCAGGGTCTAAGATTCAAGCCTCGGTGTGAGTCGTTCCCACTATAATGGTTGACTAACATTTGGGAGCCAGTGTCAGCAGAGGAAGTGCCACCAAATTTCCATGGTTTCAGAAGGAGCGGAGAGTGTCACAGCCTTAAACAGTTTCCCCCTTATCTTCCCTTATTCAATGAACCCATAATAGAGTTGTACATGAGCCATTTAAGAGGGTGCTTCCTTTATTGACTAAATAAATAAAAGCGGAAACAGACAATTTTTTTGAGTTAAACGTTGATGATTATTATGATGCTTGTCCAATATAAGCCTCGCTTTCACCATGTTATCCTCTTGGCCACTGGGACGTTGTTTTAACTGGAAAAAAATTATGAATCCATTTACAAAGTAACTTTGTCACTTATTGCATAACCAAAACGAGGATGCGTGTTATACAGCTATATGAGTTAGCATGACGTTAACGCTAGGAGCCAGAAAACGAAGTCGGTGTCATTCTTCTCCTCCCATTGTCTCCAAAGTCGTGTCGACTACTTCCTCAGGAGCTCTGAAGAAAAATACCTGCGTCCTTACCAGCGTCTGTACGACAGTGACCAAACAATAAAACAGACTAGAACCACTAGGGGCACTGGAGTTATCTGCTGCCTCTTGACTCCTGACTTCCACAATAGGTCAATTACCAGTAAGATGGCTTGAAATGTATTTTTATAAAAGGAATTTTAGGTCCCGCCCACTCAGATATTGCTCCACTGAAATTATAGTACCAACATTGTCAAGTCAGAACAATTAACTGCACAACTTGAAAGAAACACCACAAATGTGCTACATATATAGTGTAAACTGATTTCTGACGTCACAGCAAATGAGAAACAATAACATAATTACTCAGGGATTTATTTCACAACACCCACAGACAGTTCACTTTTTGAAGATGACGTGTAGTCAGCAAAAATCCACAGCGTTCGAAGACGGTTTCCCTCACTTGTTACCAGCCGTGACGTGTGGCTGGTATTTTCTTTTTGTGTGTGTGTGTGTCAATATGGCAAAATTTAGTCCTGGACACACCTAATATAGTGTCTGTCTGTGGATGTTGTCAGTTGTGCAAGATACCCTGAAAAACAATAATAAACCGTTGCAGATATGTTGTCGGTGTATGAGTTATCATGTAATGAATACTGAGTACTCGTGGATTGAAATGTCAACGTGTAATCCCATCGCAAGGTCTCAAATTGATAGGTTTTGCTCCGTTACGTTGATTATACTTGAATATTGTATTTGCTGCATTTGATCCTTTCTATTTGGACGTTGCAGGAGGTTCTGTCTCTGCTCCTGTTATAGACACTTCTGATGTGACTTCCTTTTTGGCGTGATGCGACGCACAACATTGTAACGGCGATGTCTGAGCTACGTGGAGCAGACTCCAACGGTGGCACAAACACAGCTGCTGTTTGTTTACGTCTTGCAAGTGCCAATTGTTCCTCAGTTGCTGATAATAAAAGCGATGCCCGTCAGTTTCTGCTCCAAACTGCTGCGGAGCACTGACCAGAAACAGACTGCTGTTTGTCAGATTTACGAGCGAGTCGTTGGCCAAGGCGAGCGGTGCTCAGCTGGACTGACTCATCAAATAATCAAATTCCAACCCAAAACACAGCTTTGGTTCAATCTGTCAAAAAGTCAAGAATCATTTCCTATTTCCTCGTCTTTGTCTGCTCCATTCCCGAATTGCAGGGACTGGCATGATGCTGTACCACGGCGGCCTGGTACTCACTTTTGTCTCACGGCATGTGCTCGTTCTGTCGGGCCTGCAACATGCATATGCAAACGCATGTGCGTAAGCTTTTACTGTTTGAACGAGGCTTCGCTGTGCTTTAAATGCTAATCTGCTCAGACAACGACACCAGCCGTGTCCAGCGGCTATGGGCTAAGGACAGGAGGACCTTGACAGAGATGAATCTGTGTGAGTGTGAGGACGTCTCCACCAACGCCGACCAGTCAGCCTCTCTCGCCGCGCGACTGTCAAGACAATTATGATCGCGCCCGTGGCATACAATTAGACAAATAAATGTCGACGACCATCTAACGTGCAAGGCTCAGAAACACACGTTGGGCATTTCGGCAGCGGGTGGAGCTGAGGGAAAATTTTTATATTTCGAGACTGAGATAAAATGAAAGACAGGCCAGCTTAATTGAGTGACAGGACGCAGAACAAGATAGGGGAATGACAGTAGCACAGAGATAGTAGAGGTTGGAGATAAAAGGGGAGACAGAAAGACACAAAGAGAGAGAGAGAGAGAGAGAGAGAGAGATAAGGGCAGATAGCCAGTGGTGGCTCTGGAGGGAGTCTGAGATTGCTTGCGGTTGAACAGCGTGTCAAACAGCTGGTCAGTCTGCACACTTTGCTATATTGGCCTTAAAGCACTGCTGAGATGAAAGCCTCCCACAACCACAAAACCCTTATACACAAACAGAAGAATAGAAACACACGCACGCACACACACACACACACAGGCTCCCATATGCCATCCTCTGCACAGAACAGACCTCTGCCCCATTGCTGGAACCAAGCCACCTGGATATCAGATGAGCTAAACTTGCCCTTCTTCTTCTTCTTCTTCAGCTGTGTAACACTGAGAAGGAGAAGAGGCCGCGAGGGCAATAGCCAAATAACCCCCCCCAAAAAAGAGCAACAAAAATTTGTCGGGCCAGTCCAATATTTGCAGTCCACGTACTGCAGAAATCACATGCATCAACTGTAATAGCTCTCATTCATCACTGTGCTCACGGAGGAAGATCAGCCACTTGCATACGGTGCTCCCTGCCAAAGACGGATTGCTCGTTGTCAGCGTGAGGGGCACTTCATAGATTAGATTCATCACTGACCTCATCAAGTGCATGCGGTAAAACAAATTGGCTGAAAATGTACAATGTTTGTCACTAGTTGACACGTGGCCTATTTTCCACCCACACAAGTCGCTGCCTAATTTCGAAGCATTGTCGCCGCGGGGCCACTGCACAATGCAAAGAAATGTAAGTGCCGAGAGCGCACACTCACTTGTATCTAGACAAACAAATCGATAAGAAGTCCACTCTGTTCCATTATCGGGCGGAAAAGCTAACCAGCAGCACCGACAGCGGGAGCAGAACGTCTGCTGAGAGTCATGAGGAGGAGGAACAAAACAATATGAATTCCCAATTCATTTGAGAGCAAACACATGCCGCTGTGTCTCATTGATTGAGGACAAGTTTAGTGAAAACTATTAGCGTTTAAATGCTGAATTCGGGAGGTCTCTCACTGGAGTGCCACCATTACCTCTATCAAACAAAAAGAAATCAGAAACGGCTAGTCTGACTTTACCCTAGTTCACTCCTGACTTAAGATGGAACTTTGAAAATTGATGTGATATTTTGTCTCTTGTGTTCTAAAGCAAGGTGTCTCCGAGGTTGTACTAACTGTAACTTTCAAAAGGCAATGTTTGTCTTTAGGGCCATCTGTCTTTTTTTTTGTTTTTTGGGGGCATTTATTGTTTATTGCCGTGACATTTATCATGGAATCAATCCCAACTTTTATTAGATTGTTTCCCTACGGAAAGGTACAAGAAGTACTTAGAGTTTCGAGCAGCAAGTAGTAATGTCCAAATTTTAATACAGCTGTGTATCTGTGATCCAAGTGTGTTACAGTCTGCAGTTCGAGTTGTCGCAACCTCTGAAGCAGAGGTCATTGCTAATCAGCCAAACCAGCAGGAGAACATAATCTCTCTCACCTACGCAGCTGAAAGCTTGGCTGCTCTGAGGACTTCTGTAGCTGGCATATATTTCCCAGGCTCTGCATCCCTCATTACCTGCCTCCTTTGCTTCTCACTGCTTTTTTTTTTATAAACAGTCTCCTACTTCTCTCACATTATTGCTGGTGTTACTATTTTTACCAGTCTAACAAGGTTGCTCGGTCACGAAGGACTGTGGGGAGTGGCGGAGGAAAGAAATGTTCACCGAGATCGAAGATGCAGACACGCTACTTCTGTTTCGCCTGCCCTCAGAGCAAAGGGCCCTGGGGCTGAAAGTGGAGCCCCGCGAGATGGGGAGACATGGGAGAAAATGAAGACGGAGCATGTGCAAGAGCTGCGGCTCCTGCTGCTGCTGTGGCTGCTGCAGTCCAGGCGATGGTTCGACAAACTCTTAACCTTGAAGACGGATAAAAGAATCAGCCTAGAGCTGAGTGAATGTGAAAAAAAAAACAGGGTTTAAATCAGTGTTGGTATCGTTTGGGGAGGAAAAGTTGAACCTTTGAAAAGTTAAAGGAAAAAAAATACTTTGATGTATCTACTAAGTTAAGTGGAAGTACACAGTAGCTGTTTGAACCGGTACTACCCTTTCATCGTGTTGGTTTAATATTAGACACTAGTTGATCTAATGATTGTTTTGGATTTGTTTCGTCCTTCTACCAAATTATTATTACCTTTTCCCTGCAGACAAAGCCATGCTAACTGTCTCTTTGTTTTCTTTATGCTAAGCTAACCAGCAGGACAAAAAACTTTTTTTTTTTTTACGTCAGGGCATCATGGGCTTAAAATGCATGGTTGATGAGCTTGTAAAGGAAAGGGTGATGATTAGGCTTAGGGATCAGATATGGCAGGGAATCACCACTTTATGAGTTGGAAGACAGGCTCTTCTCTTCGTTGCTTCTACTGAAATTAGCACGTCGTCCACATATTGTATAAAAAAGGTCTCGCCACTTTACAATTGTGAGTCACTGTAGCAATTAGTCAAAAATAGTGAGCCTCAGTGGGCAAAGTATTATAGCCTCTTGTCTTGTGAACACAACAATAGCTGAAGACACCACATCCGGTGGGATGGGAAACTTGAAAATAGCATACACTGTCAAGTACTGAAACAATGATCGTTTTATATTCATTTGATAAGGTGCAGTAGGGACCCCTCAGGATCCAAGGTCCCAGGGTAATTGCCTGCTTTGTCCAACTGGTTATCCAGCCTTGCAATGAGGTTTAAATTTAGCCTTATGTTTTTGTTGTATTAAATTGCATTATATTTTGAAGGAAGAGTTTGACAGTCTGAGAGAAAACTAATTCACTCGCTGAGAGTTAGATGAAAACATTGGCACCACCACCATCATCTCTTTACGATAAATATGAAGCAGCACATTAGTAATCAGTGGGAAACATCTAGCCTTGCTCAGTCTCAAGTCAATAAAATCCATCTACCAGCGGCTTCAAGCCTCATTAATTAACTGACTTTGTATCTCCTTTAATCTTTACAAAACAAGTGTTTGAATGAGACATGTGGTTTTACGTATGTGTCAGACTATGTTGGTCAGGTGCAGAAACTTCCCATACTTCACAAAATGTCAAACTAGGCATTTATAATTTGATTCTACATATCCTCTTGGAAATTCAAGCACTGGCTTAGTGAAATTTTCGGTGTATTGTGTAAGATAAATTTCAAGAAGAAGACCAAAATTCTAATTGCACTCAAAGTATCAGCATAGTATAGTAAAGATTTATTTTCTGCACACTGCTGGATTCTGAAGGGTCTAGGATGTATGAAATCCAATATCTTCCTATTTACATAGAGGTCACACACAGTCCATTTGATCTAATCCGCTGGCTTCTATGTCAAATGAATAACTAATGCTCAGAGGAGAAGAGCAGACGTCAATGCACGAAAAGTCCTTTTATGTCGGTCAGATATGGAGACCCATTCAAACCCATTTAACTGTGCTTTACATTATGTCTCATCAGCAAAAAAAAATAGGAGGGGCTGGATCGGGCAAGGATAAATTATTCAGTGCTTTGATGAAGGTGCACAGGGCTAAATTTGTTCAGTTGTAAATGGTGCCTCCCTGGAAAAGGAAGTTCCCTGAGTGATTCAGGACACACAGAATAGCTGTAAGGTCAAAGAATATCAATATTAATAGATGTAAAGCTACAGAGAGCCGTACCAGTCCCCAAAGGTTAATGCTACTGACAGTTTACATGGCACGGCATACATACAGTCTGGCTTGGAGAGATTGGATTTAAAGGGGTCCTTTTTTCTATGTTATTCCATCATGGTGACATCCAAGGACTATGACTAATTATATCCCCTACAGACAACAAGAGTCCTGAGAGACAAAAGCAATAAAGTGCACAGTCAAGATTTTCATAGGTTTTCCAAATATGTGCAACCAAAATGTGTCTGGCTAGAATGAAAAAGTCAGACAGTCCACCACTTTTATCCAGACCGAAAAATATCGACAATGACATGATTTGACCTTAAATGTTCCCAGAGAATGATTACTTCCTCATTCCTGTGGTCTCTGACATCACCTCCAGTGCCACAATGAGGTTGACATTTTAGTTGCTTAGTGAATATCTTGACCACGATTCAATGCATCGTTATTTCATCGCATGAAGATATCCAAGGTCCTCACATCATAACAACTTTGACGATCTTCAGACTTTACATTCTGCAACATCATCGGGTCAAATTCTCATTTCAGAGCAGACGATGTTCCAATCGATCAATCGGCGAGCATTAGCATGCTAACAAGCTGAACTGAAATGATGAACATGATAAACATTATACCTGCTAAATAGCATACTGTGAAACACTGCCCGATTGACTTTAGACAGGTTTTCGTTTTGTGGTGCCTCAATAGCAATGCGCGAACAATGTGCTTGACCGCAAGTGCATTTGCTATTTAAACAAGATGAAAATGACAACTGCGTCTGTCAGAAGTTTGTTAACCACTTAAGTAATTAGACACTTGCTGCCGCTTTGAACCGAGTGTAACACCAGGTCCGTCGGTTTCTAAGCAATATAACGGAAATAAGTGGTTGATGTTGGGAGTCTACCGAGTGATTTCAGTGTCCAAGTTGCTGCCGCCAACACAAAAAACACCAGTAGCGAATGGTCGTGTGCTTGCTGCTCCACTAAGGGCAAGAAAGAAAGAAAAAATCAAATCAATTATCAGAACGAAAGACTGAAGTGAGAACTGTGACTCACTTTAATGACTCTGAAATATGACAGTCAGTAAAGCAAGTCTGTTCAGATTGTCATGGTTTACTCCATATTTATCCACTATTTAAAAAAAGAAACCATCGACTGCTGTTATTAAGGACAGAGTCAGTGGATTTCATGAGCATTTTGTCTACATAACCCATCTCTCTAGTGGTATGGATATATAAATTTTGAATGAAACTGTTCATTTCCTATGCATTGAACATTTCCGTAGGATAATTCTAATGTAATTTTACTTGCTTCCTATCGCACTTTATGCATGACAAGATTAAACCCACAGACGTATTTGCAGTCGAGCCTCATTACATTTTGTGAAATGAGCACAGATTACATATGATTATGCTCTTCTGCTGCTAAATTAAATCATGTGAATAGAACACGAACGAGAAACGCCCTTTTCTCTCGAAGGCCGTGCTGCTAATTCTTCCCCATTCCCTTTCTCAAGAACCACTTGTGTCTGTTTTATATACAGATGTCACAAGCAAGATGCTGCTGTAAGTAATCTGTCATTTGAAATAACACTTAGTACTTTGCAATGTAATAAAACCACTAAAAGTCTAGTGGAAATCAATTTTTCATAAAAAGAGGCTTATATCAGCAGGGAGTGGATGTGGTTTGAAAAAGAATTTGTGCATATTTGCGCTCTCACTCTGCATGGAGTTTTGTTTTGCCTCCTCGCTGCCACTCGAAGCTCGCAAACAGTGTGAAATAAAGTCAAAAGGTGAAACAGAAAAAGATTAAAACCCTACCAAGTGGACAGAAACATCAAGAAACACCTTTCCACTGCTCCCAAGGTCTATTATTAATTAACTTTATGATTATCCCATAAAACAAAAAATACACATGATTTATCATTTATGCAGATATATTTTTTGTTTAGCTCAGGCATCTCTGACTCTAAGGAGGTAAGACGAACCTGCAGCGGAGCAGACAACAGTTTCTTCTGAATACAACAAATTCACTGGTGGATTGAAAGCATCAATAGGGATGCACCCGAATTATACGGCTGTTCTTTTACTGTGCAGCATACCACATATAGCTCTCGCCATCTGAGTACGTCAACAAGAAGATTCGCTCGACTTAAAGTCTGTCTGTCGGCAAGTGCACAAAACATCAGCGACTTTTTGTTGCCTAGCAACAAAAACACGTTATGGATCTGTAACGCTGATGCGCTGACCTTCTGCGAACTCGACAGTGGTCTTTGAAGAGGACGCGGATCCAGACCGGTTGCTATGGTATTTAGATTACTTCTACAAGGGAGCATAAAACTCATCAAATATGGAAGCCTGTCGCATCCCAAACATCACAACTAAATTCCCCACTCTGATGTGCAAATATGTCTCTACATCTTTTGATGGTTTTTTCGACCTTACAAAACATGTGGCGCTAATGCACTGTCTCTTAGAATTTTTCTTCCGGCTGACTTCATTTCTCCTTATCCGTTTGCCCTTCTGAAGCTGTAGTTTGCACTGGTTGGTCTGCATTCCCTGGTGGGGATTTTTCGCTTTGTACCTGATAAGAAATGTTGCGTTGCTCCAGGATAAACTGCCTGATGTGAGAAAAGCTTAGTATCCTGGAATACATCCATTTTCTCGGGAAACATGCTCTCAGCCACATGTGCACGTGTGGCGGTGGAATTTGACAACCAGCCTCTCGCCATATGGTCTAAGGTAGCTGTGGTGAGATCAACAGGCCGTGCCATTAAATGAGCCAATCACAACAGCGTGCTGTCACCAGTGGGCTAAATGTCACTGTTACACCCAGGATGTGTCACCTTAGTGGGGCAATATTTTTCTTTCAACACCCCAACCAGTTCAGTAACTTTGCAGTGACCTTTAAAAACCCTGACTATGATAGCATGTGCTCTAGGAAAAAGAGGAGCGATAAGTACTAATCTTAGCTTGTCTTTTGGGACTACAATCTCCTTACTGGCTGTTTTCTTAGCCCCACCCCCTTTAGTTAATGTTGCTATAACATGTGTGGAATAACATTTACAGTTATAAGAATGGCAGATTTGCAACTAAAAAACTGGCAATGTCTTTTCATACAATGGGTCTCCGATTTCTGCAAAGTTTACAAATGATGGCTTTGTTACTCGTAACTGACCAGTGTGAATTTTGACGGCCGAAGTTATTCCCGCTAATATATCCTAATGCTAACAATAATACTTCATAACCTGGTTGAAAACTCTATCTCCAGCTGACGTTCTGATGTTTCCAGTTGATGTGTCTTGAAATAAGGACCCAGTAAAAAGATCCTGCAACTCATGCGACAAACTATTTTGTACAGGGTAAAAACGACCATATCGTCCGTCTCCTAAAATAGCGCCTGTACCGGTGACAGGATGTGCACCACAATTACTCTTTTTTTCTTCCTCAGAGCATTGTAGGCCTTTATTCGTTTTACTAACGCAGGTAGGGTGACGTGGTGGAGAATCAGCAAGATTGCTATATAGAATATGAGCAAATCCATTGAAATACACAAACTAGAGGGACTTACCAGGTCCAACGCTGACCTCCAGCAGTCGTGTAAATAACTACCGCTTCAGTTTTGCGGTCTTTAAAACAACCACATTTGTTGCAATACGCTGCTTCGAAAACAGTTGACCATCTGATCGTATGAGTCGGATGACCGTCTCTACAAACTATGGGCAGAACACCTTGTTTTTATTTTTTGCACTCGTCCATCATCATTTGTGTTAGCTAAAACAATGTCTCGGGTGATGGGCAGTTTTTCAGGGTGCCCTCTCTGTCTCTTCACTAGTTGATTTGGCAATGACGACCAACAATAGACTGTTTATAAAGATGGATGATGCAGCTCCACCTCCTATCACTGTGCGAAATATCCCAAAAACAGTTGCTGCCATTTTGCAATTGCGACATCATTTGGAGACAGACACTGCACAGTGGCGTTCGTTAAAATGGAGCTGATACGCATGCTCGACCTATCATACACAAAGTGATCTTTGGGTAATGTGTTCTTGCCCCACATCCCACCTGCTAACGGGGAGGAGGTGGTGTTTATGGCATATACTGCAGTCAGCAACCAGGGGGCGATCTAGATGATTTTGGGAGCTGCCATGTTGAATATCTTGCAGTCTTTGCTGATAAAGTAACACAATCTAGCAAATCTAAACTTCCCAAAGCAAAATATCTTGACAGAGCTGCTAACATTGCTCTAAACTCTGCAATGGCCAAGCATGCAAATGTCTGCAGATGAACAAAGAGTTTACTTCATCCTCATACTTTTGCTCTTCTGGTTCTGGCCCAAACAGGCTTAACAAAAGACACCACCCTCCAAACTCTTGAGATCAAAAACGATCGCTCTCACTAGGGTCCAGTGCACACCGCTGTGACATGGAGAAATCCAACGCTTGACAGGACTGCCTTATGGTTGCTAAGCTGCGATTGGACAGTCACCGTTCGGGGGCGGGGTTTAGTTTCATCAGGCATTCAACTCTTTGGGGGTGTGACATTTTCAAACTCTTGACAGAGGCAGTAAAGTTGAGTTTTGCCCCCCCTGGCCTAGTGTGTCTTATAAAACAGCTTAAAACATCGCACGGACTTTTTAGCAGCTCTTAACATGAAAACATCAACAAATGGCTTCCCGTGTCTTCCTTCCCAGGCGAACGGTAGCGTCCGCCGTGCATCAAAACCACCTCGTCTGCTTTATTGTCGCCGTATCACTGCGGGAGAGAAAAAAAAGGCTCCCCCTGGTCCTCTGGGGGAATCGCTGTCAAGGACACCTGTCTGCTTCTGTGTCTCCCTGTGTTCCGCTGCACTCCAGTCAGCACGCTGCCAGTTTACATAAAACAGTGAATGCTTGAGAGTGTCCTACAGCAGGATGCCTGAGGCTCCACCAGTCATGCTGCGCGTTGCCCACCCGAGTTTTTCCCCCTCCTGTCCCAGACTCACTCCACCAGCTGGCTGCTCATCTGTCTCCCTCTCTCTCCCTCCCTAGTCTCCCTGCTATCTGTACCTCAGAAGACACAAGTGTTTTGTGAGGACGAGCATGTTTGCTTGAATCTCCCAGCGAGTTATTCTGGTCAGTCGTTGTGTCCGTGTGTGTGTGTGTTTGTGTGTGTGTGTGTGTGTGTGTGTGTGTGTGCGTGTGTCTGTCTGTCTGTCTGTCTGTCTGTCTGAGTGACAAAGAGGTCGGTTCTAATTAAAATCAGCATTTGCTGCCGCAGGGAATGGTAACCATCGTCGTGGCGACAGTCGGCCCACTCGGTCCCCTAAGCAACAGAGCTTCAGCTAATGAGAGGGGGAAGACATGGCTCCGCTGCGAGAGGAACACGAGCTGTTCTCTGTCTCATTTTATTCTTCTTCCTTATCTCCGTCTTTCATCTCTTCACATTGTGCTCATAAACGCTTTGGTTCTTCTCCTCCCTGTCTTCCTCCGACTCATCTATCTCTCTTCCGCTCTCTACACATTTAGTAGACCTATACTTGCCGTGCTATGATTGTGTTTTCTATTTTCTCTCCCAATTTCTGACTTCACCCCTACTTTCCAATTACATCTATTTTTGTCCTTTAACCATTGTTCTTCTCCTCGCTCTTCTTTCATTTTGCTCTCATTTATGGTAGTCAGTACAGTTCCTCCTCCCCCCCTTCCTCTGATTCGTCTCTGTTAAGATTAACAACTTAATGTCTCTTTCGTGTGCAGTTTTCTCCTCTCCTCTCCTGCCCTGCCCCTCATTCTTAACATGTATATGTGAGCACACACAGACATTTTGAAATTCAAAGCGTTTATCTGTCCGTGGCCCGCAGCCTTATCTCTGTAGCATTGGCTCTGTTTGCCTGCAGAAATACCAAAGTTAATAACTTCTTGCTGCAATTCAAATACTGAAATATTTGAGAAGGCTGCATGATGAGAATACAGATCAAACACTTGTTCGTGGATGACGGAGCACTTAAGCGACTCCTCTTTGTCATAAGTGCTACAATCCAACAGCGTTATATTCTTACCTACCAAGCTGGATGATGGCCTGCAGGAAAGATGTACAATACATCACTCCTCATTGTTCTAAAGTTTGGAAGGACGTGTTCAATTGCTTCTTTGTTCCAGATCTGTGCTACATGAGAGGTGTACAGGGATTAGACTAACACGAAGTTGGGCTGAATATGACCAGCTATTCAAAGAAATCCCACATGCTACTCTGAAAATGGCAGGAATGTCTAATTGCCTTGTCGATTTAAGAACAACAAGGTCAGCATCTCGCACTCGGAGGGAAATATCTTCCCGTGGCTCCCTCAGAGTTGTTATTTTGGGCTTTGCATAATGTGCTTTGTCTGCGTGTCAGTCAAAGCATTCCTGAAGATGAGAACCACAGTGCGGTGCTCAAAATGATAACTCTTTTTCCTGTGTCTCAGCAGCCACTACAGTGTATAATTCACGTCCCTATCCGAGGCTGGATGCATGCGAAACTTCTGTCTGGTGTTTAAAATTTGCATCTAGCAATTTTCTTGTTTTCCTCCCCCAATTATCTTATGTTGCCCTTCATTCAACATCTAACCAACTAGCAATTTGTCAGGAAGCAACAGCTATTGTCTGTGTCAGGTCTGCAATCTTAGTTATTCACCTCATTGGTTTGTTGCTCTGAGACGAAGACGGGAAAAGACCAAAATGACTTTGACCGGATAGATTTCATGAGTGTCGTGATGTATTTCTTCATAGTTATTAAATTAAGTATTGATTGTATTCTCTCTCTTTAGTATTTAATAATATCCTGAGCCCCAACGTTGGGCTTTGGTTTGATCTTAGCGGGGAGCTACGCCGGCCGACGTTAGTGAAACGGTCATAACAAAGGGTACCCAAATGCAAACTTTTTATTCTGTTTTTAGTCAGTTAATTCTAACGTCTTTAACTTTTTAATCAAAAACTTTGTGTTGGCTTATAGCCATTCATCCCATGTGCAGCCTTTAGTAGCCTAAAGCAAAATCACTTATCCAGCACCACAGAGTAAACGTGATAAATGCTCCGAGTAGGCCGTCTTTTCTTCATTCACCAGAACTAAGGGTCCGTCGTAACCGCCCCGTGTGTGTCAGAACTGGGCAAACGATAAAAACTCTCCATGCACAGTACGGCTGCTTTAAAAGCCTCAGTTCTCATTTGCACATATTGTGAATTAAAGTGTAACCCCAGCATCAAACAGACTTTTTCTGTTCCGAGTGATTATGTGGAGCAATGTTACAGCTGGTGGAGCTCCAACATCAGCGGGCTCCAAACCTTTTCGAACGACTGGCTCTTCTTTATCACCGTGCCACACTTGTCACTCAGGGTAGGGAGTGACTAGTGCTGCGCTAATCAATGTTTCTACGCCGGCGACAGCTGTTCCCACTGGCGTAATGTTTTCGGGTTGTCCGTCCATCCGACCTCACATACGTCTGTTCCGCCTGTCCCTTTCTTGTGGACCTTGAAGCTCCTCCCAGGTCTGCGGAGCGTTTTAAGCCTCTTTCAACTCATCTTTTTAATGACCGAACTCTGAGCTCATCAACCTCCTGTCCAGCCACAGCAGTCCTGCTACTGTATTTACGGTGCGAAAGATTCAATAAATGCTAACTGACTCAAGCGACTGACAATGTTATTGACTAGATAGTTGATGTTGTGGAGCATTTAGCAGGTAAATATCAAAGCTTATGGACTGATATTTTTACTCCGTGTCTGCTAGATGTGTGAATATTTGTTAACAAACTTCCCGTAGCATCTTTATAAGGTCGAATATGTGACCGTTGAGTGTGTTTTCTGCAGATAAGTGCAGCATTAAATGTATTTCCACTTTTCTATTTGGTGTTGATAGATCCCGTAATCATAAATATGAAGTATGAAGTGGAATTTTGAGGACTTCTCCTGTTCTCCACTCTCCACCGTCCTGAGGTGTAGATACTAGCAGCAGTAAGCGAGGCTGCAGAGTTTGATTACATTGTGTCACACACCACCAGTGCTGTTGTCAGCCTGGCATCGACAGCAGCCTCCTCTCGGGGTGGCCTTTATTTTTCGTGGGTCACTATTTAAACAAGAAAATTATAGTCTTTAGACTTACACAATTTAAGTCTCGTTCAAATTAAGAAACCGCGGACTTGTTGTCAGCCTCTAAATCATGTACCCACGGATGCTCCGGTGTAAAAACAGATGTTTGGAAAATGTGTGAGGTCGTGGAAGTTGATCAAGGTTTTGATGCTCTCACCCTAATGTTCTCACTTTTGATCTTTGTGTGCCACCGGGGAAGTTGTCAAGCCCAGTGCACCCTGGTTTTTACTGAAAGGACACTTATAATAATGCACCTTCAAAGCTGTATTTGTATCCCACAATTCAGATCACAGGTCACATCAGTCCTGTTGTTGGTGGTTCGGTTACACGCAGATTTAACCTAAAATAGACAATCTTCAAGTTCATCAAATGTTGCTGTGTGCGAATACAATGAAATATTCTTAAATTGATACAAACGACTGTATACATATGAACGATATGTGTATATATGTACAATGATTATTGGCAGGATGAGGAGAAACAAGACTTTTGGTGATTTAAAGATCAGTGAAATAGGGAACATGCACACATACTGTGCATACACAAATGTTTGAAATATGTTCTCCTTTAACAAATTTCATTCATTATTATTGTTTACTCATTTTAATATTATTCTGAATGGGAAATGCTGTCAGCATATACCTATAGGTATATGCTCATGGCCAAATATCTCATTATTTAGCACAAGCTTTCAGATACCTCAGCACATTGAAGCATACGTACCATTGAGTGATGAGTGGTCTTTCAGGAATGTGCACCACTCTGTGATAAATGGTGCGATGCGGCCCTGACACGTAACCTTTTTGAGGCCCGCGATTGGCTCATTAGGTGTTCGGGGGAGAGCATTTTGTTTAGACTTCGCATCCGTCACAGATTTAGTTTTAATGTATAAAGGAGAATCTTTTGATTCATGAATAAAAGTTGAAGATTATCCGTTGGGAGTATTTCCTATTCATTTATTAACAGGCCCTGGTCGTATGCTTTGCAACGTGGATGTCATCCTGCTTACGCACATACCACACATAATGACCTTCTCAAGTATCTCGGTATTGGGCAGTGTATCAGCCGGAGAGACGCTTTTCCGTCTCTGTTACTCGTGGCATTGGCATGTTTATAGCTCTGGGAGTGTATTTAATTTAAGTATCTCTGAATCAATTCTAAAAATTGAGCTGAAAGTTTGATTGAACTAAAAATATTCCCACCCCAGACTTGGACTTGACAGATTTTTATGGAGCTTCATACACAAACTCTCAGCAAACGGTAGACAGTCTCCCGTGAGCCTGAATGAAATCATCATTTTAAGACATCTTGTGTGTTTTTTTTATATAATCACCATGTGCAATCAAGACATACTGTTTAAACAAGAAACAAGGATTTTTTTTCTTTGGTTATGCTGCTAAAAAGTCAGTAATTAATGTGGAAGTGCAACACGGATTCATTACAAGTTGTCTTCCTCTGCGCTCCCGAAATTATTTCATGCGAGTTATTCAGCGACGAATCCAAGGAGACCACCGGTTTGAGTAGCATCTTTTTAAATCGCGTTAAGAGGCAGTGAAATGATTGAATAGGAGTAGTGCCAATGGAGCTCCAAGGTGCAATAAACCATAATCACAGCTGTGAGGGAGCTAAAAAATATCGCCGTTGTAGATCTATTTCCTCGTTACCATTTCAACGTCAATCGCAAGAATTTGTTTTTTTTTCTGTGGCACAGAATGGTAGTGTTTACTTATCAGTTGAAAAGAAGTTTTAATCCAATCACTTACTTTAAAGACGCTAGTTATTCTATTTCAGAAGCCCTACATACTGTATTCCCACACCTATCAGTTCATCTTAATGTGTGGTACTAATGTCAAGTCACAGGACGTCTTATCTTTGTCTGTAGCACATGTTCACAATAAGTAGCTCTCGCTGGAATACTGTGAGCATTTTTGCCACCTGCTGGATGTTGCGACAGCAAATCTCAGACGTATAGGCCTTTTTTTTCAGAGAGAACATTTTTGCGCGTGTGGGAACACGTCACAGTAGGAAAAGCTCATGTCTGAATTATAAAAAGAACGGTGGCTGAGGTCTGTTGAGCTGCTTCTGTTTCAGGGTCCCGCTGTTGTGCATCGTGCAAACGCCATGACTTACTGTGTGACCCATGACATGCAATTGATTGCCGATTGCTCTTGTTTCCCTGTGGTCTGCGGCTTAAATCCGTAGCAACAACGCCTTTCTTTGATAAATACATTTGGTCAAATTGTTTTATTCCTGTACCTAAATGAAAAAAATGTGTGGCACTCTCTCTGACTGATTAGACTAATTGCCACACTTAAAATTTGTGATAAATATGGGCCCAGACTTTATTCGGGGACCGATCAGGGTGAGCAGCAGGGAGGCATTTCCGTGAAAAAAAGGAAATCAGATGTCTGACTCATTATCATTTTCTGCCATGTTGGACTGTCCTCGGGCGAACCACTTAATTCTTACTAGTTCCACGGCACGGCTGTGACATACCTCCCGGAAAAAGGAGGGAAGAAAGAGTCAATTTTTCCTACTGGATTCCAGCTGGGACTGGGCAAGTGTGTGTGTGGGGGGGGGGGGGGGGGGGGGGGTGTTAATGGAGATAATGTGGCCAAAAACTTACGGAGGGAAAAGACAGCAATTCCACCAGGACGTATGGTTAAAAGGGCCCCCAGGAAATTTCACATCAGGGCACCCTGGGTTCTCGGAGCTGCGCCCCTGTATGGATGAGTTAAGGCTGATTGTCTGTCTGTGGAGGACCCCGGGGGGCCCAGTGGTGCTCTGTGATAAGTGATACAGCACATGTCCCGCGTCTGCAGCTATGAGGTGGTCATCGGAGGTTCTCATTGGAAAGATGCCATTTTGGAGAGGCGCGGGGCCGCCATGCGTCTCCGAGCGGCCCCTCGCCGAGTTCCGCCACACGGTGGCCCTGTGCCTCTCCTTCTGCACGCTCCTCCTCGCCGCCGTGAGGCTCAGCCTCCCCCCCTCCCTCCTCCTGCTCTTCCTCCTCCCCCTCCCCCGCCCCCGTCCCCCCATCTACTTCCACCGCGTCCTCGCGTCGCGCTGCGCAGAGCCACAGACGGTCCTCCAGCTCCGGTGCAAGCCGCGGCGCGAAGATGGTCGGCGGCGTGTGCGCTCGCAGGCTGGCCCGCCGCTCGCGGTCCGCCCTGATCGCAGCCCTCACGGTGCTGCTGGTGCAGACGCTGGTCGTGTGGAACTTCAGCAGCCTCGACTCCGGCGAGGACGGCGGCTCCAGCGTGCGGGAGAAGCGGGACCGGGTCGCGGGCAACAAAGCCGCCGGCGGCGACCATCTCCTGCGCGGCGTCCGGCAGCGGCAGCATCTCCCCCCGCCCGGGAGAGGGGCGTCTCGACACATCCAGCAGCCGGTAAGGACGCAGGCGCCCGCCGCCGACGTGTTCGCGTCACATGCCCGCTTGACAGGGAGAGTGTCTCGCCGGGGATGGAGCCCGAAAGGGTCAAAACGTTCCCGGGGTGCGCTTTTTTTTTTTTGGCGAGGAGGGGGGGGGGGCGAGCACGCACGGGCCCTCGGCTCTGAAATGAACGAGCGCCCGGTTGTTGTCACTCGAAGGCATGTCGAGCCTCGCAGGGAGGTGATTGGGGATTTCTTTCACTCCCCCGATGCTGATGGTGATGCTGCGAGGCGGGCATCCTCAGCTCACGGCTCGCCGAGGACAGAGGTGGCCACGTTGGGTCGAACGCACTCCCTCCATCCATCCATCCTGCCCAGACTCCGGCTTTAAAAAAACCCCAAAAATGCCAGAGCCGAGGATGAAAATCTGAACTCTGAAGCGTGTGGTTCACTCCAGGGCAGCACGCTGCACCGACAGGGAGGTGAGATAGTCGTGGCGGAGGTGTGTGAACAGCCAGAGTCACTGACTCGGGGTAGTGGCTTATACCTGTCACGGTCTATTTGGTGTTTTAAGTCAAACAGAAGGAGCTGCACGGCTCAGCAGCTCTGTCTGAGCGAGGCCAAACTCAAACATAATCTCATTTGCAGGGGTTGCTTTTGATGAGTGCACAAAGATTAGAGTCGTCTGCTTGTTTGTGAAAACACACACACACACACACACACACACACACACTGTTTCATCGGTAGTGGCAACGCAAAACACAAAAGGTCAAAGGATGGGTAGGATTTGTGGAGCCCAAAGCACACACACGCAGTCCCGCATAATGAACATCTTGCACACGGAATGAATAAATCAAATTATAGAGAGCCTGTGGAGCTGTGTCCGTTCACGAGCAGAGCCAGCTAGTGCCATGCTTTTCACAGTGGAAATGTACAAAAAAATTTGCTTTCCAAAATCTCAAATGTTTATTTGCAGACTCCTGTCGCCTGCTCCCTGTGCCCCCAGGAGGCTCGCACACCGAGTAGGTTTTGTATTTGTACAGTGCCTCTGCGGAAGCATGTGATTAATTTTCACAACCTGAAGTCTGGAATTAAATTCTCCCAAAATTGAGCGTCTATGCTCGACTGGTCTCTCGTGCAGTCAGGCTGCCCCCCGAATAAAATTGGACGCAATTGCTCCAGGCAAGCGTGTGGCATTTTTTCCCAGCCATTCAAGACAAGCCCACCACTCTTCAGTCCACCGTGCAACCAGTAGATAACCGGCTGCGATGTAGTGTGATACACTGTGGCCTCCGCGCACAGTCACAGTCACTCCGAGCCGTGCACTGTATCATCTGTCTCCTCCGCAGATTCGAAAAGTGACTCACTTCACTTCATCGGGTAGGACAATGCATGTCCCACCTGCCGGCATCCCCGCAGAACGAAGTCGTGCCAAGGACGGGTTGCGTCTGAGACAGCATTTTGAGAACCCTATAAGAAATATCACTGTAATCTCCCAGTAATGGCCCTGTGGGGACTCGAGAAAGCGGGGCTTGTTAGTGAGTTTACATCACAGCACTTAAGGACGTCATTATTTCTTGTTGTGAGGAACTGCACTGATTTGCCCACAAGGACTCCACATAAATGACACAACAGCGACCGTGGATCAGTTGTGTCGCAACCTGCTCACGCGGCGTCAACACCCATTTGTCCAAATGTGTTGCCCTATTAGAGGCACACCGTGGATCTGGACCCATGAGCTCTTTTTTTTTTTTTTTTAAAGAAGAGCTTTCCTCCCCACAGGCTCAAAGAACTTCACACAGCCTGTATATGCCAGTCAGTCCAGCAGCCAGTCCGCTCGCCTGCTGCCAGCCTGTCGACCCGCCCCCACCCCAGACTCTTGACATTCAACTAGTCGCCCTCAGCCACATGCCTCCCCTCAACTAGTTAATCACTGGATTTCATTCTTTCTCCCCTTGTGGGTGGTGTGTGTGTTAGTGTGTGTCTGTGTGTGTGTGCGTGTGTGTGTGCATGCGTGTGTGCGAGTGTGGCTTGGCAAGGCAGAGTAGTCCAGCCTAAGGGTGACGCATAAGTGCCAACGGACGCTATATGTGAGGCACCACGCCTGACAGAGGCGTTAGAATAGACTGAGCCAGAAGCTACTGTACTCGGTTGGTTGACAGTAGCGGCATTTCTTTCTACATGATAACTTGTGTCGGATGGAGGCATTAGGCAGAGCTGAGGATGTGTCATCGCAGCAGGCAGGGGCTGCGGTTCGTCATTAGTGGCCGTCTCCTGTTGTGTCTCTTGAGGAAATGGTGATGGAGAGTGTGGATGCTTCCTTTTGTCGTCCAACAGAGGACACAGGATGTGGCCACATGAATGATGTTGAGTTAGCTGAGTCGTGGACTCCTTATCAGAAATTCCTATAGTCTGTCTTGTTTTGCCTGGCATCACATGGCCTCACAATTATTATTAATATGGGCTTTATAAGATGGCCCTGCTAATGGATGTAAAACAAAAAAGAAGCTGCTAATGTGCTGAAATTAAAGCTTCAGCAGGAGACCGAGTAAAGGCTTGAAAAGAGTCTGCCTCCGAGCTCCACATCTGGTCGGCAGCGTTTTCTTTTCCATCTGCCGCGGTAGTCGTGTACTGTCATGATCCCCATGTGCCCGGCGGGCGTCCGGCTCACACATGTTTGCAAAGAGTTTCCCTGTTAGTCATGCTCACACATGAAACATTACCTCTGATGTACACTTTTCCCCTCGCGCCGAGGTTTCCCTAATGGTTTCTTACGGCGAAGCTGGCATTACAAATCATCTGAAAATGCACGTCTACCTCATTTTTTTTTTCACCATATTGTTCCACAGTATGGTGATAATACATAGACTATACATGACAAGCTTAACCACAAAATACTACACATCATCTCACGATAAATACCTTCACTGCAGCTATTTCCCCACAGTGGTGCAGTTGGCTCCGCTGCAGGCCTGATTCATACAAAGAAACGAGTGCCAGTAGACATTTCACTTGGACGGTTTGTGACTGACAAAACATCTTCATCATTTTTGTGTTTTAAAAAAATGAGAGAAGCACAAAGTAGCAGAAAGTCGTCAGCTCTGTGGGGCCTGATATTAATGTTCTCATGTAACGTTAAAAAAAGATATAGTTGTGGTTACTTTTATCACAGCCAAAGGCTGCCAAAAAGAAAAAGGCAAAACTGCTGTAAAGACTTGTCGGAATTAACATGAAAGGGCATGAGAATGAAATAACTCGGAAAACACTCGAGTCATGCTGGAATTATTGTTTAAATGAGATGACCATGCACAGTAAAAATAACAGTGCACAGCAATGCACCTCACGTGTTTTGCATTTGGAAGCTTCTTGCTGAAATCCATCGTCGCTACCGGCCTGTGCTCCAACCACCAGCGCGACCACACTGTGATTCTTCCCACTGTGTCCATGTTCACAGTGCTGACTCACACACACAAGCAGACGCACACACAAGTAAATACCTAAGTGTGTGTCTGTGTGTGTGTGTGTGTGTGTGTGTGTGGCCACACTGACACTCAAAATCACTAGTTTAGGATTAGGTTTATGTGTGCAGCATCTGATTGAATTCAAGTTTTATTCATGTGTCATTGCTTATATTACAGAGGAGCGTGATGTGGCATTTTTAAGGGCGTATCTATTTTATTGTTATTTTGCCCCAGCATTCTCATTACCTTTTCAACAAAACGGCCTCTCTCACCTTTTCCCACGCCCTTCTCGAATGCAAATTGTTCCCGTGCCATTTCATGTGCCAGTCACTGTCAGTGCTGCTCTTTATATTATAGCAAAGCCACTTCAGCAGCAGTAATTGGTTGCTAAATTGCCACTCCCCGAAAGTAAATCATGACGGAGTGTGAGCTATTTTTTCTTCAAACGACATTTTAACATATAGGCCATCACGGTCCAGAGACACACAGAAAATGCACTGTGTGATTCAACATTTTTAAATATCCCAATCGTTACATCGGTAAAGTGGTACTCTGCAAAACCTGTAATGAGGGGGAAAGTAAAATACAGCCTGCCTATCAGTCCATCCATCTGTCGTCATGATTTCACACACAGTGAGTCTCTTCTCTCAAGTGCTGGTAGTCTCCGAGACAGTTGGAGACATATTCACATCTGAGGGAAGAGGTACGCACCTCAGACTTGAAAAGGGACGCATCGCAAAAAAAACCCCAAGATGCTTTGATGTGGAAGGGTAATTTGTATACATGACACCATCCGTCTTCGAAAACCTGCAACGGAAAAAAAGGAAAGGAAAAACATTTCATTATTGTCATAATGCAGGATGCAGTTAAAACCCTGTCATGTTGTTTCACAAAGCCAATCGCACCCGTGTGCAAAAAATGTCTGTCAGCATGGAATCCGAAAACTTTAGACTGTGTGTAGCTTGTAGTCTGAAAGTTTGGGTATCCATAGCAGCGCAAACATCACACACAGACCGGCCCTGCTGAACACTCCTTCTCGTGCAGGTGCTAAATGTGCTGGCGGCCTCTTCGGTGTGGTATCCATGTAATCTGTTTACAGCAGAGGCAGTGGACCTCTGTCTCTCTGCTGACTGTGCGTAAAGGAGGAATATCCATTCAACAGGTGTCAGGATGTTAGAAACACTACACACACACACACACACACACACACACACACACACACACACACACACACACACACACACACACACACACACAAACTGGCATGACTCATGCAGTCCAGTACATTATGGTGACACTTGCTTAGGAGATGAAAGTTCCATTATCGTATTATATTTAATTGGCCAAATGGATAACTGCATCATCATGTTATTAGCAAACGTGTGTGTCGAGGGTCTAACCTGCATGCGCAGTACTCCACATTTTTTTTTTGTAAATAGCTCAACAGATCATGTAGGTCATTACAACATCTCTTTCTCTGACAAATCTGATACTCGTCGCAATTGACGCAATTTAATTGGCCCTAAAAAGCTATTGAGCTTCAGCAGAGGAGCCTGCAATGAGACTGGAATCGAACGCCCGTTCAAAAGCCACACGTTTCAATTTGAACATGAATCAGTCTGATGGAGGCGAAAGTGATGTTGCCTCAAAGATCCAGCTTCACCAATATGACAGTTTGCTTCTTTTTTTAATAATTTTGTTTACAATTTTGTGAACACTTAATGACTAAGATTGATGGAGAAAAAAAACTAAGGTTAATGAAATTTCCACAAAGAAATGTTCCCCTTGACGTTCCCCATTGGTTTGTGAACTGCCGTTGTGAATCTTGAGTTTATCCAGTCTGTGGTTGCGCTAGGATTGCAGTGCCCACTGTACTGATCATGTCATCTTTGCTAGTGCTACAAATGAAACGAAAAACCACCTCTATACCTCCGGATCAGATTCGGTGGTTCTTGTTGTATATGGTGACCATCCCTCAACAGTCTTCCATTCTTTTGCTGGTTTGGTGATCGTGTTCTTGTCTAACACGTTGGTCCAAAAACTCACGTATGGTATTCACTTGGATTAAGATCTGGTGATTGAATGCCCAAACCCATTATTTTCACAGATGTACTGCATGAACATGGAAACTTTGTCTGAAAGTGGGCAAAGACCTATAAAGAAAATCATCTCTGACTCTTGTGACTGCGCATTTACAGAGTGATGTGCATGTCTGAAAGAGGCTTAACAAACACACAACGTACTACCCTCCCCTCCTTCGTTAGTCTGCGTGGACGCCTCCGAGTCTGCGTGCTTTGTGCTCTGCTCGATGCCTCTGTACGCCTCATCTGTAAAAACTGCAAAATCAAAGATCACAACTACCGTACAACTCTGCCTGTCAAGTCCATTCAAACAAATCTCACCATTACCACCAATTAGAGCTGCATCACTCTGTGTCAACCTTCCTAACCCCCCCAGTCCTATCATCCTCAGCTGCTCTTACAGATGGTTTCATTCCCCAACACATTAATAACGCATCATCCAGATGAATGAAGCTATATAATACCTAGCGTTGCCAATAATCCCATAGGTAAGAGGCTTAGCAGGCAGCCCTGCGAGAGAGAGACGGGGAGAGAGACATAGAGGGAGAGCTGGCAAGACGAGGCTGACTTGGGCCGAATGTGTTTTATCTGAAGCTGGGAACACACACACACACACACACACACACACACACACACACACACACACACACACACACACACACACACACACACACACACACACACACACACACACACACACACACACACACACACACGCACACACAGGGTTTGGACTAGAACATCACCATATGGAGGGGATATGAGACCAATTGCTCAACCCCCCTGCCTTTTCGGAGTTTCGGGATTATCCCTTTAAAAAGATCTCTCGTGTGTTATAAAAAGAGATCAGTGGCCAACTACTGTAAGACACTACATGAATTACATTACGTAAAATAGATGGTGATTGATGGTGATCACGTGACAGTAAACAACTCAAGAAAAATAAATCTTGTTTGAAGAAAGGAACAAAAGAAAGCACTAGTTGTAGAGTTTACGAGCCATATTGGGGTTGGATTAAGATCAGCCTGATAATGGGTCTTAGGTCCAAAAGTCTGATAGCCAAATGATAGGGGTATTACTTTTAAGCCCATGCAAGCAGCATGTGTCTCGGAGCTCAGACTGGGCTGAAAAAGAAACACACTGAAAAAGAACTTAGGAAACTGAATTTAAAGCCCCTGAAATCATCTTTTCTCAATCAGTTTATTATTGTCAGTGATGGATCTCCTCACGAACACAATATGATCTGACAGAGTAAGAGAAGTTTCATGACATTGCTGTTCTCTTTGTTTTCATTGTTGACAGAACTAAAGGTCACAGAATTCTAGGGACATCAAAACAAACTGTAGTTGCACTAATAGAAACAAATGATTCATTAATTGGCCTTTTCCATTATTCTGTGAACAATTATTAAGTGATTTAACGCTGCACACGGCATCAGCCTGGGAACAGCAGGGCACAGCAAGAGGAGTCAGTTACCTCGCTGAGAGGCAGGAGGTGTGAAGACTGTCGCCTGCTGCTCCTCATCTTAACAGCTCACCGTGGCTGCTCCTTCTTCCATTACTCCCTGCGATCCTTCAAACTGGTCCACTGTGAAAACTGCACAATGTGACTGTTGTCTTGTTTCGTAGATGCATCTTTGATGAGCAAGAGCAATAAGTGCTAAGCTCACCGACAAACACACCGTGGCACACACTCTGACTACGTCATGAGAAAAGTCTGCATGTGTTCTAACAGGTAAATGCTTTTAATGTAAAGCTGCAGCCATAGGAGTTCGGTAACTTAATCCAGCCAAACCCAGTTTGCATCACTTCTCATATTGTATATAGAGAAAAGAAGAACGTCTACTCTGCAGTTGGTTGCTTAGTTTATGAAAATTCTGCAAACTAAGAACAGCAATGGCCAAAATATGACCTGGGATGACTTTGCTCTGGGTGACGACGAAGTAGAATTTTTACTGAAAGTAAGTGTTACCAACACTTCCCAATCGGAAGGCAAACTGGGATGTTTCCAAAAGTCTCAGTTTTCTGCCTTTCCAGACTTAAACTTGTTTTATTTTTTAAACAAATCCCAGTCCAGATGAGCGTTTTAGCCCCATCTCAGAAGTAATCGCCGTCCATACTAACACAATTGAAAACACAGCACGTGACCATTCTCGATGGGACCAGCAGCATTTCTAAAAGAGCCTGTCCTCCAACTCATTCATTGAACGTGTCATTGAAATGTCATTTTTGAAACAGGGTATTCCAACGTATGTGGTCATTTTAAAGACCGCAGACCTCTAGCGGTAGTTACGTACACGGTGGCTAGAGGTCAGCGATGGACGTTGATAAGTCCATGAAGTTTTTGTATTTAAATGGATTTGCTCATATTCTGCAAAGTAAAAGCTCATCAACCATGCGTTGGTAAAGCCCATTATATTCTGAGGTGGAAAAAGTATTTGTGGCATACCTCCTGGGGCTATATTAGGAAATGGTCGATATGGTAGTTTTTACCACATACGACATAGTTCGTCGTACGAGTCAGAGGACTTGTTGTCTTAAAGTCTACATTTTAGGGGCTTGAAGACTCTGTGTTTTACCCAATTTGGTGATAGATGCTGATTAACAGACATTTGTTTAAGTAAAAAAAAAGAAGAAGCCACTTCAGTGTTATTAGATATTTCATCAAAGGAGTACTCCACCAATTTTCCACGTGGTTAGTTTGTCAAGGGGGAATGACCCTGATGATGTCATAGTGATGTCATCAGTGTTGTCTCAGCTTTGGCTTGTTGACTTTAAATGTATAACAGGAAGCCTGTGTTATAAACTGGGTTTGAAAGAAAAATTCTTCTGACAGACCTTATGGGACATTTTTGGATCTGGACCCATACTAGGGACTAACCATGCAAATTCAAATGAATTGTGTTTTGATACACCATATCTGTAAAGACTTTGGTTTAAGGGAAGACGGTATGTTTTCTGTGTAATGGAGCATGAATGAATTTCCTCTTCATGGTGTTGCTGCCATGCTGGGCAGTGGGACATGATGAGAAGAGGCACTCGCACATTCTCATCAAGTCAGATTGCCTGTAGCGATAGTCATATATCCCTTTTGTCGCTGAGTCTACAGCCTTGATCACAGTGTGTGCTGCGTCTATAGCTTCTATATTGTACCCCCTGCGACATTCACTATGAATAGACTCATGTAGGGGATCATCAGACAGCGTGGAGTGTGTTTGTCTCTCAACCGTAATGGTCACATCGAATCGGAGAAAAACACTTGACAGCCTCGTCGTCGGGGAAGCACACGGCAGATTGGCCACTTCTCAGAAACTCGCCGCAGCGCCGCTACATTGACTCGCACCCGGCTGATCCACGTGTAACACGCAAATGCACATGAACATGTAATCACACCCACACAGACTAATGACACGAGCGAGAGCCACTGCCTTGCTATCTCCTCAACACACCATACACTAATCCTCGTGTTTTGTGCTACTCTAATAAGACTGAGAGTTAGTGACAGGAAGAAAAGGGAGCACGTGGCAGCGTGTTGAAGACACAGGGTTATGACACGTCAGTTGGGTAGAGATAGGGCCTGTCAGGGAACGCTTTTGTCCTCCCAGTCCCACGGAGGAGCAAGAGGAGAGGAACTGACAGTGGTGCTTCTTTCTTCCTCCTCCTCCTTCTTCTTGTCCTCTTCTTAGTATGCCAACCGCCCCGAAGACTTGTCTCTATCTGTGACGTAGAGAGAGAGTGAGAGGAGACAGAAAGAAAGAGAGAGATCGAGACAGGCAGAGAAAGCGAGACAGATATGCAAGGCAGAAGAAAGCTGGAGAAAGGAATGTTTGGGGGGGTTGTGGGGGTAAACGTGTCATCCCTTCTGCAAATCCGACGTCGACTCAAATCCTGGCGTAATCCTTAGGGGAACCCGTTTTTGGTTTGAAGGCTTGTTAGAGTAGCGAGGGCCCCGGCTGGCAGCGACTGTGCGGTTGCAGAACGGTTTTGGAAACTTGCATAAGTCCAAATGGCCCCCACACGTGCGGGGATCAGGTCTGTAATTTCCCCCTCTGCATGTGTAGTTTGGCATTTGGCTGTCAACCGATGCGAAGGCACTGATGGAGACGGTTTCATCGAGCAACTCTTAATTGGAGCGTCTCATTCTGGATAACACTGAGGAGGTTTAGGGGATTCCGACAAATAATCCCAGTTTTCCTTTGACACTTTAAACAGTGTTGTGATTGCACTGGTTTTATCATTCACCCTGATGGATACTTTCTCCTTATACAAACGTTATTTCTTTATATCGTCCACATCTGGATCACATTTCGAGGTGGCTGATGCTTTTAAACGAGGAGATTTTTGTCATGATGCTGATGCTTTTCAGCACTACAGACGCTCAGATAGGCCGGTGGTTATTATTTGAAAACAGGAAGATCTCCAAACGTATCAAAAGATGTCATCCACAAATAAAGAGAAATATGTATGAAATTGTGCAAGAGGAATATATTTCATATGATGTTACCATTTAATACTAAGTATTGAACCTCACTGCTTTTTTGGTATCGACTGAAATGTGCCCACATCACCAAATATCAAAAACTGTCTAAAATAGCTTTGCTCGAATTTCTAAACGTATTATTCCAACATCAGATCTGTTGCTGTGTGACCGCTTGTGTTCAGACAACATTTAACATTTTAAAACTTGAGCTTCTTTTGTTAAATGGATGAAGAATGAAAGATTTTGCATGAAGTCACAGATTTTTTTGGGCAAGTAAAACATTCCAGACGATATGATGCAGCCATACAAATGGAATCTGAAATGTACAATATTTTACTTACAATTCGAACGAAGCAGATACACATCATATAAAGGACATTCAAATTTAAAGTTGGATTAGGTTTGAGTGGCAGGACTAAAAACCAAAATGATTCGTGGCTGAAAGATGGTAAGTGCAGAATAGATTGTTCTGTGGGTTCATCAGTTCACGTCACACCTTTCACATCACACATGGTGATTTGATCCACTGTTTATATGAAAAATATCGATTGCTGTAGCCACACAAAAGGTAACATTAGCATTCATGTGGCAAATATTGCGGTAAGCACTGCTTAGTTGGCTCGTGTTTGCCCTCGCAGGTGAAAGCCACAGAATGATGTCATCTTTCACCCCTTACATACTCATATGGGTACAGAGATTCAAGGTTTGGGGTTTATGGTCAAGGTCGCGCTGATGAATCCCTCCCCGTGAGGTCAGTGAAGCGGCTCAGCCTTGCCTCTCGGTACGGGACGCTGGAGGGTATATGCACCGAAGACGGCCCGGCTGTACCGGTTAAATTGTTCAAGCTCATGCACACCTGCAAACATCCACACAAAAGCGCACACGTCCAGGCGCACTCCCACACACTCTTCAGAGCCCCTCGGTGTTAAAGGCGCACACCTACAGAATGCATTAAATCATAAAATACCCTCCTTCCTGCATCACAAAAAAACCCTCACCCACACAATCTTCTTCTCTCACACACACACACACACACACATGCTTAAAACCCTGCACATACACGAAGGCTTCTATCGCTCTGCTCCTTCTTCCCCCGTTGCTCATGCACCACACACACACACACACACACACACACTCTGAGAATAAATACACTTCTAACACAGTGTGGACCACACAAATAGCCGCTCTTCAGTATTCAATGCCAACCCACGAGGCCCAGCCGGAGAGCTCGCACACATTACTGAACAGGTGTTTCCTCCATCGACGGTGCATTTACATCCCGTCTGTCCTTCCTTCCCTGACGCCACTCTCTGCCGACGCTTTTGCATCCGTCCCCACGACTCCTTCCTCGCCCTCTTCATCCCTGCGTGCTCCCACTCCTCCTCTCCCCGGGTCGCCCTCTCCTTCCCCCTCTCCTCCCATCTGAAGTGGGGATGTCTCCCCGCACCGCTGAGTCGTTGACTGGTCCTCCAAGACGCCGCGGGCCTCCCAAATCAGCTTCAATGAGGAGCCCTGCAGAGGCTGTCGCTGCCGGGGAGAAATTGCGCTGTAATTGAGCTGCGTGATAATAATACGTTCTTCTCTCTGATTTCTTACCAGTGGTGAATCATCAACACCATCATCATCATCACATCAGCAACGCTCGGCAGACGCTTGCACGCCGCCGCCGCCAGAGTTGCCCTGCTCTTTCGCTAGGTTCTCTCTCGTCCTCGCTCTCTCGTCAATTGCTGTCGTTCCACTTATTTTATTCCCATTTCCTCCCTCTTTCGCTCTTCTCTCGCTCCGTCATCACCACTACGCACTCCTCTCATCCGTCTCCAGCCTCCCTCCCGGTTTCCGTTCCATTCCATTGAACAGAAAGCCTCAGAGGTATACATAAATTACAATTTATGAAAAAGACAAAAGGTTTCTGTGTGTGGATGGGGGACAGAGGAGAAGATAATTGGGTGGGGGATTGTGTGAGCACAATGTCAAATGTCTTTTTGCTATGTACTTAATGCAGTCATGATTCTTTGGAAGGAAATCCAGATAATTCGCTGGCAACAGTTTCTTTCTATTTTTTTTTTGGAAAACAATTTGAATTTCAAGCATCTTAAACTTTCTTTTGTATTTTAATGATTTGATTCTGTAATAAGAAACTTACATTTCCATTCCCTCATTCACACTCCGATACAATTTCATCTTTAAGGCCTCTCCATGACAGTTGCTGGAAGTTTTGTTAAAGTGAGGGAATTAGTGAGACTGAATTAAGAACAAGACTTTAGGTATAAAGGGAAACGCATGGTTAATCAACTCATGGTAACACACACACACACACACACACACACACACACACACACACACACACACACACACACACACACACACACACGTGGTAAGATAAATATAGGTTAAAGGTTGCAAGAGGTTAATAGGTACCAAGACAGTTTTTAAACCTGTGTGTGTGTGTCTGTGTTTCTGTGTGTGTGTGTTGAGAGGGAGAGTTTACACATGGGTTTCAGTGCTTTAACCATCCTCATGAGATTAGCCTGTCCATAGAAGAGAACCATTAAGAAAATCATTGACTGCTTATTGTTGTGTGTGTGTGTGTGTGTGTGTGTGTGTGTGGTGTGCGTGCGTGCGTGCGTGCGTGCGTGCGTGCGTGCGTGCGTGCACTCAAACAAAGAACAATGCTGCTCTCTTTTACTCCCAGTCTCTTTCTCCCCGCTGAATGGCTGATTTAGCTTCTTATTTTTGGGAGAGGTGGTTAAGGCTTGTTTAGGCTTTTTGTCCTGAACTTTCCCCCTTAACTTTCTGCAAGTAAAATCTATTTACTCTGGCAAATGCGGCCTGCAGCAATCTTTTTATGTAACTCTATGTTTATACACCGGATGGATGAATGTGTCCTTTTTTTCACAGAGGGCTGAGGAGGTTTAACGGCATTCCTTGAAAATGTTAAGTAAAAGTATTTAAGTATTGGATCAGATACAAGTATAGGGTTTTGTGTGTGTATAGTAAGATTTAGCCAGGATCTGTGTTGTGGAAAACAATAGTGAATTTTGTGGTCAAAGTTTTGAATGTTCACATATGTTTTCATTAGGGATTAAATTTGTTGAAGTGAGTCCTAGTTTGTTATCCACTTTGTCATCCATATTAATCTTGGGGGATATTCAAAGTGGATGCTGAGTCGATGATTTCTTCATCGAAAATGGAGACCATCACTGTCGCGGAGGCGAGATGTGTGCATGCCCCCTGCACAGGTGAGATTCTCCATTAATTAGAATTTCTTTCCAATACCTGTAATAAGCAAGTGTACATGGTATGATAACCCTTTGCATATCATGGCGTACTGTGAAACACGGGGTATAGCTGCAACCCATGTGCATTTTTCATGGTTTCCTGAGGTTATCTCTGAACAAGGCTCGGATTCTCCCGCGGGGCTGAGATGAGAGCTCACCGACCGCACAGCTCACCTGCAAAACTGCAGCAAGCGGTTAGTTCATAAACTGCGAATTCAGCACGCGACCAAGTCGACGTGTTTATTAATATCGGCCTCCTGCACACACGCGCGTCTTCCAGAGGGCGCACAGACTTAATTGTCTTTACTGCTGAGAAGAGAGATTTGGTCAAGACAATTCTAATTGAGCCAGGGCACGTCTGCCGGCTGAGCACTCAGTCTATTTGCCTAAGAGACACAAATGACTGCAATTTAACAGCAATAGAGGAGGACTGTAATGAGTTGGTAACTGTTTGCCTGATGTGAGCGTGTTGCTCTAAGGTGGGAAGAAATAATCAAAGGAATACGACCATATTTTCCCCCGGGCATTATGTCCAGTGGCAGCAATGGAGATTAATGAGCAGGGAGGCGTATGAGCTCCTCCAAAGTATTCTGCTACCTTTTTTCATTCTTACTTTTCTTTCTTTCTTTTTTCTCCCTATCAGTCTCTGAATGTTGCCTGTGTATTTACATCTGCAGCAATTATTCCATTTGACGGGAGGTTGGTGGTTGTGTCTGGTACCATTAGCAGTGGATTTGAGCCTGCACGTTGTATATCGACAGGGACAGTTAGTGCGTTTACATGCAATGTAGCACTTTGGTTACTTTTTCCTTTTTGGGAAATATACTCATTTGTACAAATTAATCAAACAAGATATAACGTCTTCATAAAACTACTCCGTCAAAGGTTTCACCTGTGGTTTTGAACATATTTTGAATATGAAAAATACACAGTGCATTAAGAAACCTGACCGTGATGATGTCATTATCCAGGTTTCTGATCGTGCGTGTCTTGAAGTCTCCGTCTCTGTACTGTGTGAGTTACTTCAGCAGTTTGAGGATAACCCCCCCTTTGGTTCTGGCTGCCTGGACATTGCGGCTTTACCGCTCTGCTGGATTTGGCTTTCTTTATCTTATCACAGGCTATTAGAGATGAGAGCTACATGTGATAAAAAAAAAACCTCTCTCCCATTATTACCAGAGTGCGACTGGTGTACATCATCATATCACCTACTTTTTGTTGCTTCTGACTCAAGTTGAGCACTAACCTGCATTTATATTCGAAAATTAGCAACATGTAAGAGATTGATAGTGTCTCATTTCCGGTCTCACTGGGGTCTTATCTTGAGCTTGAGAGTTCACTCACGACCTTGGAAGCAGCACTTGTCCAAACAGACTCAGCTCAAGGTCCACTTACTTTCTGACACTGACCGTGTCTGCTCATTTCAACCTTTCATTATACTGAATACCACCTGCTAATTTCATTTTGCGCTATATGGAGGAATACATCTGTACTCTTCTGCATGTAAACTTGTGGAGGAGTATTGCAGAGAATTCAGAAACCCGCTCCCCCCTCATCTCTTCAACTTCTTATTGGTGGGTGGTTGCGTCCAACCATTCCTGGAACTTTCCAAAAGCCCAAAGTCACGCCACGATTGGTCAGCTGTGCTGCTGTGAAAAACACTTTTTTTTTAAAACCATTTTTTCTCAGAGCAACTAACAGTGAATAACAGTTGCGTTACTCGTCTGCATCTAGACTGAAGCCCTTTTACAGTTGTTTCAAAGCATAAATTAAATGTTTTCTGCATTTTCCTCCTTCTCAGTCAAGATTAACAATGCATTAGCTTCGCTGCCCTTCATGCTCTCTGTACCTGTCCTATGTATGTTGGCATACACCAATGACATCAGGCCTATCGTTCCTTTACATTTATCTGACTTGAAATAAAATGGAGTAAGAACACAACCTCTGCTGTGCTGTACTGTATATGCGATGTAATTAGAAATGCGGTGCGTGTATTGAGATGCCCGGGATCAAACAGTTTGACCTAAAAATTAAAATCCAGTACATTGTTGTGTTACTTATGTTTAACGGATGAAACAAATGTGAGTTTATGATGGTATTACTTGTGACATGGGGCCCCCCCCCCCCCCCATTTCAGGAAATGTAAATTTGAAGACATGTTGTAAGGTCAGACTAAGGGTACGGCTAGTTGTACTTTGTCTCCAGGAAATGAATGTCCATATAGTCAATGTAATATCCTCTGAAGTCATGGAGACACGACTGTATGAGTGTGTGTGTGTGTGTGTGTGTGTGTGTGTGTGTGTGTGTGTGTGTGTGTGTGTGTGTGTGTGTGTGTGTGTGTGTGTGTGTGTGTGTGTGTGTGTGTGTGTGTGTGTGTGTGTGTGTGTGTGTGTGTGTGTGTGTGTGTGGGGAACTGGGGTAGGGCGAGGATATATGTGCATGCTGCATTGAATGAACATCAAAGGTCAGGGAAGGTGATAGGTATTTCTCTCTCTCTCTCTTTCTCTGTGTGTGTGTGTGTGTGTGTGTGTGTGCTTGTGTGCTTGTGTGCTTGTGTGCTTTTGCGTGCGTGCGTGCGTGCGTGTGGTGCTCCACATGGCGTCTCAGCCTGCAGCGAGCCCGATGATTCAGAGGACGCAGGCTGCATGACGTGCACTGTCTTTGACCCATCTCTACTGCAGCTGTTCATATAACACTGCAGCTGTGTGTTCCTCCCTTATGTTGTAGTGTTGTGGTGAGGAAGGGAGAGGGGGGCCGTGTACATGGAAACCGAATATATACGTCCGTCATACGCTTGTCAATATTAGTATGCACTCTCCCACTGGGAATGATATCATCCACATGCTTGTGTGCTTTTTCATGTCCGTGTCCAGCTGTGTGTATTTAGTGCCTGCTGGGTCACCCAGGGCCCTCCGTGCTCTTGCCAGTGCCTTGTTTCGGCTCCCAGGGGCCACAAAGGATTTTTGCTGGGATATGCTGACAAATTAATGCTGCCGGACTGGCTAACTGCTCCTTCTGTGGCTGGCACTGTCCACTTCGTGCTCTCAATACTAAGCGATGGCCGTGAGCACGCCGTCTCTTTGTTTTCACACACGCGCACACACACACAAAATACGACTGACCTGACTGGGTAAACCCAGAATTTCAGATGGGCACAGCTTGAGGAAAAGGCCCCAAATTCATCCTAAAATCTGGATCAGAAACCTAATCCCCACCTCTGGGGGATCTGATGTGAGTCGCTGCGAGGTCTGGCTATTGGCCATTGCTCCATTCCTCATTTCTCGCTCTCTCCATCTCTAGTTCGCTCTGAAATTTAGGACAGCTGTTTCACACTGCGAAATTGGGGAAATTTAGATTTAATTTTGCCAATAATGCCCCAGTCTGTGCATCTGCTATGTCAAAGTGATTAGCGCAGCAGAAGCTGTCTCTGCCATGGTGACATGCCCATATGGTTTGCGTATGTACTAGTAAGCATTAGGCTTGATCTGTCACTTTGCATTAGAATTTGTTTTACATGGTAATATAATCATTTATAAATCTTTCCCACAATACAGCTGCGAGTGGAGAAGGTTTGTGTGTCTGATATCCTTTACATGTGCTTACAAACGGCTGTCGGAGAAGAGTTAACTCTGAAACCAGGGGTACGTGTTGTGTTGGTAGTCCAAATGGTTTGGACAAGTCAACACACATCATGGTGAGGGCTTATAGCTAGAGGGGCCTTACTGCAGAATATGTGTATTTGTGTGCTTATGAAGGGATACTGGCTCGTGATTTGGTAACGTGAGATTTTTCATTTTTGCTCCTGCAAAATCGTACGCATTGCCAAAGACGTCCACACAAATCAATCATTGCATTCACATTTGTGACTGAACCCGATGAACCTCAGCTATCCCTACACTGCCCAGTGAAGGTACTCCGCCTCATTGCATCACACACACACACACACACACACACACACACACACACACACACACACACAGAGGAGGCTCTGTGCGGCTCTCAAACAGTTTCCCCTCAGACTGAGTGAGTTTAGCCTCAGCCTGGTTTCTGTTTGCCACACAGTGCACCACTGTAGCCGGCTACCCGTGCCTCCGTCTTCCAGGCCTTCGGCTACACCAATAATCAGCTAGCCTCCGCCACTTGCCAAGGCTGACCACATAATGACTGCGCTCATCTGGCCGCGTCTCTTCTCGATGCAGTGCAGAGGCATGATCCTGCAGTTGCAGAGAGCCGCTTTGGCCAAACCCTTCGAGCATACGAGACTACAAGGCTCGAGCTCAGCCCCTCGTAACCCTCACTGCACTGTGGTGGAGATAGAGCCGGCATTCTCAGCTTATCTTCCTCAGAAGGTCACGGATTAGCAATCCCCGGGCCTTGTAGCGATGTAGCCCAGCTCTGACTCACTCTTATGGATCAGCATCCGGAGCACAGTCAACACACCGACATCGCAGTACGAACTACTGTACGTGGAGTTGTGGTAGGAAAGTCTGATCGGTGGTGGTCGGACTGTGGTGGAACACGATCCTACCGGCTGGAGGACCGGGGAGCCACTCTGTCTCTTAAAGCAGAGCAGGAGAGACCAGACAGACTGAGGAAGATAATGAACATGTTTTGTGTGTGTGGGAATGACAGGTGTGTATGTATTTGCAATGGGTGCCTCACTGTGTGTGCCTTTTCATATCTAAACAACGCACAGAGTACGTACAGTATGTGAGAATGGACACAGACGACGTGAGTTTCCCTTGGCTACATCCCGTCCCCATAACAGGAAAAGAAGAAGTAGACGGAACCCAGCCAGGAAATACTTTAATTGACCAGTGCATGACACACGGGGACTTCCTCATGCACATCAGAGAGCGCAGTGGGACAGTTTAGACTGTCAGACCTAAAATAACCCTAATTAGGGTTAGTCAACTAAAGTATTTTTTCCGCCTTTTCTTCTCCATCTCTGATGATCTAATTTTCTTACCATCAGAAGGACAAACCCCACACTTCTTAGAATTTTAAATATCCAGTGTCGAATGTCGAATGTCGAATAAACCTGCATGTGCCGTGTGACTAAAAGGGTCGACACAGGTTCTAACCTTTTAGTGATTAACATGGACCGGATGTTCTTGGAGATTAGTTCAACTTTGTCAAGGGTTTCCTTTGACAACATAATTAATATAAGGTAAGATCATTATTGGAGGATAACAATAACAAGGCAGTTGATACTGTCTGTGATATCGAAACCTGATAAATTTGGCTGTCCTGAATTACGGAGATTGTTTAAGTTTTTCTGGTTCATTACCTTTTCACCGGTGAAGAAAATTATAATACAACATCTTGAAAAGTTACACCACTCATCAAGGGCTCCACTTAAGAAGAATGTTGGTCAAAACACAAAATTTTATTTAAAAACCTACTGAATGGAAGAAAAAAAAATTAAAAGGACAGCTCAAGTATTTTGTCATTCAGTGTTTAAGCAAAGCAACGTAACTCAACTGTGTCCTTCTGTGATGATGACACTCTTTCGGCTTTACCTTTGACGGACATTACTGACATGCCACGTGATGAACAAGCTGAACCTTAAAGAAGTGACACGTGAAAAGGCAGCCTGGTCAAATGCTTTACAACGCTCACATCTATTAAAGTTGTACCAGAACATGTAAACCAAGACCACAGCCGGTACATATGTAACAGTAGACTGTTCCTCATTCCAGAAGATAATAAGGTCAATTTGATAGAGGCAGTGGTGTCACACCACAACCCCGAAGGCGCCTGTCAGCCGACAGTCAACTTGGTGTGTCAGGGACTTACACCTACCGACTGATCGTAAAAGAGAATTGCAACCACAAAGGTACCACCTCGGCTGTGTGTTAGGCCCCTTCAGCAAAACACTTAAGTCATAGTAAATGTCCCGCTGTGTCGATGGAAAACGTGTAAAAGATTTTGCCCTGTCAGACGCTTTGTAGAAAAGTAATTACCCCATGTTTCCATTGAGGCTGGAGAAAAGCCAAGACTCCTGGCGTACTGAGGAGCAACTTACGGAATAAACACTTTCTTTTATAGGAGAGAACAAACATGCAATAAGCTGTTGGAACTTAACACAAGGGTTCAAGAACACACTCGGGCAAAAATATGAACTTAAACCTATACATGCTGTGCACACGGACCTACATCAATATACATGTGCATATAAACAGTACAGGTGTCACCGTCTGTCATGTGCATATCTAAAAGTTTTCATGTCGTTGTCGTTCACCACTGAGACACCGAAAAAAGATTCCCTTATTTAAATCTACTCATTTATTTAATTCCACGATTCAATTATGTATTTAACACTGCACTATTTACTTTTGGCGGCGACAGGATTTGGTTGGGAAAACCAGCGCACGTCATTAGAAAGATAACCCGCTGAGCAAAAACTGTCAAGTGCGAAAGAGAAAGGGCGCGAGAGAATGAGAGACGAAAGAGGCAAATGACAAACATGATGAAATAAAAAAAGTTTTTTCG